>NC_056615.1:14974609-15301037 GCF_018340385.1 Cyprinus carpio
CTTGTAATATGTTTCGGTGACCTACCTAAACCCAGTATATTTAAGTGTTATTGATGTAAGTATTATTATTATTATTTTTTTAAATAAACGTCTTTTTTTTTTTTTGGTAACAATGTTGTTTCTGTTTAAGGTTCATTTGACCATAAAAAAATAATAATTTACTGTAAAAGTAAACAATCAGAAAATGATTATGTGGAAATTCTTATTTGTATCTTTAAGTAATTGTTTAATAAATGTTTATATGTTTTTGGGTCTCTCCCATAGAAATATTGCAATATTTGTTATGGAGGACATTTGAAGTATTTTATCAAGTTGAAATCAGTCTTCATTATATTAGGAAACATTTGAGCTTGATGTTTCAGTTGAGGTCTCTCAGACCCCAAACAGAACATGAGGGTTAGTATATTCATAATAAATGTGTGTTCTGGATTTAATTTTTGGTATTAGATGACAAAACATTCCATAATAACTCCCATGCTCAATAATATTTACAACAGCTTTTGATTAACCCCGCAAGTGCACTGCATTGAAAACATGCATTATTAACAAGAATAGTCAAAGAAAAGATAAGAATCAGAAAAGAAAGTGAGACAAGAACCCATGTTAGTCACAGTAGCCTGTTAAAAAGATCTAAAATTCGGAAGCAAGTCACATGATAGGCAGAATCAAAACATCCACAGATGTTTCCTGCATTAGGTTTGTAAGGTTTGTAATGTTAAGATGCAGTCACATTAGCAAAATTTTGTGGACAAAAAAAAAAGCCAGTGTCTATTGTCAATAGTGTAGTGTAGCTTTCTGTGGTCAATGTAGCAAATCCAAGTGACTAATCTGAACCATTAAAGGGATAGTTGAAAATTCTTTAATTAATTGCTCACCCTCATGTCTTTCCAAACCCGCAAGACCTTCGTTCATCTTCAGAACACATATTAAGATATTTATGATGAAATCCGAGAGCTTTCTGACCCTCCATTGTTTAAGGCCCAGAAAGGTAGAAAGGACATTGTTAAAATAGTCCATGTGACATCAATGGGCTATTAACCTTAATTTTATGACGCTAAGAGAATACTATTTGTGCACAAAGAAACAAACAAAAAATAGCCAGAGAACAAAAAATAGTGACTTCATTCAACAAATTCTTCTCTTCCAAGTCAGTCTTCGACATGCGTTCTGACGTAGAACCCCAGATGTGCTGCGCATGTGTCGTGGTACTCTTATGAATGTGCATCAAAAAAGAGAAGAGAAGAATTGTTGAATAACATAATTATTTTTGTTTACTTTGCACACAGAAGTATTCTCGTAGCTTCATAAAATTACAGTTGAAGCACTGATGTCACAGACTATTTTAACGATGTCCTTACTACCTTTCTGAGCCTTGAATGTGGTAGTTGCATTGCTGTCTATGGAGGGTCAGAAAACTCGGATTTCATCAAATATCTTAATTCAGCGGTTCTCAATTCCAGTCCTGGCCCCCCCCTGCTCTGCACATTTTGCATGTCTCTCTTTGTTAACACACCTGATTCAGATAATCAGCTCGTTAGAAGTGAACTCCGTGCAAGAACTGTGTTCCCATTGACATGGTCCCTACACAGTGTTTATTGCTCCTTACTCCCTGAGCAGGGGAAATCTGTTGAAGTTTACTTCATTTTGGAACATTCATTTACGGTTTTGTGCTGTGCACACATACAAGTGTGACATCATATACCTCTGTAAATAAATACAATTTAAATTCACGTCTCGCACACTTCAATGCACTTTGAATGGAAAATATAGGTTTGCTTTGAACTGGAATCATGGCGGAATATTCTGTGATGTACACTTCGCAGGGCACTTACGTTCGAATAGAACAAACGTCTGAACCCATAAGAGAAACACACAAAATGTGCAGAGCAGGAGGGGGCGCAAGGACTGGAATTGAGAACCACTGGCTTAATTTGTGTTCCGAAGATGAACAAAGGTCTTACAGGTTTGGAACGACATGATGGTGAGTACTATTCCTTTAAGCAATCTGTGATCAGAAATCTTTCACCCTGATGCAAGATTCCCACTCGTGGTGATTCCTATTGAAATTATTGTATTTCACCCACAACTATTCAGAAAACAACAGTAAACGTGACCATAATTTTAGTCTTTAGGAAAAGCTGATTGTCTTGTACACACCACAAAGAAAGCTTGAAGTTAAGAGCTTCTTTTTAAGGAAGGGAAAACCTGGTTCTTGTTTTACAACTCCATAAACAGTTAGTATCTGGCCAGAAGCAGAACTGTGTTAGAATTCTGAGATGCAGAGCAAAAGATCTGTTGGAAGTCCACAGAGTAGAAACCAGGTTAAGAGAGGCAGAAATCAGACAGAATCCAGGTGGGTTAGAGAGTCATTCATGAGGGAAGACAAGGAGCAGAGTTGAGCTGAAGCGCTGCGGTCGACCGGGGCAGGAGTGTGTCTCTTACCCCGTTGCTCTGAGTGGACTGGACAGATTGCTCACTGGCAGAAGAGCAGGTACTCATTCGGTCTGCGTCCTTACTGTGGGTGGAATGCCGGTGACTTTGGTTCTGGTTTTGCCGTCCCAGTGTGTCACATGCTTCCCCGGGGAAAGTAAAGGAACCAGGCCTGCTGGCTGGGGAGGCTGGAACGGAGCTCCAGAACGAGGTGGAGCTGCCACCTGTCTTTGGCCCAGGACTGCAGGGTGGGATGGAGTCTTTGAAAGCAGGTGTGGCTAATGGGGAGGCCATGGGCGAGACCGTTCCAGGTCTGGGTTTGACCAGTGCTAGCGGGGCCACAGTGGCCCGAGGGATCTGGGCTGTGCCGACTCCATCCCTGCTCTCTTTGGAAGCGCTTTCTGTAGAGTCCGTCTGTTTGGGGTGAGGGCTCGCAGGAACCTTCACCTTTGGATCAGGCTCTGTGGTGCAAGAGGGTGAGGGACCCCTGGAGAGAGGTCTCGGGGACATACCTGATATTTTGTCGGGGCCGTCAGGCTCATGGGCTCCGGGCCCCATGGCAGGAGAGTGATGACGGAGTGGCTGAGGCAAGCGTGAGGGCTGGGGGATACGGGAGGGGCGGGAGCGGGAACCCGACCCAGCCGGGGCCCCTCCGCCTCCTCCAGGGACCATGACCTGACCCCCGCTACCTCCAGCCTGTATGCTGCCTGAGACACCAGGCCCCTCGACATGGTTCCTCTGGTAGTCTATAGGAGATGTAAGCGCTACAGGAGGAAAGACATCTAGTGAGGACAATGAATTTGCACATAAGCATGACAGCTCTGTTTTTAGGAGGGTGTAACAGGCAAGAAAAGCTTTGCAAAACCAACCTAAAGATATTCTAAGCGAAAACTTTACAATGAGGATCAATTCATTAGCATTAGCTAATGCATTAGACTTCATGAACTTGACATGTACATAACACTTTATTATTTTAATTTCAAGATGATTTCTAGATGATTTAAAGACTTTTATACACTTAAAAGAATTGATGGTTGCTGTACCATTGAGGAAATTGCGTTGGCTCTCCAGGATTTGGCTGATCTGCAGCATCCAGACTTGTCGG
The DNA here is from genome assembly GCF_018340385.1 of Cyprinus carpio. Classification (NCBI taxonomy): domain Eukaryota; kingdom Metazoa; phylum Chordata; class Actinopteri; order Cypriniformes; family Cyprinidae; genus Cyprinus; species Cyprinus carpio. Next base: position 14,978,145 of record NC_056615.1, read on the forward strand.
ACTCCAGGGTGGCTTGAGTGCAGAATAAAGGCCTCTTTGCTGCCATTGGACGTTCTGGAGGTCAGTGCGAATTTACATGGGTCTCCATCCACACTATCCTCAAGCCCCAGACAGCTCACCTACACACATACAAACAGAATGTTTTGATCTTCTTTATACAATTTTATATTTATTACCGAAACTGGCAGAATAAAATTAGAAACCAAGAAACTGTTAGACGAGGATGCCTGTACCTTGATGCTGTATTTGTACAAGTAACCAGGCATCAAGAAGCCCCTCTTTTTATCTAAAGGTTCACTGAAGATGACAATCTGCTCAAAGAGGAAGACTCTTCTCTCCTTCATTCTGTTCAGCAGGCCACCATCCGGTTCAGCCACCATGAAGGTGTCCTGCAGGAGGAGACGCCCCTGAGCAATGATCTTTCCCTGTGAAGGACAAAGAGACCGATTCACATGTAAAACACTACAATTATTCTTGACAATAATCTACTGATGAAAAAGGTCACAGCAGTCTTACATCAAATCCCTGGAGTCGACCAACATTCATCATGTCGTTGCATCTTTTTGGTACAATGCACATGACCTCAAGCGCTCTCTACAACACATCAATACAAATACATACGACAACCAATCAATATATAAATATACATATATATATATTGCTTATACATATATAAACACACAATTTGGGTCAATAAGTTGTTTTTTATATTTGACAAGGACACATTAACGATCTAAAGTGACAGTAAAGATATGTGATATGTTACAAAAGAAAGATTTCTACTTTTAAACTTTCTATTCATCAAAGAAAAAAAACATGAAGCTGTTATTAAAACTACTACAACTGTGTTCAACATTGATAATAAGATATATTTCTTGAGCTTTCTATTTCTTGAGCTTTTTTGAGCAAATTGCAATAGGACAAAACATTTAAAACACCTTATTGATCCCAAACTTTTGAATTGTAGTATATAGCATAAAAAAACCTAACCTCCAATTCTACTGAATCAGCTCCAACTTTTTTGGAAAATTTGAGGAAATCCTGGAAAGAAATAAACCAAAACAGAAACATCAGAATCATGATTAGACTAACAACTCTGTCAATAGGGCTAAAACAATGAGATGCACTGGACCAGATGGACAAACCTTAAGCAGCAGCTGGTACTTCATGATTCTCTGCACGGGTTTAATGAGCAGATCAGTGATCTGAAGCCTGTGACCCAGACGCTGCTTCAGATCCTGCAAGAAAGGGTCAAAAACAGATCTTGATGCTTCTATATAATGAATTTATTCAATATCACATTATAAATCTTTCATTACGTTCTATGTGATTTCTATCTGGTGGTATACTGACATAAATGCAAAATATATTTCATAAGGAAATGCAAGCTCTATAATGGGCAGAAATTATTTCAAAGACTTCAGTTACGCACCTCAAAATAGGTGTCAATATACTCCGAGACAATGTGCTCAGATTTAGGTTTGTTCTGGCAGTAAACAATGTACATGTGCAGTCTCCGCTCCTGAAAGGCATGATGAGTTCATGAGTATGTACACTATCATATTACAGAAAAAAGTCTGTTTGGTTGCCTAAAAAAGTAAAAAAATTGTACATGTTTGACGAAGAGAGGGCCCAGCCGGTCAGGATCCTCAAGGCACTTCTCAAGCTCTCCCAGGAAGAAACTGGAACATCAAGGATTAAAAAAAATCTCTTCAAAATCTGTAATAAATTTGAAAATATAATACTTCACAGACTAGATACTTACTCTTTGTGCCAGTCGTATATCTGCTGAATGTTTCCAAAAACTATTTTGTCTTTTCCTTTCATATCATCTGGAACTCCATCCTCCCTCATCCTGGTCATGTAGCCCTACCAGACACACAACACAAGTGTGCACTTCAGATCTAGTCACATGATCACTCCCTGTATCTCAGCATCCCGTTAACAGTATTCAATTACCTCCACGACCAAACTGAGATCTCTCACATAGTCCCTCTCGGTCTCGATGAGTTCCAGCAGTACAAAACTAAAAAGAGGAAAGGGGACACCTGTTATAGACTCTGACAATGAATGAGGACAATAACAGAGAGAGAGAAGAATGTGATGACATACTGCCGTCTCTTGAGGAAGCCAGTCTTGCGTTCCTCAATCTCATCGATCGGAGAGGAGGAAGAGAGGAGGGAATTATCAGATGGGTTGAAAGAGGGGCTGCTGCTGTCCCCTTGCTCTACAGACAAAGAGCTGGGTCTGTCCTCCAGAGCCTGTGTGGACATGAGAAATCAGTCCAGCCAAATAATATGACAGGTATATTGTAGCATTATATTATATATCTATCTGTGCACTTCTTACCATTTTGCTTTTGACCAGCTCCTCAATGGCACTGACTAACTCTGCAGCGCTGGGGGTCTCAGAACTGGAGGGTCGGACGGAGTGACGGGAAGAGGTCTGCAGAAATAAAGAGAGTGAAAGAGGGAAGAAAGCCAGACTGAATGACAGAGGAAATACGAACCATGTGGAGCTAAACTGTAATCGGGATTCATTCAGGCATGGATTTAGGATCTAGTTTATTGTCTTTGCCCTGAAGGATATTTATGCCATTTTTTGTTTGTTAAAGAAGTTACAATAGCTTATCAGCCTTATGTTGAAAGCATCTGTAACTAACGGTAATATTATGATCATGATGATGTGTCTGGAATCACACCATTGTGAACATAAAAAATCTGCATTTGCAAACAGGAGATATTTTGATTTCAACCAAAGCTGTACCAATTATTCATAAAAGCCCCCCTGAAATCAAAATGGCTTTTAAATGGCAAAAAAAATTCTCTTTACCTTGATTACCTTGAAAAATTGTCTTTATCTTGCAACCAAACAGACCAAAATAGGAAAGAAACCTGCTGCATTTCATGGGGTCTTAAATTCATATGGATGATCACACTTGATGTTAAACAATTAAATGACAGACTTTAGGTTCACAAAAGCTTGATGCTCGACACCTGAGATAAGCAGTGGCTTTCTTTACTTTAGGTCCGTAAACTGGCAATCAAAAACATTCATCAAATAGAAATAGAGGGAAATCCAGCAGAAAGTCTCACCCTTGCTGTGCCTTCCAGACTTTCCAATTTGTGTCTGGGTGTGGCCTCAGGTCTGCTTAGCTTACAGGCCAATCAGACAGCAAAGTGAATAATGAGGGGATAACCACAGAAGGAAGGGGGGAGGGGTGTGAATGGGCGGTGTTTGGAGGGTTGGTTAAAGGGGTAAAGAGTGAGGGTGGTCTCTGAGATTCAGAGACATTGTAAGGCACATGACCCTCTTTCTACAGAATCGCAGCCCCGTGATGTTCACATTTGCATAGACCTGAACACGTACTTCTAACACAACATGTGCCCTTATACTCTGCATTAGAAAGTGTTTGAGGAACCCAGTCATAAACCAGCTCGTTAGAAGGACAATCAATTAAAGGTGGGACTAAATCATATATTATATATATATATATATATATATATATATATATATATATATATATATATATATATATATATATATATATATATATATACACAACAACATAAAATAAGTTAAAAAAAAATAGAAGATAGAAAAAATGAAAAGGATGAATAAGGGCATTTTGAGGTTCTAAGTTTAAATCAGAAAGATTTAAACTACAGAAAGAGTCTTGTCTAGATGAAAGTGCAATAATGGAATCAAACCAAAATGAGGAATCCGCTTCTAAAAGAACACTACTTCAAAGTGGAATTCTCAGAAAGTGGTCTGCTTCTAAATCTCTAGCAAAAAAACAAGAAACAAAAAAGACAGCAAATAAAAGTAGAAATAAGGGGGTTCTTGGATCTTTTGATAAGCCGGGGGTTATGGGAAAAGAAAGCAATGCAAAGTGATATGAAAGGAGGGAGGCCAGAAAGGGAGGAGTCAGATGGAGAGGTATGGGAACTGAGATAAAACAAAGACAGGACACAAATCAACATAATGCTATGGCAAACAATACAGCCCAAACAAAACAAAAGAGAAAAACAAATTAGTGTCACAAGCTGTTCTTGAGCAGCAATGAGACCAGCTATAGCTCGAGCATTTCATCCTACTGTAGCCATTTTAAAAGAGATTATGGGATGAAGATTTCAAAGGAAAAAAAAACTCTCTCTCTATCTCTAAGTCTGGCATTAACATGCATTTCATGTTCGGATTGTATGTAGACCAGTGGTTTTCAACCTTGTTGACTCGAAGGCCTCGCAATTTATTATTGCGATTTTTTATTATTTAAATAAAAAAAAAATAGTAGTGTTGACATATTACACTAGCGAACCACAATTCATTGTATTTTGTTGATCTTCATTTTAATTTAGTGTTAGATTATTTCAATATATTAATAACAATTTATTAATTTCAATACTTTTAAGGCCCCAACCACCAGATCGCGACCCACTACCGGGCCGTGGAAGAATTGATACTGGGCAGCAAGAACGTTCTGGGAAAAATGTATATAGATATGACACTCTTATTTATTGTGTGTTAATGATTGTTCGTATTATTCAGTATTTTCATTGTATGTGAATAATATGGAGTAGCAATTTGATGATTTCATGTTAATAAGTAAATGAAAGATTGTTCTGATCCGTCACATAGTAGGGGTTAAACGGATCACAGTTGATCCGTGATACGTACAGACGAGACCCTATAGGCCTACTGTTCAGCACTCACGTGATTCGCAGATTCATTTGCCAATTTACACATTCAAACAGTTTTAAACCACAAGAATAAGAAACGTAAGAGAGCTCAATTCGATATTCACACGTTGTTCTCGCACACAATCAAAGTGCGCACAAGCATACAGAGATGCGTTTCAGACATTGCGGAAATACAGAGTTGCGTATATGTACACATTGTGCTTTAAATATTTTTTTCTTGCTTATCCAAAACCACAATATAATGCGTTGACCCAAAAAAAAAAAAAAAAAAATACATAAATAAATAAATAAATAAATATAAATAAATAAATATATATATATATATATATATATATATATATATATATATATATATATATATATATATATATATATATATATATATAGCTATAGATAGATAGATAGATATATATATATATATATATATATATATATATATATATATATATATATATATATATATATTACTTTCAACCACGATTCAATTGCAGTTTCTTTAACTGCAAACCCCTCAGTAATGTTGAGGAAAAAACAAAAAAAAAAAAACTTACTTTGGGAGAGAAATGAGAAAAACAAGAATCATTCAATAAAAAATATGAAATTGTTGATTGATTGCGAAGAAACACATTTCCAGCTTAATGTGACGCATGTTAATGCCAGGTGTGATGGGGGTCAATATGACACAAAATTCCCATTTTCTGTTTTATATATGATTCTAAATTATTAGAAAAACAGTTTTACAATGCTTGCATTGTAGTCACACATGATTTGGAACTGAGCTAGAACTGAAAAACTGAAACTGAAAGTAAAAACTGAATATCTCAGGAGGAGATATTATTTAAAGCGGGGGCACACAGAACTGATTTGAGGATCTCTAACAGGATTGAGGTTTAACGGTTGGCAGGGTAAAAAAAAAAAAGAAGGAAATAAAGAAGAAAAAAAGAAATAAATCTAAACTAGTGGCTCTCTCTCATACCAACCCGCCTCCTCTGTCATGTGCTGGCTCACCTTGTCATCCTGTGCGTCTGGCTGGAGGAGGCTGTGCTGCTGGATGGCCATGGGTGGAGGAAGTGGCACAGTATCAGCTCCTTCCTCTCCCTCTTCCTCTCCACAGCTCTGCATTCCTGACGACGATGATTTGGAGAGAGTCCCACTGCTCAGACCCTCGTTCCGCACCCTCTGTGGAGGTTCAGGGACAAAACCATATATTAGAATATATATTCAGAAAGCCAGTTATACCAGCTTTGAAAAAAGTATGAATAATAGTATATGAACAATATTCAAACCTCTTCCAGAGTCTCATCCTGTGGTGTGGCTGCGCTGTCGTCAGAGTCTTTCTGCGAGCCTGCGTCTGCGCTCTTCCTGACGTCACGGCTCTTCTTGTGTTTGTGTGCCAGCTTCTTCACGTGGCCGTCGGCTTTACCACTGCTGAGTCTCCTTACAGGGCTGGTCAGCCATTTCCTTAATGTGTTGCCAGTGCGTTTGGGCCCAGGGGAACTCTGGGAGCCCATCACATGACCTGGCTGCAGGGTGGCAGAGGAGCCTGGCAGGATGGCATCGTTGCTGCACACAGATAGCGCGTCTGGAAAAATACAGAAAAGCTTGTGATTATTATCTGACACAGGTCTGTGTGGATTATTAGGAAGCGTTTTGGACATTTGCCTACCTTTGTGGTTAAAGATGCCCTCCATCTCAATGCTGCTGCGGGAGTGGGCGATACAGAGCATGGCACAGGGAACCAGGCCTTCCAGGGCAGGGGAACGGTCAGTGGTCCGCACCAAGCACCAGTCTGGCTTATCGTGGAGCCTCTCTAGTACCTCTACTGTCTGTCCCCTTCGCACTGTCAGTTCATTACTGTTACCGGCCATGAAGTCATGGATGACCACTGTGAGCTCACAACCACCTGACAACTGAAGAAAGAAATAAAAGAGGCAAGCAAACAGCCATGTTTTTAGTTATAGTTATTGTCTTAAGACCAAAATGTCCTTTAAATTTTGTGAATTTTTTGCCATGTCATATTCATTAATTTTAGTCGATTTTACTATGCCTGAAATGTCATACAATATCAGAAAAAAAATAATAATAATTGTAATATGAAAAGCATTTTTTTTTAAAAAGTGCCAAAATGCTCCAGATCAAACCATTTTAAAAAATTTATAAACATTCATTTAAATGTATAAACCTGCCTAGAACAGGAGTAATAGATTAAGTAAGCTTAGTTGTTTAGAACTTACTGTGTTGTGGAAATTGAATTATCAACACAATGTGTCTTTGTCTTGTCCTTGATATTGTTAAAAAAATTTTTTGGTCAACATTTTTTTGGTGTTACTGTTAACTAAAATGACTAAAAATTGTTACTATTAATTGAAAAAGCTTAAAAAAAATTATATATATTAAAAGTTAATTTTTTTCCAAACTTATTTTATTTCATCAAGTTGCCATGGCAACATTTCAACATTTCATTTCATGAATAAATGAAGGCTGAATTAATGATGAGCAAATTTTTATTTATGGGTGATCTATTGTTTTAAGCTGAAGTACTAAAATGATAACTATAACTATAATTATTAAAAATAGAAATATTAAATAAAAACTAATTAAATGACAAAGCACATAAAATTAAAATAAAAACTAAACTAAAATTAAAATAAAAACTTAAAACAAACAATTTCAAAATAATATAAATACTGTAACAGTATGTACATAATGCTAAAATAACGCTGCAAACAGGTCAGCATTAGAAGCTCTGAAAGGTTTAAGTGTCATTCCCACAGACAGAAGGTGTATCTCACCTTATCGCTGTCTAGTGTGTTCTGTGAGGTCCTGGAGGCCAGTGAGATGGTGTCTGGCTGACTGCTGCCGTCACCCTGACTGTCCAGATCCTCTCCATCCCTGCACACATAAACACACAGGAAATTAACTCCTAGTCCTAGTATGGTTCCACATACTAAGAAAACTAAAATATTCTTTCTAATATTTAAGTAAGGAAAGAGATGTTTCACTCGCCTGGGGGTGTACCTGCGACCCTTGTGTTTGGCTGTGGAAGGTTTGGGGATGTGGATGGGCTCCTTCAGCGCCCCCTTCAGATGCACAGTGCGCTCCTGAATCACTTCACGGATGTGCTTGATCCAGTCCTGTTTGTTCTCAATATTGGACGCCTGTGTTTATGTGTGTGGAGAAAGAAAACACAGAGAAATACAAAAAGTTGAGTAAGAGTACACAATGATTTTCTGTTCTATGGTGAACTAAGGGTGAGTTATCTGTGTGGCTGTACTCACCATGGATCCATGTTTGCATCCCTGACTTAGCTTCATTCGAAATATAGAAATATACAAGATTTTACTGCTTTATAAAATGCCATATATCATACTGCATGAGACAGTGGCTGGTAAGACATAGGGACAACATTAATAAACATATTTTGTGATAATTTAGAGCCAATTTTGCCAACGTGTTTTGATATATGGTTTATACATTAGTCACTGCCATTTGAAAATGTAAATAGTGATTAATAAGTAGAATTTTAAACTATTTGTCCAACAAAAAGAATATAAGCTACTGCCTTTATATACATTCATATTATATAGTTTAATATATTTTCTTTTCTTTTTGTGAAAAAAGGTATAATAGATATAAGCGATAAGATATGCGATAAGATATTTATATTTTTTATATGAAATACATGACACTGAATGATTTAAGCAGAGAATTTTTCTTCAGCTTACATGATGTAAACCACATATAAATGGATAGTAAATAACTGCAATTTTGTCACATATCACTAAAGAAAGTTTTGAGCACAGTAGCCTTAGTTTTAAAGCAGCATGCGGGCAGTTAACAGTTACTCTGAGACAGAAGCCACCTGCAATGCACATAAGCCACCACCACTAGAGCCTATTCTTGGTTTTTGTTTCCTTGCACTTTATTAACATTCAGTCAGAACCAAATATGCAAGTGCTCAGATCTTCCCATATCACCACTGTCATAGTTTGATACAAATTCTCTTTAGGTGTTCTGGTTTTAAGTAATATTTCATGTCAAATCATATCAAGAGCACCTGAGGCATGCTGTCAATTACTACAGAAAATAATTGACATTCCCTTCCCCAGTTAGTAAAAACAAGTCTTCATGCTGAATATTAGGATTTTACAACTATTCAACCTTTTACTTGTTAAAGTGCAAAAGAGACAAGCAATACAGAGATGCGACATAGAAAGCTGAATCAAAACAGTGCCATGCTTGTCAACAGAGCAAGAGAAAGTCAAAAAATGGGTTACCTTGAGGACAATCTTGTTGTCTGAAGTTGGGGTCCGTCCGACCCATAGGGCAAATTTACACGGATCTCCTTCTACATGCTCAGTAACACCCAGTTCAGAGGTCTGCAGCCAAAACAAAGCATTTCAAACAATCAGATCCTCCACATAAAAACATGGTTCAGTGCTTTCATCTTGATGTGAAACTTACAAAAAGCTTGCTCTTGTAGATGTACTTGCTCCTGCCATTGGAGTCTTTAACCTCCTTGCTGAAAATCAGTGACATTTCGAAGAGGAACAGGTGACGTTCCCGCCCCTTACGGATCAGGGTCTTGGGATCCCACACCTGGAAGGCCTCCTGCAGGATCAGTTCTCCCTGGGACTCAATGTTCTCGTCAAACCCTGGAGACATTCACTCCCATCAGAAACCGTTTGATCTGCCCCAGATGTGTCTTTGTGTGTCTGTGTGCGTCCGCTCACCTTCCAGCATGCTCAAGTGCATGGCGTCATTGGCTCTCTTGGGAACACTGAGCATAACCTCCAGGCCATCTTTGATTTCACCTTTGCCTTCCTCGCAACACGTCAGCAGCTCCTACAAACGCAAACCCAATTACAAATAAGTGATTGCAAGCAAACCATTCCCTAAGTTTGGGGATGAATTCAAGATGTTTTTACCTTGAGGAGCAGCTGGTACTTGGTTATTCTCTGAACAGGTTTGATGAGGTATGATGAGATGGAGTTGGCTAGGCGATGCCTCTGTTGGATTTCCTGTAACAAGAATTATAATACACTGACTTTCACAATTGGCCACCGACAGGAAGAAATGATGAATAGTCAAAATTAATAAAATTCATTAATCATAACAGAAACATTTAACTCACATCGAAATAACCTCCAGCATGCTCAAGAATAAGTTGAGTGGAGTCTGGTTTGTTCTTGCAGTAGTTCACGTACATCTGGAACTTATCGGCCTGATGAAAGATGAAAGAGGCATTTCAATTACCTTAATCTGAAAGAAGCAGATACAATATTAGCATTCAAACACAATTAACTCTACTCACCCAAGTCACAAAACAGTGGCCCACATCTTCAGGAAGCTGCTCGTACTTTTCCAGCTCTTTGAGGAATATACTGGCGACAAAAAGAAGAAGAAGATAAAAAAGAGTGATATATAAGAGCCACTTACAGAGGACGGGAAACTAATTCATTGGATTTTGGACGGGAGAATGAATGTTATTCTTAAAGAAATGCTTAAAGCATTTGCATTATAAATGAACTCACTTGTGATGGAACTCGTAGAGGTCCTGCATGTTACCAAAAATGATATGCTCTTTATTAACGATCCCTGGTGGGATCTCCTCCACGCCACTGGTCATCTCCCACAGATATGTCTGGATGAGAGGAAAAGGTTAAAATTGACAGATTTATTTACATCATAGTCTGAAATAAGGATTTTTTTTAATCGGGATTTGCTTCATCGATTTTCCATCATTCAGGACAAAAGATCCAAATAAAATTTTTAATAATATACAATAAAATACTCACATCCATACACTCTCTTAAGTCTCGCACATAAGCCTTTTCTGTCTGAATGAGCTCAGCCATGATGAAGCTATTCAAATGGACAAAAGAAACATAATCATTACATCAAATAAATTACATCTTTCTCAATCTAAAGTACAAGAATTAATTTGAATATTTCAGTGACCTTTCGGTCAATGAATAACAGGAAATAAGACATACTCCTTCCTGCGGGCAGACTTGCGCTTCTCTTCGTTAAGCTCGTGGGCAGCATCTCTGAGTTTGACCTCTGACCCTGGAGCACTGGCTGGGATGATGTCCAACTGCAGGTCTTTACTCTGGAAATGAAAAACAACTTGTTTTAGTTCCACTCTCTTCTGACTGCATATCTTTTTCAGGACTATTCCCACTGATTATGTTTACATGCACAAAAATACTCTGATAAATATTAGATGTGAACCTTAAACTGAAATAAAAGAAGTTGAAGTACTAAAATGACAGACAATCTAAAACTAGCACATAAAATTACTAATACTTAAACTTAAATTTAAACAGTAAATATAAAAACAAACCCTAATTCAAACCATGAATAAATACTTTAACAGTATGCAATTTATTGCATTTTTATGGACATGAGTGTGAATTGTTTATTAATTTATTGTGTACAGCTACAATTAAAACAAGTGTTTCTAGAAAAGAATATCAGGAAATATAAGATTCAATGTATTCTGAATGTTTATTAATGTAAATCTTGTATAAAAAATTTGAAAAGACGACCAGAATACAGATCTTAAGAAGATGACGTACATGAAAAATGATGAGTATGTAAAATGATTGATGAAAATACAGCCTGATGGTAAAAACACAAACCAGATTATGGCCCCAAACCATGCGAACTCACTCAAATGCTAGCATGTGATATGTCAAGACTCATAACAATCAGATATCACACTACTCTGAGAAAAAAAAACACATACTGCTTTGTTTGAGTCTGATGATATGCCGAGGGCTTTCTCTAGAGACGTGCGATACTTGTCCATGCGAAGGGAGAAGTCTCGATAACGCTTGTCCACGGCTGTGACCCATTTCTTTATCTCAGCAGCGTGGGAGTGACCCTTATCACAGAAACCATCAGCTAACTGTATCAGCAGCTTGACCCGCTCTTTGGTTTGCTGGGAACACAGGAAGAGAATAAGCTTTAGCTAACTGCGGAGTTAAAAGGTGCAGCCCAGGTGTTTGTCATCGCTGTGGTGCAGTCGTACCTTGGCTGTGATGTGGAAGTCTTCATGCTCCTTCAGAAGCTCCTGTGTGTGGTGGATGCTGGAGCCTGTGGAGGTGTGTGTGGACAGATAGAACTCACCGGTGTCATGGATCCACTCCAGAGCCTGGACAGCGAGAAAGAAACTTTAAAATAGTGATTCATAGCAAGACAGTGAGATAAAGCAATGCTAAATGCAAAAACAAAACACAAATAAACATAAATATGCATGGCTACAAATAGGTCTTTTCCATGTATTTATTATTACTGGCATTCCTCAAGCAAAAGCTATGGCCCTAATCTGGGTTCAAGTTCATTTTCATGACTAAACCAGGAATGAACTGAGAAGACGTGCTATGGCATATGCATACACGCACATCCCAATACACACACATACAAACAGAGGATGAAAAAGGTAGATGTCTTAATTATAATGTCTCTGTGCAGTTTAATCAGAGCCATGGCAGTGAGTCATGAGTCTGTCAGTCTCAGCCTTGGGCCAAGAAAAAGTGAATAATCAGACTGATCAGACATCAAAGGAACAGATGGAGGAAGAGGGAGACATCAAACCTGTTTGGCACTGCGTTCAAACACCACATACTGCTGACACTGGTCCAGCCTTCTCTTCCTCATGGTCCAGAAGTGCAGGACCCGATTCTCCCTTTGCAGTAACTCATTCAGGATATCTACAAAATCACACATAATCATTCTTAACCATGATATATAATGCAGTTCTGAAGCACAACACTTTGAACACCAGCACAGATCTTTAACTGCCAGGGCAAGCCACTGAAATCATGCTAATCATTATATTCAATACATGTATTTTAACTAGTGCTCTTAATCAATAGAAATTAGTAGATACAAGATGTACAGATTATTTAATCAAATTAATCTTTTTCTGAGAACGCCCTCACATTAAGATAATTTGAGATAATAAGTAAATCACTGAACAGACACTACAAAGAGTTGCTTAAGAAGTTAACATTTTGTTTATTTCTTGAATTTTTTTGTTTATTGCTTGAAATGCACTGATGGTAGGAAAATAATAAAACTATTGTTATTTATTTTTATTATGCTTGTTATTATTATTGTTAGCCAACCAGCAGTGCCTTTCAAGCATATTGACTTTTTATTATTATAAAAAAGAAAAAATTTAATTATTATATTAAATTAAATTTGAGCCATTATTAATTATTATTATTTTATTTTTTACATAAAACCATTTAGTTATAAAATTTAAAGTTAAATGGGTAATTAAATCTTGAATGGTTATTGCTTTAACTGATGTAGGAAAATTACAACAATAATAATAAATGTATCTATTATGTATAGTAATGTATCTATTACTATTATTTGATAAAATTAATGCATAACTAAAACATTTTAAATTAATTCATTTTATTAATTAACTATTGTAAATTAAAGGGGTAATGTTTGAATTTCTCTAATATAGGAAAATCAATTATTATTATTAATTATTTTTAAACACCTTTTTAATATTTGATCAAAACACATTTACATAATTAAACAATTTATTTGACTAATTAAATTTTAAACTGAGAGCATTAAAGACAACATTGCTACACAAGCAGATGCACTTTACAATGTTGTGTGTGTGTGTGAAGCATGAATGTAAAGTGACTATCCCCAGTGGAGTAATGCTGTCACCATTCTGCAGGAAGCTGCCCTATCTGTGCGGCGGAGGCCTGACCCATTTACAGTCATTGTAAGCACACTCTGAACAGAACAGGGCCGCATTCACAATGCACACATTCTTAACTGGGCTAAAGTGGGCCAAAGTGGGCCAGCTGCTAAAAACTCAAGTGAGGGGTCAGCGCACTGCTCGGCCACTAGATGGCACACCACAGCTATTTTAGAACGTAAAATCAACATGTACTGGATCTAAACCCCTAAGGGAAAGGCAGACTGTGTTTTGTCATATCTCCAGAGAGGCAGCAGAGGGAAGACTGGTAAATAAGAGGAAAACATGCAGAGAGGCAGCATCTGTAGCCTTGTGGTTTGAAGAGTGGAACAGGATTTGAAATAGGACAGGGACATAAGAGGGGCTCCATGTGTTTATTATACGTCTCTCTGGAATGCTTGATTGGTCAGTTGTGGTACTCTACAGTTTATATATTTTTGCATAAAGTCCGCTAAACTGTATGATTGAATGCTAACCCAGTCATGTCCAAAGCCTCCTACTTCTCACAAAACCAGCTCGTTAACACTAAAATTTATATTTCCTGTCCATTTCTTAATATATTTATTACATAGCTGTTTCATTAGCAGCATAATACACAGTCTGTATATCATCCTTTAACAATCAGGACCGTTTTGACGTCAAGCTGTGGCCAGAACTCACTTTTGACCTGCTGCTCTGGTGCTTTGACGTGACTCAGCATCCCCGGCATGCTGACACTGTTTCTGTGCATGTATTTCAGAAACACGTCAGCATTCCGTCTGGCCAACGTGCATGCCTGCAACAGAGATAGCAACGAAGAAATTACACAAACACTGTCAAAATGGTTGTTGCAAAATCAACGCCAAAAATTCAGTAAATGCTAATGTTAAAAATTCAAGTTTTATTTCTGCTAGAGTATGTCTGCTATTTGTGTAACTATTACACACTTATGTAAGACTTGAGATTCTTTAGACCAAACTAGCAGAAACAACAACAGTACAAGTCTTACACATTTTAAACATGATTTTAAACAAAATAACAGTTGAATGTCCATCTACTGCTAGGGATGTAACAATGCACCGTGAGCCGTTTGATACAAATACGTGACGATTAAAATCGGCTGACATGCTAAACAAATCACAATACAATCGGGAGTAGGAGTTTATGTGAATGTATCTCTGAGGGGAACTGACTGTCTTTTGAAAAGTTTAGATGCTATTTTCTTTTCATCTTGCCTCTGTATGATGCATATTGAAGTAGTGTTCATAAGAGCAGCGCTGCTTTGTTTACAGCAGTAACCAAGGAAAGGCTATATTACTGCTGTTCCATAAGCGCCACCTGCTGGCAGAGAGTGAAGTTGTGTTTTCCTTCAGAACATCTGCTGTTTTTGTTTCATGCAGATGTGTTGTATATATAGTTTCACAAAGCTCAAGCTCAAGTTATTTGACATATGTGACCCTGGACCTCAAAACCAGTCTTAAGTCACTGGGGTATATTTGTAGCAATAGCCAAAAATACACTGTATGGGTCAAAATTATAAATTTTTCTTTAATGCCAAAAATAATTAGGATATTATGTAAAGATCATGTTCCATGAAGATATTTTGCAAATGTCCTACCATAATTATATCAAAACTTAATTTTTGATTAGTAATATGCATTGCTAAGAACTTCATTTTGACAACTATAAAGGCGATTTTCTCAATATTTAGATTTTTTTTGCACCCTCAGATTCCAGATTTTTTAAATAGTTGTATCTCAGCCAAATATTGTCCTATCCTAACAAACCATAGCTTATTTATTCAGCTTTCAGATGATGTATAAATCTCAATAAAAAAAAAATTACCCTTATGACTGGTTTTGTGGTCCATAGTCACATATTTAATTTCACAAAGAAACATGCAGCATTTTATCCAAGCTATTGCTATTATTATTTATTATAAAAGGACACCTTTTCATTTATACTTTGTCTTAAATCTCATTTTGTAAAAAGAAAAAAAATGTGAGAAAATCTAAACTAAAAATCAACATACCTAATTCTATCACAACTTGACCAGATTGAATCGTTACATCCCTATCTTCCGCATGTTCATCTTGTCTCTGTATAATGCGTATTAAAGTAGTGTTCATAAGCACAGTGCTGCTTTGTTTACAGTGGTAACCAAGGAAAGGCTATATTGCCGCTATTCTATGCCGCTTACATAGAAAAACACATGAAGAAACATTTTTTGTCTGTATGGCTGCTTATTCAAATGACACAGTTGTAGGTGAATCTTCTCAAAGTTACCTCTCAAAAAGTAGATTTCTGTTTGCAGGTGAATATTTACTTCAACTAACGCTGTTTGTACTCTGTGTTAAGTATCTAGATACCACCTGATTGTTTTACTCACTGCCTGACTTGATGATTCCGTAAGAGATCGATTCAGACGGTTCTGAAACATCAAAGCCCTCTGGCTTTGGACACGTTACCTTAAGGAAGGCCTCTTTCTGCTCCAGATGCTTGCTGATCATGGGGGTGACGTGGTCGGTTTCACAGTTGGGCCCGAGTTTGTCCGCTCCTCCACACCAGTCCTCCTCCCGCTTGTACTCCTGCTCTAGACTCTCCAACACACTGCACACCTACAGCATGGACAGGAAGATGAGCCTTCAACTGCCTGTTGGCCTTTTAATCTTATTACAGTATGAATTAAAAAGACCTGGATGTGAGTGGTCAATGAATATTGTTCAAGCTACGCTTAAATGCATGGCTATGACGTGACAACAACTTGTGACACAACATCAGTCACACAAACCCTACTACAGACCTGTTCGGAGGTCTTATAGAAGGCCACAGATGCGTTGACCAGCTTGAGCCGGTCTTCCATCTTCAGCATGAGCTGTTGCCAGTGGGAAGCCACGTTCTCAGCACAGTCTCGGATCATGTCCATGTCGTAGTGATTAGCCTGCAGCAGGACCTCTGCTTTCTGCTGGACCTGTAGGGCACTTTGATGGGTTTTCTATTGAGAGGAAGAGAAAACGTGTCAGATAAGACACACAAAGACAAGGAATAAAACAGTAGGCCTGAATGGACAATGATTAAAAAAAGATAGAGGGACAGGAGTCAGATGGCTGAAGACAACAGAGGATGAGATACGACTGATAGTTCATTATTCGTCCACAAAGTGTGGTTTACAGATTCTATCTTGAAAAACAGAGCATCCCTCAGTATTCAGTACAGAAACGGCAAGAACAGGAGTCTGAAGGTAGGAGGAAATGAGAAGGCTCTTTTGAGAGGCTGTCTTTGTGCGTTCAGGTTCCCAATTGTGATACAGTGACAGCGGATCTGATGTTATCCTGGTTCTTCATTAAAGGAGGGGAAGCGGAGAGCAAACAGACTGTCTAAGCAGGAGCACATAAGACAGAGGCCTTGTCAGGATCATCTATGAGCTACAGCTGCAGATAAATGGCCAACTAAAGCATCAATCAATATGTTCAGACATTATAAGGTTTAATATTGCTGTTTGCATGTTTCTTCAACGACATGTTTAGGTTTAAGTGGTTGATTTTTTATTAAATAAGATTTTAACTTGTATATTAAGGTCACATTAAAACTTACACCATGCCTTCAGTTATTTTTGATATTTTTCAAATACACTTTACTGCATATAAAAATATGGGGTCTCACCAAGGCACTTATTTGATCAAAAATACAGTAATTTAAGGTAATTTAATTCTGTGATGGCAAAAGTGACTTTTCCAGTCTTCAGTGTCACACGTTCATTCAGAAATCATTCTAATATGCTGATTTGATGCTCAAGAAACATTTCTTTTTATTAACATTGTTATGCTGCTTAATATAGAAACTATGATTTATATATATTTATTTCAGGATTCTTTAATAAATAGGAAGTTCAAAAGAACAGCTTTTATTTGAAACAGAAATCCTTTGTAATATTATAAAGGTATTTACAGTCACTTGAGATCATTTTAGTGTGCACTGTTGAATGGTATAGATTTTAATTTACTATTATTACTTGTTCCAGAACAACAGTGTGAGTGAGCTTGAGAAATATGAAATATGGGATTTAAAAAAAAAAAAAAAACAAAGAAAAGGGGTCACTTTAAATATCACAGAATCTCCTTATGTGTCATTTCCAAACAAGCCATTAATTGTTAAAAAAAAAAAAAAAGATTTAATAAGTTCTAGGTATAAAATAATACTTAGCAAGACAAAGGAGACAGCTCTTTTATTTCAGACATGTATCAAATATTATTTGCACCAAAGAATGTTGGTACATAAATTGACATGGTGGAAATTATATTGTTGGTTCAGAAAAAAAGGCAAAAAGACTTCACTGTTGGTCATTATTAGTGTGCAAATTAAAAAGTAATTAGAGTGAAAACTGAGTTTATGTTTGCAGCCCACAGGTAAAATTGCCCTTATTTGAAAAAACATCTATGTGCATATGTGGGGGTACGCTAGCGCTAATACATGTTGACAATAATTATGGTTTGAGCTATTATAATTACAGTAATGAGTCTATTGTGAGAAAAAGGCAAGGAAATGTTGAAAAGATCTGAACCAAAATATGAGGAGCACTGACCTCGATAGCATGCTGGAACTGCTCATGCTCTCTCTGCAGCTGCTCAGCTTCTTGAAGTGAACTGGCCGTAATCAGACCTGCATTCAGCATTGACTCGCCATTACGGATCCAACCCAGAACCTGCATCAAGTGAAGAGATTAACAAACACAAATTGCTATTTACCGTGAATAAAGTATATATAGAGCAGTATGTAGTAATGTAGCCTGTGCATTACTTGTTTGACTTCAGCCTGTAGGTGGCGCAGTTGCACACACTGCTCCAGGTGTCTGCGGTGCTGCTCTGCGGCCACGTCCAGCTCTTGTTGCTTCTCATGGAGAAACTCCAGCAGATCCTGTACACGGGTGGCCATATCCACGTCACGGTCACACAGCAACTCGACACCTGGAAAACATGAAGAAATGCCAAATTCTCAGCTCTCATGTTATTCACAAACAACAATCGTGAAACTGCTGGACTGCAAAATCTTGTTTCAGGACTGAAGTGCTACAGATGATGTCGTCATTTCCTATGACAGTGAGAGCAAGATAACAATCCAACATCTACATCTCCAATCTGCCCCAGAGACCACCCCAAACACCCACTCAGTCCTCATGTCTGTGGAGAGACCGAATTCAGTGAACAAGCTCAGTCGGAAATATAATCTAACATAACCTAATATATATGCATACTGCACTAAAGCTCTGTGAACTATAGCATCATTTATGTGAGATGTCTCCTTTATGCCAGTCTGAGCTCCAAGATCTGAGCACTAGCTGAGGATGTAGGTGTACTGGTCTAAACTGTAAGACTTCTATATAAATATATATGTGAACCGGGAACACAAAACCAGTCTTAAGTCACTGGGGTACATTTGTAGCAATAGCCAACAATACATTGTATGGGTCAAAATTATCAAATTTTCTTTTATGCCAAAAATCATTCGGATGTTCCGTAAAGATCATGTTCCATGAAGATATTTTGTAAATTTCCTACTGTAAATATATCAAAACTTAATTTTTGATTAGTGATATGCATTGCTAAGGACTTCATTTGGACAACTTTAAAAGTGATTTTCATAATATTTAGATTTTTTTGCCCCCTCAGATTCCAGATTTTCATATAGTTGTATCTCAGCCAAATATTGTTCTATCCTAACAAACCATACATCAACGGAAAGCTTATTTATTGAGCTCTCATGATGTATAAATCTCAATTTATCTTAAATTATGGTTTTGTGGTCCAGGGTCACATATTTATTATTTTGGTACATATTAGTTCAGTTTTCTCTATTTGTACCTCAACACAATGCTTTGATTTGGACTTCTCAATACTTATCTGCTTCATAGACTGAGAGTAGGTTCAAAACGATGAACAAAAACAACACTGTTAATTGAGAATGTAAGCTGTTCACCAAGTCTGGATTTATCAGATGAAAATAAACAGTAAAAAAAAAAAGAAATATTGCAAAATAAGATTACAAAATAAAAGAACAGATTTTAATGTTAAAATATTTTAAAAATTATTCATGTGACGGTAAAGCTGATTTTTTAGCAGTAATTACTCCAGTCCTCAGTGTCACATGATCCTTCAGAAA
This sequence comes from Cyprinus carpio, assembly GCF_018340385.1. NCBI lineage: Eukaryota > Metazoa > Chordata > Actinopteri > Cypriniformes > Cyprinidae > Cyprinus > Cyprinus carpio. The sequence continues at coordinate 14,997,717 of NC_056615.1, forward strand.
TCATTCTATTATGCAGATTTGGTGCACAAGTAACATTTCTTAGTAAGATCAATGTTAAAAACAGTTGTGCTGCTTAATATTTTGAGGGAAAACATGATTTTTTTTTCCAGGATTCTTTATTGAATATAAAGTGTGAAAGAACAGCATTTATATGAAATGAAAATATTTTGTAACATTACAAATGTCACTTTCAATAAATGTTATCCATCCTTGTTGAATTAAAGTATTAATTTCATACCAAAAAAAATAAATAAATAAATACTAACCCCAAACTCGAAGTGAAAGTAGCTATTATGAATATATAATCAAAAGCCCATATTGGCACATTTGACTCACCAGACGCCTGCACCTCGTTGACGTACTGCAGCAGTTCCTGGCCCTGGTGGATGACGTGGAAGGCGAGGTTGTTCATGGTCAGGGCTTTATCAGCGTGGTGCTGCAGTCTCTGCTCGGCCAGCGTCAGGTCCTCTGTGTCGAAGTCATTCATCTGCTGTGACAGCTCCTCATTCCACGAGTCCAGATCTGAGATAATCTGAAAAATATGAGAGAACACATGAGCGCAGTCTGAGAGTCACCGATGCCATTACTAATGCGAGATCACCCCGGACAAGAAACAAAGCGCCCTGCCCTGACTTGCTCTTATATGTTTAGGGCAATGTGTGTGTAACTTCCTCCATCACTTTATAAACTCTCTCTGAGTGTGTGCTTCTGTAAAGCGTGCAAACTGGAGAAAGAGAGTAATTACTTTTGGGTGCAGATCATCCTTGAAGACTGCTGCTTATTAATTGCTAGTAAATCATATTTGACATCAGGGAGACGTAAACTGTGTGCTGATGGGAATATTGCCCTAGTTTAAGGAACAGCCCACTCAAAATGAAGATTCTGTCATTATTTACTCTCGTTATTTCCAAACCTGTAAGACGACGACTTCTGTGGAACAGAAAAGAACAGGCCGCTATTTCCCCCCACAGACACTTGATCAAGCATACAGTGAACTCACATCAATGGCATCCCTCTCAAAGATCCTGAGCTGAAGGAAAAGCTCCAGTTTGATCTTCCTCTCCTGGAAGAGCTCCTCCATCTGAGCCTGAGCCTCATCCAGCTGCTGCAGGACGCTCTCGATGTGGTTGATGGAGCTGTTGTGAGGGGTCTTATTGCTGGAGATGGCCGAGTCTCTGCAGGAAGACGTTACAACAAATGTACATTTGTTTGGTGTGTGCAAGGGATACAGGAAGAAACACATTTACTTCTTACAATAATGTCCTTTGGGAAAGTCAAAGCTGTAATAAATGTTAGGAATGTTAGGAATTTTCAAAAATAAAGTGCAGCAGAACACTTCTGCATTGCTGGTGGAAAAGGGACTAATGGGCTCTAATCTCCGTGGGATATAAGTAAATGATCAGCAGAATATTGAACCTAAAACTAACGAAAACTGGCAAATATTAAGGCGCGAAAGAGGATGTGACTTCGGGCTTGAAATTTAAATGTAATAAAACAAAAAGCCAGCACTAATGAGATTAAAAATTCATTCAAAAATTGAAATTATACGGTCCTAAAAGCGTTATCTGCGAATGGGAGAGAGGATTACAAGCCCATTGGAAAGATAATATGTAAAATATGCAACATTATCCTCTTTTCATTAAAAAGGTTAATTATCAGGGACAGCTTTAGTAATATTTGTACAAGAGGGTTGGGTGGGGGGGGGTACAAGGAAGCAACAGTTTCAAATTAGTCTGTAAGGGATAGAAAAAGACGGAAGAGTTCTTTCATCCCGTCTGAAAGGATACAAGTGGATTAAAAACAAATGGCGTAATAAAGTAAAATCAGTTTCCGGGGTAATAAAGGCCCTCGCTTTACTTGATGCTTCAATGCTGGATCGCTGCGGAAAGTCTGTTCCCATGGTGATGTGCTTTTATCATACTGCAAGGCTTGCGTGACTGAGTGGACTTCATACGGAATAACAGAATAATTAACACTTTCATAACAGATTCACAACGGCAACACAAGCAGGGGTTTGAGATCAGATTAGACACAAATACTATGATGACAGTCTTACGTCTGTAATGTGAGTAACCGAGTGTGATGCTGAGATCCGGATATCTCTTGTGTGTGAGTTGGAGAGCTTGTGTAAGTGTGTAATGTCTCTGCGGTGAAGGCATTCTGTGTGTTGGTGTGTGCTGGGGACCTTTCTGTTTGTACCTCTGGGCTCTTGGGGTTTAAGTATTACCTCTGCATACTTAACTGGGCGGTTATGAAAGCAGGATTATGTAAGACACTAGAGGAAGAGAGAATAGCAGAGCGAGAGAGAGACAGTGCACATGGAGGGATAGCCATCCTCAAAATCACATGTATAGAGAGAGCAATTTGCAAGCGGAGGAGGAGGAGAATTAAGCCACATGTCTTCATCTGCTTTACTTTATAAAAAAAAAACTTAAACTACAAGAAATGCAGTGTGACTGTTAAACTAACAAGTCAAACTGCATTAGTTATTATACAAAAAGAAGTTGAAAAGTTGAATATATGAAATAAATGTTATAATATAATTTCATATATAAAACAAAAAACAAACATTATATACAATTAATTTCAATTAGCCAGTTAATCAACATTTACAGGTTTATATTAAATGTTAAACATCATATTTTATATATATTCCTACATTATTTTCTACATAACGTTAAATGTATAATTCATGTAAACTATGATTATTACTAAATATTATATTACATATAATAAAAAAAACATAATATGTATTAATATAATTAAGTATAATTAATAATAAATAAATAAATAAATTATATTTTTTTAAATGCTAAATTAATAACAGGTGCATGTGGCTCAACTAATGAAACTAAATCTAATTAAGCGATATGCTGATAAGTTGAATGAATTTCAATTAATCATTCATACAAATATCTAAAACTAAACTGTTAATTTATCAGCATATGACTTAACTATATTTAATTTCTTTACGATTAATTGGACAAGTTAAAATAAAATTTACTATTTCATATAATTTCTTATATAACAAAACAGAATATTTAATCAAATGTATATTTTATTTAATACTATATATATAATAAAATCCATCTTTAATGTCAATTTTTTCTTTTCTTTTCTTTTAGGCAGAAATATCTTTCCTCTTTTGTGTTTTGTGGTTAAACCACTCTTTTCTGGCTCATGTCAATCAAACTCCAAATATACTGCATATTCAAAACATGCAAATATGTTTCCTCAAAACTCTAAACCCATTATCATAAAATTACATTATGTAATGAAAATAAGTCATTTGAGACGCATGAAACCATTCCTCGAGCCCTGAATATCTTGTTATTTTGCAGTATTGTGCAGCCCACTGCAGTAGTGCTGGTAGTCAGGGATTCAGAGTTGTACTGATGAAATGTGGCAGAGCTGAACACGTGAGGGCGGCTGGAAGCAGAGCAGTGAGTTTGCCCTGAGGGGGCTGAGAGACTCCACTCCAAACAGCCTCTGGTGCTCTCTCCTTCTCCTGCTTAACTTTCTGTTGAAGCATCCAGCTTTACTGAATCTCAGCCTTCACGTTCCTCTTCTGCTGCAGCCCTTCCCACATGCAGATTATACTCGTGACTGACCGCCAGCGCTAGCACTGGGCATCAAGTCTCAGCCAAATGATGCAACTTTACAGCTGTAAAGTCACTCACCAAGTTACAGAGAAGTAAAGAGAGCACAGTATACCAAATGCAAAGTGGATGATGGCAGATGGGGCCAAATAAGAGCTTGAACCATCCAAAGGTTTGGTCAAGTGAGGTTGACTAATGGTTTGCTCAAGTACAAACACAATGCTGAACAGAATTTCGATTCCACTTGAGGATTCCATTAAAGGGGACATCAGATACAAAATTCACTTTTACATGGTGTTTAAACAAATGTGTTGGCAGTGTGTGTACACAACCACCCTACAACGATAATCCACCCAGTGCTTTTTTTAAAGTCCTCATCAAGCCGTTCGTCCAGGACTGTAGAAGAGAGGGGTGGGGTGAGTAGAGCTCATTAGCATGCACTGAAACGGGTCACTGTGAACAGGGCTGTTTTAGACAAAGTAAAAAGGGTGTTGTTTTACACTACCACTGAGAAATTTTAAACAAAGTATGTTACAGACTTTTGATTAAGACCCCTCACAGAGAAGAATTACTTTGAACAATGCAATAAATGAGTTGTTAGACTGAAACGAACATGCGCTCAGCATATATCTAAGCATCTTGGACTGATTCACTAAAAAGAATTAGTTCATAAGAGTTATTTGTTAGTAAGAAGCACTACACTGGTTCTGTTGTTTGTAAGGAACCGCTGAAGATAAGTCTGTGTATTATTTGGTGGAAGGACTAGGCTTCAGACTGCAAACTTAAAACCCCCTAATTGGCTCCTTGGTGTGTGTAAGATTTCAAAAGATGGCTTTTACACTATTGTAACAAACCACACTTCAATGGACTCAAACTTGAGGTACACACCAAAACATTAAAGGATTTGTTGCAGGAGGAGACATGAAAGGGAAGGACACCTGAGTTGTTGAATGAGATCTTCTCCCTCTTTGATGACATTAACAGTGAATTGCAGTGTGGTCTGCTGCTGCTGCCCGAAACGCTTGATCAGGTCCTGAACGGCCTCCACCGACTCGGCATACACATCATCCAACAATTCCTTCTGCAACTCCTCCAGCCACGTCCACAGCTATGCACACAAGACACATGCATTAATCATTTTTTACTTTGCTCAGAGAGCTCTATTTTATTACTTCAATTGCACATTAATTTAGCATATTTTGCACATTCATCTCATATTTAATTTAGTTTCTAATTTCTTTAATGTATCTGGTTCTGGTGCAAATGTGTAATAACTACATGCTTTCATAACTGGGTTGAATGACTAAAACTAAATTTTTTTTTTACTTGACATTCTCATGGTCAAGATAATAAATAAATAAACAAGCATGCTAAATATCTACATCATTTTGAGGCACAAAAATCACAGTAGTTGCAAAAAAACCCTCCACATTATGCATAAAACCAGGAACATTGCTCAGTTACTTGCTCAGTTACTATTTTGTAAATTTAGATGAAACTGCTCAACCATTCCTAGTTCTTACCTCCTTAACATGGGTGTGGAAAGCCACTGACATGTCCAGCAAGACTTTTCGCTGCTCCACACGCCTGACAAAGTCCTGGATCCGGTCCTCCAGCTGATGGGCGGCCTGATAGATCTCCTCCGGGTCACACTCGCCTGTCTGGGCCAGCTGCTCCGCAGCTTCAAGCAGCTTATCAGCATTTGTGTATGTATTCTGATAAAGAGAAGACATATGTGGACTATGATTATGATGCTCATGCCAACCGGTAAGAATATTTTGCTTCAATGCATTTTGGCCCTGATTAGTCCAGTATCTCTGTCACTAGTCGACATGACTGTGTAGAACAAATAAAATCATTTACATAAAGTAAAAAAAAAACCCATGGACTAGTCTACTAGCAGTGATCAGTTATAACTAACTTCATGTTAAATGAATTACATAAAGGGATAGTTTACCCAAAAATAAACATTTTATCATTAACTACTCATCTACCCTCATGTCATTCCAAACCTGTATGATTTTCTTTTTTCTGTTGGACATAAAAGAAGATATTTTGAAGAATGCTGGTAATCAAACAGTTGTTGGTCCCCATTGACTTCTACAGTATTTCTTTCCCTTCTATAGAAGTCAATGAGGACCAACAACTGTTTGGTTCTTTCAAAATATCTTCTTTTGTGTTCAACATAAGAAAGAAACTTACTGGAAGTTTATATTTTAATCATTTATTTTCCCAGTTCTCTGATGTTGGTTAATGGTCACACTGACATGCAGGTACACAAACAAAAGTAGTTTAGTTTAGTGTTCAAATATTGTTTTTTATATTGAAAGGACTTAGTTTTTTTATGATGCACTTTTTATAATTTAACTGAACTATTTTCAACTATTCACAAAACCCTGCAGTTCCTTCACAAACCCCATGTTTAATGCACTCTATGTTGCACTTGCACTCTACTATTTTCCTTCTCTTTGTATTTTTGTAATCAATAAAATATTCCTATTCAAAACTGTGATAAACGAGTAATAAAACAGTAATCTAAGTAGTCAGAATGCATTACCTAAAATGAGTCATCTAATAGATTACATGACTAACTAAAATTTTCATCATGTAATTTGTAATCAATAACATGCTATAATTTGTAAGTAATCTACCCAGCACTGTTAAAAATGGATAGTTGGGAAAGACCTTGTTATGCATGTTATTTTATGTTTAGTGACTCATTATTAGCTGTGCTTTTGACTTAATTGAAAGACTAAAGAGAATCTTGAAGGGAAGGGGAGATTTTAGAGTGGCGAACCTGAGCAACTTCCTCAAAGTCTTCATGGCGCTTCTGCAGGGCTCGAGCGCGATGTAGAGATTTCCCCACTCCTGTGTGTTTGCTGAGAAACGCCTCACCGTGGTTCTCAATCCAGTCAAGAACCTACTCACACACAATGCACACAAGAGGAAAAAAATGAAATTAATATGCGAGACAGCAGCAGAGCTTTCCAGTCCTTCTCTAGGTGAGAATGTGTCCTGTCAGATAATGGGAGTCAAATCAAGGTACCATGACAGGTGATACTGCAGGTTCCAAGACAGAAAAAATTATGCATATAGGTGTCGTTCACAGTGTAGCTCCCCCTCTCTGCAGTTCATCGCATCCCCAGCACCCGAATAGTGGTTTCCATGGCAACACTTTCCCTCAGCCACATAATCAGCCATTCTGCATTCTCTCGGTCGAACACCTCGCTGCAGAAAACCACAATCTCTGCACCAATAAACTGGCCCTGAACCTCTGAACACAGTGTACAATAGAGAGATGCCTAGTATAACGCTATGACAGAGGCTTATCCTTGACTTTAAATTATGTGTGACTATTTCTGTTTGTGTGTAAACAAATATAATCCCAGAAAAGTTAAGCCAAGATGTTGCGGTGGTGTTTTCTCTCCTGTATTAAAGAGGCAGTGGTAACAGTAATTACATGCTGAACTAAAGCCTGCCCAGAAGTATGAATGTGAAAATCTCCAAAAAAGAAAACAAAAAAATGTCTGCACTTTTCAGTACACTGAGAGGTTTAAAAAGTACTGGTACTTTAGTACCAAGTCTACGCTGAAATAAAAAGTAACTATACCAGTCTTCCTTTACTATCAATAGTTAACACTTTACAAAGGACACAAATTGTCAAATTATGTGCCATTTTACATCATTAATATTAATCAAACAGAAAAAAAAAAAAATAATAATAATAATATTTATATATATATATATATATATATATATATATATATATATATATAAAATATTTAAAATATTATTATTTAGAATTTTTAAATCAATTATATTATAATTATAATCATAATTTCTTTATATTATTATATTAGTAAAAAAAATATATAAACATTTTTATATTATTTTATATTGAATTTTTTTTTATTATTATTATTTGTGATTTTAATTAATATTCAAATTCATTAAATAATGGAACATGGAAAATCTTAATTTTTTTAATTTGAAAGCTATGTGCAATAGTATATCTTTTTTTTTAATAAAATAATAAAAATACTTTGACAAAAAAAAAAAATTGTGTGTGTGTGTGTGTGTATCAAAATTAGTATAGAAAATCAGGATATCTCACTGATACTGACAACTAAAATTTTATGTAAGGGACAACAAAAATTATAACAGTTACTTTGGTAACTCGGCTCAGTTGCCTATGGAGTCCTTTCAGCTATTTATGTAGACTCTACTTCCTTTCCTTTGTATGTCCCTCTCACATCCTTCCATCCCATTGTATCATCTTGATGCTTTTTAAATCATCCCCCAAGGGTATTATGAAATGCCAGGTGTAGTTCTCAGTACCACACTTGGACCCACGTGGATCTAGTGGGGTATTTTCAGGTGAATTAATATGTGTGTGTGTGTGTGTGTTTTACCTGCTGAACGTCTTGCTGGAATACACACAGCTGCAGACGTTGGTGCAGCCGGACCTTACGGTGCTGCCAGATGTTCTCCAGCTGCCTCTGGTGATGCAGAACCTCATGGATAATGTCCAAAACATGGTGCACCGCTTTGGAGTAATTGGCAGAAGCCGTCAGTGAATCAGCGCTGCCAGGGGTCAAGGGGCGCTGAAGTTTGTCCAATAAGGCTTTTCCATCTTGGCTCACCTGGGAAAGAGTGGGACAATGATGAGAAAACAATTGCACAACCCTAATAGACTAAATGAAGTTGTATTGTCACATGCATTGTAACTCTTCACAGCACTGAGTTTTATAATAAATATAATTAGCTACAATTGCCACTTTAGATGTGCCTGTAATTGCTATAATGTGCAAGTACCATTTACTTTGGGATCAGTACCCTTAAATGGTTTTTCAAACGTGCCTGGCAATTTAGTGATTTCGAGACACACGGCTCAGTACCTCAGAGTAGGCAGCGGTGATCTGCTCATACAGGCCTTGGTGATGGTGGATGGCATCTTCTAGGTCCTGTAGCTCAGAGGGCAGATCCACCTCCCCGCATGCTTTACACCAAGAGTCCACATTGCTCATGTACTGCAGAGAGACACAAATACACACACACTTACAACAACACAATAACAATAATATCAAGCCCCTTATAATAAAAGAAACAGTAATGAACAGCAATAAGGTAATGGACTAGATCTGTTAGTGCCAAGAACTAGATCAAACCAACTTATTTGGTTTAATCTTCAAAGCTTTGCAATGTAACCATTCTACACTAACTTTGAAGAAGTTCTGAACAGTTTGTTTTTCCATCTAAAGTGCACTTAGACATACAAAGTGATTTCAGAACATGATTTTATCCAAGATCTTCATTAAAATTCATTCAAAGACCTTAAAACAGAATGTACTTTAAAAATTCACTTTAAAATAAAAGCAAGTTCTAAATTGAACATCTCATAACTCTCATCACAATGTTGCACATTAGGTGCATATATGATTGTATATTCCAGTAAATTATGTCCATACAGACCTCTGACATCAAAAGAAATCGAATGAAATAAAACTAATAAGGGCAAATGCAGGAGACATGGTTCATATGCCGCACTCCGAATATCAATTCAAATCAAATCGTCTTTCATCTCATCTCACGCTTCCTCAGAGATGAAGAGCAGGACAGGGCTGAGAGTCTGGTTCAGCTCAAACAGAATCTCATGCATGAGGACAGCCGAAACCAGACAGCCTTGTGATTGGCAGCTGTGGTGATGCCTTTTTCACACTTTTTTCACTTTTTTTTAAAGAAAAAGAAAAAGAAATCTCTGGAAGGGAGCTTGTTGTCGATAAAGCCCCTCTATGAAAACACTGCATGTGTGAGAGGAATATTTTATTAGGAAAAGCAAGCTTACCGGTCCTTTCTACAGCAGTCTCTCAAATATGCTTTTCCCACATTTTGAAATGAGTGTTCACTTTCAGAAAGGACTAGTGAATATTGACAATCCAGATAAAGGGCTTAGTAAAGAAATAAACTTGATTATTAAAAAAAAAAACTATAAAACTGCTCAGAATAATTGTTTTTCACTCAATATTTGTGCATTTTAAGCTTATATGAGTATTGTGATGTTAGCTTAGCAACATGCTGCCATCAAACTCCTATAAAATCAGTTGTAAGTTTGCGTATCAAGCTGTCATCTATTAAAAGCCTTATGAGAGGTTTCAAGACCTTAGAAGGCAGCTGCCTATGTAGGTGGTAGGCAGTTCACGAGGTCTTAAGACCGATCTTGCATTCTCTTTTCTGAAATGATCTTGTCTTTGGATTTCTTGCTGATGATTCATTGGTTATTCTAAATGAATCAAAGCCTAGGTCTGATTATCACTCACTTTTAACAGCATGTGGAATCCATTGAAATCCACTCTCACACATACAAAGATGTTGCAAGCGTTCTCTCTAACCTGGTCGCATTTCTGGTGGAAAGTGGCAGACATCTCCAGCAGGGCGCTCCTCTCGTCCAGCGCAGCAGCAAAGGCTTTCCACTCCTGCTCCAGCTGACCTGAGATCTGTTTGATCTGCTGGGACGCATAGTGGCCCGCCTCCAGCAGACGGTTGCCCACCGACATGATGCGGTTTATGTTTACGTAAACATTCTGCGGGAGACAGAAAAACATTTATTGTTTATTGGCTATAACATAAAACTTCATAGTATCAACCAGAGTTTTATCATCAGTGCAACACTGATTCAAACTGATGTTCTTTCACAATATCACATTTTGAAAACTGAATGGATTGTTCACAAACCACAACACTACACATCCCAGCAGATTCTTGTCTGTTTAATATGCAAGTCAACCATCAGGAGAAGATCAGTAGTGTGCAAGTCTAAATACTTCCTGATCAATAACAAAGCACAACGTAAGTCTGAACATGAATATCAAAATTCAAAAACTACTTATTGAAAATGAACTTGCCTTTGTTTCCTTGTCTCTGTTTTCTCTTAAGTAACCCTTATTATCAATAAAGTGACACTGGGACGTTACAGATAACTCTACCAGTTAAAAGTTTGATTTTTTTAAATAAAGTTTTACTTCAATTCAGCCATTGACAGTAAAGGCAAAAGTGGCATAAACATGACGGTTTCCACCAAAAAACTAAGCAGCACAACTGTTTTCAACATTGATAATAATAAGAAATGTTTCTTGAGCATCAAATCAGCATATTAGAGTGATTTCTGAAGGATCATGTGACACTGAAGAGTGGACTGTAGAAATTTCAGCTTTATTATTACAGGAATAAACTGCATTTTAAAAACAGGTGTTTAAAATTGTAATAATATTTCACAATATTATAATTTAACTGTTCTTTTAATAAAATAAATGCAACCTTGGAGAGCATTAGAGGCTCCTTTTAAAGAAACAAATATCCTACAGACCTCAAACTTTTGAAAGGTACTGATATGAGGAGGAAAAAAAAAATCAGTGATGAAACATTAACCAAAAGGTTCTTATCATACCTTATAATGGCTTATAAGATAAAAAGTAAATTAATGCTATCATTAAACTTTCAAATCAACATCTGAAGACTTGTCAGAGCTCAATATGCCTACATCCTCTTTCTGCCTCTTTAAACAGGAAGTGATCAATACTTCTCTCTACAGTAATGGGGCTTTTTAAAGGATGCCCCTAACAGGGCCCACAGCTGGTGGGCAGCCATCCAAACAGGAAGCACTTAGGTGGATCATGCTCTATGCTCCATCTCTGATTATACGATGATTTACCATCATTGAATAAAGAATTGGTGCTTACATTGTACAAACTAAAACCAGTATGCCATTACACAGCTTAAATGAGAGAAAAATCCAAGTTTGGTCGGTTAGTAAAAGAAATGCTGTGGGGGCATTACAGGATACAGGATGCATGTAGTGATGCAGTGACATTTCTGATCTTTTGTGAAAATTCTAGTTGAAATCTTACCATGCAGTTCATGGCGAAGTGGTTGTGCTGGGTCTGCAGCTCCATGGCGTGAGGATGGTTGTTGCCGATCTCAGTGTATCCAGCCAGAAACAGCCCTTTGTTGTGCATGATCCAGTCAAACATCTGCAGAGACACAGCAATCACACACACATCCGGCACACGTTTGACTGGAAGCAGGTTAAGTGTATGTATGTGTGTAATGCAAGATATCCCGCTGGGTGAATGTTTTAGCACGTGCACCGTTGTGTTCATACAGCTGAAATTAGTAAAAATAGAAAATCATAAAAATGACCCGTTTCTCAGGAGCAGAGAATAGCTGCTGGTTTCCTAGCAACATGCAAATCTTCCACCCACTATGAGAAACATTGAGACGAATTAGTGAGAACTTGTAAATATGTGCGCAGATCCAGACAGAATGAGAAAACAGGGTTTGCTTCAATTTAGAGCAAAGGTTCTCAACCAGGGGGCCGGGGCCTCAACAAACTTAAAATGTAAAAAGGATAACTCAAGTTTTGTGTCTATACAGGTATGCATGTGTGGATCTCACCTTTTCAGCATCCTGCTCGAAAAGCCTGAGTTGGAAGCACTGGTCCAACTGCAGCTTGCGGACGTGCCAGGCCTGATGCAGGTTCTGTCTGGTGCTGTGGAGTTTTTCCAGTAGGGATGAAATACGGGGCACCAGGCCCTGGGTGTCTGCGTTGGGTTGTCCCTGCCCTTCCCTCTGCCCTGGCGGGACTGGCAGAGTTCGGTTAGCGTAGCTCTCGCTGCTTTGAATCCTTTGCAGCAGCCTCTGGCCCTCACTGTCCACCTCCTCCACAGGAGCCTTCATCACCCTCTTCTTCAGGGCTGCATGCTCCTCTATCATGCGCCGGGCTCCCTCTAAGTCCTGCGGGAAGTCTTTTCGTGTGACCGTTTCTTGCATCTCCTCCAAACGGGCGAGCAGGTGCCGAGCGTTGCCTGTGAAGTCTTCGAAGGCAACACGGATCTCAATCCACTCTTCGTGGTTGTAGTCCAGGCTGCCCTCGAAGTCGGGCGTCAACTGGGATGGGTCCACCACCTTAGATAAGCCCTCCAGGGAAACCATGGTGGTCTGTGGGTGTGATGGAGGAATGGAAGGAACCAGAACAGGACAGGTTAGAGAGAAAGGATGTGGGTGGAATATGAAAATTAATCAATATGCACAGTACTAGAATGCACAATATGACTCTGAATGCCCTAAATCCTATGTCAATTCCAGGCTCAGTTAATGACCAGCAAGGTGGGACTGCTATTTTTAACTGGGGGCATAAATCTAATTTCATACAGGCACTCAGGGACCGCCTGAGGTCCAAACTACCTAGAGACAGACAGACTCCCAGCATGAAGCCTGAGGGCGTCAGAAAGGGCGATATCATCACCACCAGCACCACAGTAACACATACCAGCTCTGAACTACCTGAAGCAGGAAAGAGCCTCGGGTAATCTGTATACAACTGTAAATGTATGCATACCAAATTGGTAAAATCGTTAAAATAATCAACTCTGGCTTTCGCTATGCTCCAAGCATGCGTCAAGTGTATAGCGACAAATTCATGCTAAAAGTGAAACTTACAGTATTAGCATTGATTAATGAAAAATATTTTATAATATGACTGCCCTGTTTACATTTTTACACATTTAAACAACTATTACACATTTTAGTATCTTTGTTTCTTTTAAAACAGCAGTTTATCAAGTGCCTCAAGTCTATAAATGACAGTTTCATTACTACATTCAGTTGTGTGATAGATATTAGTTAATTATTTTAGCTTTTTGATATATAGGCCTACGTTAAAAGAGACATTTTTCATGAAAATAGATGCATGGATTTGATCATTAGACAGAAATTACACAGAATGAGTTAAACCATAACATTTACTCCCATGATGTTCATTCGTGGCTCACGACTGGTTAGTAAAAAAACTGGAATAAACATGGAAGAGGTAGCTTTTATGGCATGTCACTTTTTCACTTCATACCTGGTTGGGAAAACTGGCACAGAAATAGGCTTGAGAAACTTAGTGAATGTTATTTTTGTATTTTGTAAAGCTATCATTTATTAATATTTTAGCTTTTACGGTTTTAATTTTAGTTTAAGTTCGAGTCATTTTCCATGTGCTTTTGTCATTTTATTTGTTTTTTCTTTATTTTAGTAATATTAGTACTTCAATTTAAACATTCTATTTTGGCAATATTTTCAGATCCGATTTGATTGAAACTTTAGTTAACAATACTGATATGAGCAGTAATTGAAAAAAAAAAACTGAAATGAGCTTTAAGTGCGTTTCTTTAAGTGTGTTTCAAAATGTCCACTCTTCCATTCATTTCTTTCTTGATCACATTTTGTTTGTGTGCTCCAAGAGAACTAAAAAATAGTGTGTTGTTCTTTCTACAAATGAATAGATGGGAGGACAGAAAAAAGAAAACAAATGTGCACGAGTGGGCTTCATCAAAGCCGTGAAAGAGGAGAGAGTGGAGGTGTGCGCCTCTTTTGTGAATTCAAGGTAAATGCAGTCTAAACCTATTAATCGATTCAAGTCCCGCTGTCATACAGGCATCTGCAGCCTTTCACAGACACACATCAACATGAGCACGCTGCCCATTAGTCCATTAACTGCAATGAGAAGAATGTGATTTATGGACTGCATTTGCTTTTTTTGCCTTCTGCTCATATTTTGTTGTTCAGTAATTATGAGAAATGTGGCATGTCATGAGCAGTGGGCGAGATGAGAGCTTGCAGCCGTTCCTATGACAAATTCCTTGACCCTGCCCACCAGAAACATTTCATCATGTGTTGTGCTCAACACTTGTTTGGACTTAAATGGACCACCAGATGGTAGGGAGTGCTTCTGATCCTCCCATTGCAATTCATGCACAATATCACAGTATTGTGAGGGAAGAAAAGTGGCCAAATAGGGCAAACTGAAGAATACAGTATACAGTATGTGACTGACAAGAGCATGCTGACCTGTGATTGGCCAAAGTAAATCTCACTTCCTCTGAGCCTTTCTGATACAATGTTATTTAACCCCTTAACTGTCACCGTCCCACCTGTGGGACGCTTGGCACTCTTTTTTTTGTTGTCCTTTTTCTCTATAAAATCTTTTAGTAATCATCATAAATTATATATCATTCGAAAGCTTAGAAGCCCAAGATTCATCCTGTGAAAAACCATTTTGAAATCGGACATTGCCTTACCATGGAAATGGTACTTTAAAATCTTATGGCGGTCTCCTCCCCCTTAGTGGGCAGTGTCTAGTGTCATATTACAAAATGCATTACGGTCTTTTAGAATCAAAACTTTTTATAATCTTGGCAACAAACATATCATTGGAAAGGTCTGAGTCTCAGGATTCCATATTTGGTGGTTATTTTGAGCATTGAAGTAAAATTGACAGAGAAATCTAGGGAAAAAATCATTAAACAAAATTCAAAGGAGTTTTGATGGCTCCCAGTGGCTATTTGTGGTATGACGCCCTAAATAAAATCTCACAGGAACCTCAATTTTTTTCATATCAGCTTCAAATTTGGAACATAACTTATTTAGACACAAGGCATTAATTTTATACCAATTTTAGAGTAAAACCTGTTATGTAAAATATTTATAATAAATAAAATAAAATAAAATTAATATAGCGCTTTTTATTTACAGTACATTTAAACTTCTATAACTTTTTGATACTTTCATTTTTTGAAAAAATTCCACTTTTGCCAAAATCTGCTAATTTTCTTCTTTAAAAAGAGATACATAGGTCTATATTCCAAAGTGTTCATAAAATACAACAATTTAAGTTTGGATAGTGCACTTTAATGCCTATTTTAAAAAAAGGGGGGTGACAGTTAAGGGGTTAATATTATCGATTATATTAATTATTAAATTATATTAATTTATACTATAGTATTTATTAATATGTTTAATAAATTAAGATTTTAAGTTTACACTTCCGTTTTGTTAAATGATGTCTTGTCAATTAATCTTAAGCTTATTTTATTTCGGTTCGTTGCAGAGGCAACATGATATATTGCATCTTATATTTATATATTTAACTTAATGATTTTAATAGGTTTAGCTTTAGTTAATTACAACAACACTTTACTAAACTTTTATTATTTAAGGCATTTTAGACTGAAGTCTGAAAATTTCCACTGACTTTACAAGGAGTTCACACAGGCAGTGATAAAGTACCTGGAAATTATTCATTTTCAATGAGAGTTAATGATTTTTATGGACAACAATCGCTATTGATGCTGGTGAGTCACTTACTCAACAACTCAACAAAGCTGAGAAACGCTGACCTTTATGCAAATGAGCAATAAAGTGATGCGGCAACTACCAATAGGAGGCAAAATATTTTAACCTTATATAACTAGAAAAAGTGAGGGCATTTTTTTTCGGAAACTCTCTTATGCTCACCAAGGCTACATTAATTTATTAAAAATACATTAAACTGTAATATTGTGAAATATTGTCAATTTAAATGATCTATTTGAATGTTTAAACATATAGGCTACTGAATTCCTGTGATCAAAGGAAATCTAACGGCAGGTGCAGAGACATGATGACTTTACCGATTAGTGATTGGCTCTTTCATTCAGAAGGCGGGGCTTCCTGTGATTGAGCGTTGCATTTTTTCCCATTCAAAACTATATGAGTGACATGTCTTGGGTATTCTATAGTCATTTTACTATAGGTGGTAATCAAATTACAGTTACATCCGAAAAGTATTTTAGATTGTCAAAGTGATTACTCTGAATTTTAATGGAATCATTCAGGAAATAAACGTTTATAAAGTCAAACGATAGCTTTGTGTGCTTAACAGATGAACTTGAAGTCTTTATTCATTCGAAATGTTCAAGAATAGATTATCTTTGGTGCGGTAATGTAAGTTCATGATCCGATTCGTGAACAGATGATTCTTTTGATTAAATTACATTGAACTATAACGACATTAAGTTACTTGCGTCCGCAGTCCCTTTGGAAACGAGCCACATCAATTTAGAATCAACGATTCTTTTGTGCCGATCGCTCCTCCATAGAGAGGATTATCAGCGAAGTAATCACTTAAAGTTTGGTCCATTCATTAAACAAATCTATTGATAACTTGGAGAACTGTGCCAGTTGTTTTGGCTACTTTTATGATATGTTTGGTGTGTTACTAAACCTAAGTAATCTAACGAAATACATTGCTGATTACTTTTTAAAGCTTGTATTTGTAATCTGTAGTGAAATACATTTTAAAAGGAACCTTCCCAGCCCTGCTGTTGACTGTACACCAGGGGTACGCAAATTGGGTCCTGGAGTGCTGCTGTCCTGCAGAGTTTAGCTCTAACCCTAATCAAACACACCTGAACAAGCTAATCAAGGTCTTCAGGATTACTAAGTCTACAGACAAGTGAGGTTTTTTTTTTTCAGGGTTGGAGCTAAACTCTGCAGGCCACAGCACTACAGGACCGACGTTGCCTACCCCTGCTGTACACTATCCCTCAGTTTGTGAACCACTGAAGTAGGTGATTTGTGCTCTATTAATTTGGTCTGTTACGATGCTCTGTGTGTTTGATTACTAATGCCTGTGTTGTACACCATTGCACACAGAAGACAAAAACATTCAGCTTCGACTCTGTATCATAATGAGTGTTAAAATTTGCAAAGCATACCAAATTGAACAAAACTATAAAAATGCAAAATTTAAATTCATGAATATATAACGGTATCCACAGTATAGCAAAATCTATATCACTAAACAACATAATTCCGGTAGTCACTTTCATTCCGGTATAGCGCCCACCCCTAGCAGCCAATTAATACCAACAGGCGATCTAGCAACATGAACTGGAATAAATCATTGTCAGAGTGAATCATTTTTTTTAAATTCATATTACATAAAAAAAAAATCTAATTCCTTGTACTGGAAAGCTTCGATTTTTCCCATTTGACTCTCGTGTTGTCCTAAATGGCAGCAGCTTCATTAGTTAAAGGTAGTTTCTTTGTTTCTTCATATTTCTGTTTTATATACTGTTACAAACACTATTACCTGGTGCCCTTTTTTTCTTCTTCAATATTTCACATGAGAAAATAGAGCAGAACTGATGTAGTGAAGAATTTACTGTCATTTACATCACAGCCGCACATTGATCTTTTTGGTGCTATGAACATTGCCATAGAAACAAGTCCGAGGATGTGACGTGAAGCTCCGAGCAGAATCTCAGAGGTTTTTTTTTTTTTTTTTAATTACGGTGATTCCGACATGACGCGTAACTGTCAGTGACGATGTCACTGTAACATACCAGTTCCCGATTGGTCTTTATCACATATTTGCGTAATCATGTTTTATTCATAGTGGCTAGAGAAACTAATTATCATTTGATCTAAAACATTATTCTCCTCCACTGGAAATTTCTGCAGCTGTGACATGAGCGACATTTTTTTTTTCCACATGTGCTCTTTCACTGTCAAATTGAATGCATGCACACACAAAAGCCTCTCCTCCAATAAAAACAAACACCGCTGCACTCAAATAAAAACAAGCATGATAAAAAAAAAAGCTTTCCACTCACTCACAAAAAAAGTTGCACCAACACCTTGCAATCGGGACAGCTCAATATATAACAAATGCAGAAAATATACCGAAAAAGCATTTCTACTGCATCCACATTTACATTCATCTAGTCAACCCACACACACACACACAGACAGAACATCAACACCCACACACTCCCACACAACCAGAGCTGCCTTCACATGCTCACACCAACACAGATCAGATGTCACAGACAAACCCGCAGATTATTAATTAATAAGACGAAAAAATGCAGCAGAGAAAGCATTTCACATGACATTTCTGAGGATTGCAGGAATAATCTAAAATATTAGTAATCTACAAACACTGAAATGCCTTTAATTATTTCCAAATTAATATCATAATGACAACCAAAAGCATTTATTTTAACACTGCTAAAACTCATCAACCGGGTTAACAGAACTATCTAATTATAGCATGCAATAATCAAAACATTAAGAAAAAAAAGTGAATATGCAGTGATGGACAGAAAAGCTCTAACGACGTCAACATCTGCCTCCAGCAACACAACCCTACAAGTAAGAGATTGAAAGGTGACCGTACCTCAAACTCAAACTTGGAGCTGCCGAAGTTGGTCCTCTGTTTTTGCCAGAAGTTGTCTGGTTTGATGATGAGGGCGACGTGGATGCAGCAGGGAAACGATTCCTGCAGGATCTTCAGCAGAGGCTTGATGGAATCCCATTTGGAGCCACGCATGTCCACGATGACCGTGAAGCCATGTTTGCACACATCCTCGCTGGATGACAGAAAAAAAAAGAGAGAGAGATAGAGCACAAAATATGAGCTTTAACCCTTTTTGCATTACATAATCTATGGAGCATCCTCCTAGCTAAGAAACAAAAGCAACCGCTGCACGAATGCAACTGGAGGAACTAAAAATAAAGGGGAAAAAATTATTTCCCTTATCAAAAAAGAAAAAAAAAATCAATGCACATACAGCAGAGAGCAAAGGGAGAGATGCATGGCAGAGCTTACCCATTGAGAACAGCTGCAAATTTCTATCAAATGAACTGCTTTCAGAGAGCTGAAGGCCTTCAATATCCAATCTGTCAGCGTTCTACCTGTCTTAAAAGACATAAGCTGCGCTGCTGACCGACTGCATCAGTCCGTTACTCTGAAATCCAGAGCGCGTCTCACACAGCTGTCAGTCAAACATCTGCCTGTCCGATTTTACCTCAGAAAGTGTCTGATCGAGGAGCTGTCGGTAATGACGAGCTGTAGACGAACTCACAGCCTTGTGCGACTGCGACACCGTTTTCATTTTCCTCTCTCTCTCTCTCTCTCTCTTTCTGTCTTGCTCACTGGTTCACTCGCCCTCCCATTTTTTTCCTGCACACTCTCCTGCTCTCCATCTCTAAAGATGACTGCTCCTGCTCTCCCTCTCTTTATCATGATACATCTCTTCCCATCTTTCTGTGTGTTTCTCTTTTTTTATCTCTAGGGGATTTGCTTTGTAACAGTAGATCTCTCTCTTTCTCTGGTGTGACTGTGTGGGTGCAGGGGACAGAGTTTATGAGTGAGGATGATGAGGAGGAGGAAGAGCTGTTGGCAGTGGCTGAACTGTGGCAGGTTCTTGATCGTGCCCACGCTGCCTTTCCCACCAACCACTCTTCCCATCGCGCCCCCTTTTGTGTTTCTCTCATATCTAAATCTCTCGCTTTCTATTCCCCTCCCTCCTGTTAAAAGTATAAAGGAATATGTTTTATTAAATATGACAAATATGATGATAAACCATCCAGTCATGCTGCTCTCAGATATAAAATCCATTCTGAGAAGAGAAAGGGGTAAAACGGAAGCAAAATGCTATATGGGTGTTTCCTTAACAACTTTATTATCTGCCTGCTAATATCACATGCTTGTCATTTTTGTTAATCGTTATGTCACTTTCATCATTCGTTTTGTGGTGGAAATTACATTTTGAACATTTTTGGATTCTTATATCTTGCCATGTATAATTTCATAGCTAGCATTTTATTCTAAAGGCTCCGTAAACAAACATGTTTATAGAGCACGACTGCTCTGCAGAGCTGTTAAGAGGAATAGAGCTGAAGTGCAGGCTTGGCTTGCCTCATTCGATTTTTATAAGCACAACTAAAGATCACATATGAAGAGACACAGTATCCCTAGTTCACAGGTCAATTACAGATCAATGCGCCCAACTATGAGGAAAAGAAAACAACACTGCGGTAAGCAGCAGGACAGTTGGCATCCATCATCCACTGCTCAATTTGCCAGATTCAATCCAGTTGCTTTGTTCTTTTTAAAGGAATGAGTCTGAACAGATAGTGAAAGAAAAGCAGTCAACAATGCCCAGCAGGTGCATCCTGGGTTGTTTTTTAAAACATACTGAAGGAGTTCATGTGCTCCTGGTGGGCAGAGCTCGTTCTAGCTGAGAAGCGAGTGAGTGTGTCAGTACCTAGGGATGCCGGCGAGGTAGGCGATGAGTCTGCGGAGATCCTCGTGTCGTATTCGGTCATGGTTGGTTCGTGATGGGAATGTTAAAACTGGACCGCCGCGCTTGTCCCTGCCCCCTGGAGAAATAACAATGCAGGAGTGATGAAGAGGGTCAACAGAAAGGGAAAGATATTTAATCAGCTAATAAAAACTGAAATAGGCTTTAAAATGCCTCTTATATCCCATAATCCCAACTTCAAATACTGTGTATTTTGGTGCACATTTACCTGTCACTTGGGTAATTTGGTATTTAATGTCTTTATCAGGCTATACTCAGAGTTGGCGGCATACAAAACAGCATATGGCACAAACTAATCGAAAAGGGCAGGATGTACAGTCCATTCAATATGTTGTCCAGCCTTGTTTTCATGCCAAATTACTTCTACTCTGACTAAAGCCTATAGTCTACAAAAAAACAACAAAAAAAGGATTATGAATGAAAAACACTGGAGCTCTAAAAAGCAGCACATTGCTGGACTGAAGAGTCTGATTCAAAACCTGTTGTTGACGGTATCAGGCAGTCAGTCATTATTGAAATAATCTTGTTACCGTTAAATCGAGTCAATGTTTTTCAGCGCAGTGTCTTTCTTTAGAGAATACTGAATGACAGCACAGACTGCACAGTAACTGTGAGATAATTCAAGATGAGACCCTGTTACATGATTTGATATCATGACTGTAAATCTCTCTGAATGACTCAGCTGCTGTTCACTTTTCAAGTGGTTAGACACTTGAAATAAGTGTCTCTGAAAGAACTTTTTAGTGTCAGGGGAAAACGGTCAGTTTATAAGTGCGCTAAGGAAAATGGACTGAATAAATCTAAATTTAAGTTTAGAAATCTGTACATTTATGTACAATTTAGTTTTATCCAAACGAGTCAAGATCAGTTGGGCAGGGTGGTCAAGTAGTCACCCAACAACCAACTAGCTGACTAGCTTCCCTAGATTTGTTTTTCTAATAAATTTAATTTCTATTAAATACTGTCATCATTTAACTCATGCTCGCATCATTTATTTTTTTTCTTCTGTGAAAATAGTTTTTGACCATATAATGAAAGTCAATGAGTTCCAAAACAACATTGGACTTTCGATCACATGGAAATTATTATTTCACCCCAAATTTAAATTTTTAGGTGAAATATGTCTTTAAAAATACAACAACTGTGGACCAACAGTGAAGATAATGTAGACCTGCACAAATACATCACAATTCAACTTGAACCAATAGCAATTTCTTTAATCAGCTAGGTCATAGTCATAAACCAAAGCCCAGTTCATTAGCATTGAGAAATAAGTAATCAATGTGTTGCTCCCACTGATCCTCCCCTCAAGGCTCCAGTTCATACAGGTTGTGTTACTAAGCCCAAAGGCCTCAACTCCAGCACAACAAACTCACTGAGCAGCTGGGATATCCATGAGGATTTTCTCCAGCGAATGTGCTGAATCTCACTAATAGAGTGTATTTGTAATAGGATAATCCATCTTATCCTCTGACGTTAAGAAATATAAATAAATAAAAAGCATATAATTGCATGCTTATGCAGAAATCGCTGGGTGTTCACATTTGGGTCTGCAGATTCAGTTCCTCTGCCCGGTTCTTTATATTTTAAGCACACTCTCATGCCTGTTGATTGTGCTTGTTGTTGTATCACGGGGCATGTGTGTGACAGTTACTCATCCCTATGGAGACGTAGCCTTTGTTTCTGAGTCATTTTAGTGCTAGTCTATTAGTCGTACGACTAAAAGAGCCAAACAGAAGCTCAGATGGCAAGAGAGAAGGAGAGCTTTTTACAGTCTAAATCAAATTATGGCCTCTGTCAGGCCACAATGACACACCAACTAAAAATATTTAGGGAAGTTACAGTAATATTCAGTAAAAGTTATTTTGGGTCAAAAACACACGTGGTCCTGTGATTGTGATCAAGGGTTGTTATAACTGACATAAACCTGCAACAACTAAAAACTTAAATATAATTTAGAAATGTTGTTTTGGCAATTAACTGAAATAAAATAAGTATTTAAATTTAAGCACTAAAACTGCTAAAACTAAAATAGTTATAAATCGAAGCATAGAAATATTTAAAACAAAAACTAATACAAATGACAAAAGCACATAACAAAATATGACCACTAGACACATAAAAGACATAGTTTTAGCAACAATAGCATTAAAAATCAACACACCTGACAAGAAGGCCACTTTTTCCTTTAGAATGGGCAAAACTTCCATTGCCTTCATTTCTTCATTCCTACGAAATCCTGAAAAACAAAACGACAGAACAGAATTTAGAATCCATGCAAGCATATCATCATTAGAGCCTTGGTCTAGCGGTTAGCATACTGTGCTATAGTGCTCAAATGGGAAATTTGAGTTTGCATCTGGTGCATTTAAGGCCCATGAATATCAATTTCACATTCTCAATCCAGAAACATCATCGTTTGTTCTTCTTTGTGAGCAGATACTGCCTCGAGCGCTGGATCTCGTTCAAGCACTTTGCATGAGATCAGCAGCAACCTGGATGAAGCATCACTTCTGTTCATTTGTTTTTATGATTCACAGGTTTGAGTTGACTAGGTTTTGCGAGTTTGTGCCAAAGTTGAGTTAGTCATGCATAGCCAGCAGACTGACTTTGGTCTCTCATAGCGCCTAGACTCATAATCACGAAAACATAACCTTGCTCGGATTACATAATTTACCTTTTTCCTCTCATTTCTTGCCTGCATTAGCTGAAAGAAATCATGTAAATAACTTAAGAAATAATACAGTATTAGTTCATAATCGACAAGTATCTATTTCAGAGCAGGACAAATGCTGGAAGAATCATGTATGGCACAATATTGATAGTAAAGCATTACAGACATTAGGGTTGGGCCGATGGACGCTGACAGACATCACGATGTTACGCTCAGGATCGGCAAATCATTCGCCATCATCCTATCAGACATTTCTCCATACTCTGTGTATGTGGTAAGTGAACTTTCATGTACTGTAATGCAACAGGCTACCGCTAGCAAGCAACCAACTTTTAGTGGCTCTTTAGAACGCGTTATTTGTTTCACGCTTCAAGCACACCCCTAACTCTAATCTATCATATGGCTTCAAAAGTAATAAAACACAAAGCATGAGTCATGTGGACCACTTTAGTGATGCATTTAAGTCCCTAGTCCCAATAAACTTTCATTGTATGGAATACAGCAGCTCAGACGCTCTGCTAAACCTCTTCATTTGCACTCTGCGAGAGTCATACAGGATTATATATAGTTATAGTTGTAATATTATATATTACAATATAACATGATATTAAATTATTTTCTATAAAAACATTAAGTAATTTATTATTTATAATTTACATATAAATAAGTTAACATATGTATCAATACATAACATAGAAAATAACAATTGTTTAAATAATGTTTAAGACAGGACAAGGCAATTTTAAGCTGTGTTCTCCAGGAGTGAACAGTTAGGATAAACTGAACAGAATTGTCAGTTATAGTTCAACGTGGAGGCTGGGAGAATTACACACAGTGCTGTCGGACAGAAGGGTAACAGTACGGTTTTCTCTAAACCCTGCTGAGCACCTGAGAAGGCCAGGGTTTAGGTTCTCTTCCGTATCTCGGTATCTGTTTGCATGCATGAGTGTGTGAGGAAGAGAGCCCACACTCTTCCCTCAGGGTCTGAGAGTCGGTAGGGCAAATGAGGTTCTCACTTCTGCAGCTGGATGATGTAATGGCGTGTGTGTGTGTGTGTGTGTGTGTGTGTGTGTGTGTGTGTGTGTGTGTGTGTGTGTGTGTGTGTGTGTGTGTGTGTGTGTCTAAGTGAGCTCCACTGCAGTCGAACAGGAGAGGGTGAAGCGCATTTAATAACGGTTCACAATATGACTCCAGTGACTGGAGCAACAGTCATCTGAACGCAGATGCGCTTCTCTTGTATTCCATAGAAACAAAAATACACACACACACACACAAGCTAAACAAAAACATTTTATACTTGTATCATATATTCATATTATAACCCACATTCTAAAATCCTAAAATCTTTTGTACCAAAGAATAAATTGAATATGAAATTTAATAATAGTAACAATAATAATAATAATAATAATAATACATTAATTAATATTATTTTAAGGATAAAAATAATTTTGAACTATAATAATAATAATAATAATAATAATAATAAAATATTATTATAATAAGCTTATTTTAGTGAATTAAATTATTACTGTTTTTTTTTTTTTTTTTTAAAATGAAAACACTCCTGAATGTCTGTCAGATTTAAACAGCTTCTAGATTCAACTACAGCTAACACACACAAGGTTACAACCTGTGTAAAACTAATCAATCTAGGTTTTAATTGGGGTTTCCATAGGGCTAACAATTTCATTTATCGTATAGATTTGACATTAATTACTCATCTCCTCACCAATGACAGAAGACAAAGAAATGACTGAAGTGCCTCATGCAGGAGATGACCGTTCCCAACATATTATCTCACCAAAATGAATCCCATTTCACAGCTGTGCCGCTGTCCTTCAAGCTATACATGCAGGGTAACTGGATATTTCACTAACGTCTTAAATCCATCATTTCAGCATCCAAACCACAGAAATATAACAAACCACTTCAACAAATAGAGACATTACGCTTGGAGAAAATCAGACAGCTATTCTTTTCCCAGAGCTGGAAGAGCGCTAAATGTGGTTGGGAATTCACAGTCTGTGGAAAAAGAACTAAGGAATCTGGGGAAAAAATAACATGAGTAGTTTTTCAGAAGAGAAACTTCAAAAGGACACTGTGGTACCAACAAACTCTTCTTTAGTGACAGGAAGGTGAATCGTGGGTGAGTTTTAAGGTCACTCAAAACAAATGACTTAAAAAGAAGGAAGACTGCACACAGCCATGGAATCAATCTGTATCAGGTCATCAGTAGGTTCCTCCAAACCCAACCTTTCTCTCTCTCACAGATGATTAGGGCTTATCATGGCTTATTAGGTATCAGAAGGGAAAAGACAACAAAACACATCTGAAAATATAGCCTCACTATTTCCAGGAAATTGGTTCCTGATCTTCCAAATATTGAAGTAGTAATGACCCGAGATAACAATAGTTACTTCAGACAATATGAAACCGGCATCGCTTCACGTACACCGGCAACAGTCTTCTCTACATCTAAACAGCAGAGCACAGGATTTTGGGTAGATGGCAGCAGAGTGGCCACACGGATCTACACTACAGTGACGAGATGATGCAGAGAAGAAGTGAACAAGAGAGACAATGAGCACGTTTACATAACTCACAAATATCAGCTTATTAAAATAACCAGGTTTCCCCATTTACATGCACATCAGTAACCTGACAATGCAAGTAAGCTGCGTTTACATGACTATTAATAAATAAGGTTATTTCCCTTTAGTGACGTCAAAATGTAATAATTTGCATATCTGACTCAGATTATTCCATTTGTTTGTCAGTTGTGATGTTTAATAAAGCTTGCAACATGTTGAACTTGCAGCTCATAATATCCTCTCATGCAGTTATAAATACAGCGTTTTGACTGAAACACTTCAGCTGCACGAGATTAAATAAATTTCTGAGTCATGAAAGAGTCTGCTTTTAGAATATATTTCCTTCTTTCTTTACTGCAAAATGGTTGCTCTGTCTAGACACACTTAAATCTGCACTAACGATGGGTTCCAGTCACGTATCACACATGCGCACTTCAATTAGCCGACAGAAAGTGGGTTATTGCGTTTACATGCCGCACGAAATCGTTGTCAACCGGTTTATGCTTATGCCACTTATGACCTTACTCTGATAAAAGAAAACGGGTTCCCGCTTTTACATGACCACTTGTGTAATCATCTTATGAACATGCATGTAAACGTGCTCACTGTAATGGATGTAAATAGCAGACAGGAAACAGAGTTATTAAATAGGAAGAGATTTTTGAACAAGAGAGAGAAAGAAAGAAAGATCAGGGCTCCAGACTGCGACCATTTTTTCTGCTGGCACGACCACTGCATTGTCCAACTCATAAGCTCTGCCATTCCTGTTGCATATGAGAAACGTCTAATGGCAAACGAAACTGAAAGCATAATGAAACCGCGCTACTAGTTTGAACTGCCAGCGCTAAAAGTGTAGAGCCTGGTTTATACTCGCTGTGTCAGCACGAGCGCAAAGGTGCACGTAGGAAAAATGACGCAAATTATGCCGAGAACCGTTCATCCAATCGAATTCACGCATGGCGGGTGTGTTGCTGCGGACCCAAGGGAGTACAGATCAGTATGGGCGGGGCTTATATGCTCCGAGAACGGACACTGTGACTGCACTAGTAATACAAAACACACAGGTCTGTTAAGAGCAATACTTTTAATATAGACAAATTATTATTATGCTGGGCTACTTTACGTTTTTTTATGGCTGCCATATTCGCTAGTATTTTCCAAGCAAATTAACTGCACGTTTTTATCATGAGTAAAATGACTGATTAACATGGCGGATAAAAGCAGATCTTTTTTTTTTTAACACCATCAATATACTAAAGGCATACTACTTATAGAAATGAGGTGATTTTTCAAACTTGATGTGCTGTTGTGGTAGGCCAGTTTCAAATCGCATATTTTGCACACTGCCTTTGTCTTGTCCTCACTCAATTTAAAGTGCTCCCACACAGCTGAGGTCTTTGGCATGTTTGTCTTCTCTTCCAGATTAAATGAATCATGACGTTCATGAAGTTCACACATGGGCGATTAATATTCAAGCGAATAAGAAACATTGCACGCGGGATGCCAGGGGTTCGAGAAAAAAAGAAAAGAAAATTCAAATCTCAGAATTGAAAATCGAATGCCAACCCGCTGAATTAATATTCAAATAATCGAATATTCTGGTCCATCCCGACAGTTTTTATTGAATTTTTGACCAAAAACATAAAATTGACCCCAAAGAGTAAAGCATGAATTTATATACAATAATTATAAACTAATGATAATCTTCTAATGTTTATTATGACAATTTGTGTCAAATATGCCTGATTGCATAAAAATGTCAAAATGCTAAATTACCCAAATAATAGCTTTATTTTAAAACGCAATTTCTTACAACTCTTACAATTACTTATTTTAACTCTGGAGTGAAATGTGGACATGTTTGTGAAATTCACACAAATATCGGTTAAATATGACGTCAAGATTTATATGCATTACTCATTAACAATACACACAAATGTGCTATTGTACATTCATAAACATAAATTAAATTATGAACAAATACATGAATAAATCCAAGCATACGAGGCTGCAGATTGCCCTTTAATTTCCCCTCCCCCATCACACTTTCTCACTGTGGGTCAGAACCAAAGCAAACAAGGGTCAAAGGTTCAACGAGTATGTGCCTGTGTGTGTAGCAGCCGCTAATAGCATCACTCGTTCTGCCGGCCACATTACGGAGCACATTAATGAACCCCCGTCCCACACCAGCCTCACACGACTACTCACACGTCCACTCATTGGTTCATTTCTGACAGGTCCTGCTGAATGAACAGAAGACAAATGAATCCTGAACAATTCAGCGGCTGTAATGGACTGAGTTGACATTAAACGGCCTGCTACAGATTCAATTCCTATTTTGCTTCTGTTCATTGGGGAATAATACATTTGAGCCTGTTGCAGTGCATAACATCCATCACAGAACAAATTTTAAGAATCAATACTGGATTAAAATGAGATTGCTTTTAAATCATTAAATAGTCTAGCTTGATGCTAACCTTAAACCACAAACTATATGAACTGTACTCATGTTTAAAGCAGACAGATATAGGCACCCAAGATCGTTTTAAATTTCCACCCTGTAGCTTGTAATCTCACAGTCGGGTCAGATCAAATCACTTCAGCGCAGTCGACCTGGCTTCTTATTGGGGTGTAGCTCGAGTCTGAATCTCAGCAATTAGCCTATTAACCTGAGATGCTCCAGAGGATTGAGATATCAAGAAGACAACCCATGTGACCTGACCCATCACCCTGTGAACAGCAGCAGAACCGGGTTAACACTTGAGCTGGTGAACATGTAACCTACAGGCCACTGGTGGAGTACTGGGAATGTAAGGGATTCAAGAAGAAGAAGGCCAACGGACACTTGCATTGACTACCGTGGAGCTTTACACCATGTCTTAACTAGCTAAATAGTTAAAAGTAAAATAAAGTAAAAATTTAATTAAATTAAATCTTTTTTTAATGTTTAGTTTATGTCTCGGTCAGAAACCATGATATACTTTTATTAGAGAGCATGTGATTTGACAATATTTTTGGACGATCAATTTTAATGTATACCTGCTAACACATTGTGTCAACTTCTAGGAGCACAAGATTATGCAGGTGGCTTTTAAGCTAATAATAAAAAAACAACAACTAAAAGCCACAAAACTCCAATTTTGATTTTATACGATCTTATACTGTATGTATCTCAAATGTACATGCATTTTGTTTTCATGTACAGCAGAGCTCACAGAGCTCAAGCTCTTCTCATTGGCCCAGTCATGTTGACACTGTTAACCTCATGAAGGTACCATGTTACCAAACAGGGTAAAATAAACTGCACAGGACTGAAGTGTACTTACAGTTGACAAACTGAATGAAAAGGTCACTTCAGCTTGCTGCATTACAGTCAACGCTGTGCGTGAAGCGTGAAGGGAGAGTCTGTTAGTGTGAACACAAAGCCTGTTTTTCCTATACTGTAATGCGATCGAGGGTGAGGAGCACTTCCAGCCTCTGTTCCCCAGGACAGTGAAGCACAGCAGACTGGTAAAAGGGAAAATGCCATGTCGCAGTATGTGGAGCACAGGACCAGCTCAAAGTTCACAACACTGACTGAGACACACGCGTTTACTCAGACTGAACTGTAGAGCATAATGACACTTGAGTACAAAAAAGGCACAAAAGTTCTTTTAGAATTTTTTTATATTTTAAAATATTAAGCCCAAAAGTATACTTAAGCTTAAGCCCAAAGTATACTTCATTCTTGTACCCTTACAAATTCAACGTGCATGTGCAACCTGCACATACAAAATTGTATCGAGTACTACAAATACTATTCTTAAGATGAAATTTGCGTCAGGCATATATATATATATATATATATATATATAAATGCACACTATACACATACAAAAAAACACACACACACATATATATATAAATTTCTTAAATTTCTAAATATGTGGTGCAAAAAAAATGTGCATGTTAACGCAGGCGAGTTAAAAACTTGGCGAAAATATGATGCGTGTCAGATCCGCGTCACATTCAGCAGTTAGCTCTTAAAGAAATAGCAGCCAAAACAACCTAATAACCAGCTGCTGTGATGTCTATTAATCAAAGAACAAAGAAAAAGAAAAAAAAGAAGAAAAAATAGAACTTTTATAGATTTAATGACTCATCTAACTCATCATTTAATTTAGAATTTAGTGTTTGATTACTTCAATTTCTGCATATTTCTGCTGAAGGGCACAGGTAAATATGATATTTATTATAATGGTTTTATGTGAAGATTGTTTTAAGTTCACTTAAATTAGAAGTTATTTTTTTTAAAGTCTAATAAATGTTAAAATTGATAGCTCTCAATTATACTGTAATGTTGAATGGCTATAGTCAATGGTTAAATATTGGAGGGGGGTAATTGGTATCTTTGATAGTGGCCTTCAGTCATAAAAAAAAGATGCCATTAAACAAATATAAAAAAATATGCTGTCTTTATGTTGTTTGCACATTAATTTGAAGACTGAATGTGAAATTATCGCAATGTAAAAGTATATTTAAAAACTTTAATGTTAAGTGGGATTAATCATGATAATTTCAGAAAAATGTGCGATTAATTAGTTCAATTTTTTTTTAATCGATCGACAGCACAAATATATATATATACACACATATATACAGTACAGACCAAAAGTTTGGAAACATTACTATTTTTAATGTTTTTGAAAGAAGTTTCTTCTGCTCATCAAGCCTGCATTTATTTGATGAAAAATACAGAAAAAAATGTAATATTGTGATATATTATTACAATTTAAAATAATTGTTTTTAAATTTATTATACTTTAAATTTTCATTTATATCTGTGATGCAAAGCTGAATTTTTAGGATCATTATCACATGATCCTTTAGAAATCATTCTAATATGATGATTCATTATCAAAGTTGGAAACAGTTCTGCTGCTTAATATTTTTTCAGAACATGTGATACTTATTTAGGATACTTTGATGAATAAAAAGTAAAAAAAAAATAAAAAAAATAAAAAAAAGAAGCTATGTTTTTAAAATATAAATATTTAGTAATAACAATATACACTACTGGTCAGTAATTTGGGGTCAGTAAATTTTTTTTCTTTCTCTTTTTTAAATAAAATCAATACTTTTATTCAGCAAGGATGTGTTAAATTGATAAAAAGTGATAGTAAAGAAAATATAATATATATTATAAGAATTTTTTTTATTATTTTTTTATTTTGAATAAATGCAGTTCTTTTTAACCTTTTATTCATCAAATATATTAGACAGCAGAACTGTTTCCAACACTCATAATAAATCAGAATATTAGAATGATTTCTAAATGATCATGTGATAGACTGGATGTTACATGTGACACTGAAGGCTGGAGTAATGATGCTGAAAATTTAGCTTTGCATCACAGGAATAAATTTTTTTTTGTAAAGTATATTCAAATAGAAAACTATTATTTTAAGTTGTAATAATATTTCACAATATTACTGTTTTTTCTGTATTTTTGATCAAATAAATGCAGGCTTGATGAGCAGAAGAAACTTTTTTCAAAAACATTAAAAATAATAATGTTTCCAAACTTTTGGTCTGTACTGTATATATACACACACACTATATGGAATATATATATATATATATATATATATGGTATATATATGGAATATATATATATATATATATAGATATATATATATATATATATATATATATATATATATATATTATATATATATATATATATATATATATATATATATATATATATACATATTCCAAACCTTTGACCACTTTAGCATTATAATTGATTGTTTCTATGTTGTCTGCTTTTGGTCTGCCTAAATTTAGTTAGGACCCCCATAGAGGTCCAATGTGGTGCCCTGCTCTCTCCACTTCAACAAAGAAACAGAAACAGAGGGGAGTCACACCCTCAAGACACAGCCTTTCTATTTCTGACCTCCCTCTCCATCAGTCTGTCTGTCTTTTCTCTCCTCTCCTTTTCCATAGACAGTCTGCACATCACACACCTTTTCAATCTCTATTTTTTCTTCTTGTGATGTATGAAGTTTCTGTTCTCTATATACAGCAAGCTGAGAATAAAAGGCAAACATTGTGTTATTTCTGCACGGTCTGTGCTATGGACATAAATAAGACCTCAAAACATAGAGCTTCCTGATTATTTTTCTGAGAAAAAACAAAAAAAAAAAAAAAAAATTATTTTTTTGATCTGATCACTGAAACCACACGCAAAGGTCATCGGAAATGCAAGTGTAGAAACACCCAAACCAGCTTCCTCCTGTCAGGAGCACAACCACAAACACTGACACATATGTGCACATCTAGGAAAAAAACATCAGACACCACTTCATTGATCCAGATAAATGTGTCTGATCAGGGACACAACCAAAATGTGGCCATGAACAGGACTGGGAACCAACGGACTAGTTGGTTGCTGGATGACTAGTTGAAAAAGGAGATGACAGCTTCTATCGCACCATACTGAGGCCAGAACAACGAAAGGGGATATTTAGATGAGAGAGAGAAAAATGAGGATAAAAATAAAGAGCCCAGCAGTTAAAATCACAGCGGGACTACAGACAATTATACTGTACAGACACATCAGGAGAGCAACCTCAATGTGGAGGAAAAAGATGCTATTATTCTTCATCAATCAGTCATTTGTCCCTAAATGCTCCCTATATAGTTTATATAATTACAAGCAAAGAGTTTCACTTTTTTTTTTCATATACCCAGCACAACAAGTCACAACCAATCTACAACTCAACAAAAACAGCTAGTCATTCTGCTAGGCTAAAACATTAGCAGTTTCAACCAAGTCACACCCCTTATTTAACCAATGAAGGGTGTTATCCACCGATGGTTGTTTGGTATCAGATGTGTCCATGAGCGTCAAAGCTTTACCTGGCAGCTGAATCAGCGTGTTGGCCGTCTGTGCGTACTGCCACCTGTGGTTGTCCAAAAGTGATGCCACATTCCCGTTCCACCAGCTGGACAGTGAATCCGTATCCTCAACAACACCGCAGTGCAGGTACATGACTAACTTCTGCCACTTCCAACTCTAAAAACTCACTGGTGTTCCTGAACGGGTCGTGTAGAAACGTTCACCTCCACGTTCCTCAAGATGTAGTTAGCGATAGTTTCGCTCTGCGTGAAGAGCTAGTGTATGTAAGCTCCGGCTAACAGTCGTCTCTCTTGGATTTAGAGGAGAATAGGCTTTGTCCAGGACTGTTGCTATTCTTAATACTCAACAAAGTGAGTTTGAACTCAGAGGGGTGGACCGTCACATTCCAATAAGATCATTTAGCATTTTTCAACCACAGCTGGCTTTCCTCCAGACTAAAAACACAAAGCATTGCTGTCTGATTCACAAACTACTCATCGCTTACAATAAAAAAAACAAGAAGAGGAAACCAAGTAAGGTCAAAACAATTCCGAAATTTATCGAGAAACGAATGAAGAAATCACAGAATCTGTTGATGGAGCAGAAACGACTGCCCACACTGGAGGATTACACAGAAGCTGCTTAGAAAGTGATTAGCTCGAGTCTCGCCTCAGGCCTCCTCCCTCAAGCCTGCCCACAATGGACAACAGAAGGCCATTAGAAATAAAGAGACCCACACTATTGGACAGTGAAAAAAGTTACAGGATTCAGGGTTAAAACAGCAACACAAATATTCTAGCCAATAACGATAATCCTGATATGGACAAGAACCGGGAAATATTAATATTATATATTCAAATGTTGTTAAAATATTTCATAATATTTACATTAAAAATGTTGTCTTAATAAATGAAAACAAAAATATGTTTTAAATGGTACAAGAGAATTCAGGCATCACAATATACTGTTAAAAAAAGGCATGACGAATGAATCATCATGTTGATACTGAATTGTAAGGGTGTTGTCTAGCTCTGAAATTAAATACAGGAAGTAGAGAAAGCAAGTCTGCGAATTCAAGAACAGCCTGTTCCTCTTTCAATATAAATGCAGAAAAAAATAAACACACAACACACACACACCTGACCAAATCTGCTAAACCAAATATTCTCAAGGTGTCTACTACAAAAAGAGTCCCAATTCTTTAAAGCCATTTAAATAAAGGAAGGAGGGAAGAAAGAAAGAAAGAAAGAAAGAAAGAAAGAAATACAATGTATGTTTGCATGACATTTTATAGGACTTGTGTTAGGAAGCTCATTGAGCCCTGCTGCTGAGCATAATAAGGCACCTGAACAGAATCATCCAGTGTGAAGTAACAAAACAGAGGAACAATACATGACTTGTATTCCATTCATGTTTCTTCTTGTTAAACAAACATATCAGGTTTTCCATGTCTACTTCTATTTAATTAAAACACCCAACAGGCTCTCGCAACACAATTAAATCTTCCAGACTTGAACGTAAAGAGCTGAGATGAATTTAGTTGGACCTCCAGAAGGGTGTGTGCCCTAGTGGTCACTGCTTTAGAACATGCTTCATCCTGACATTAGCAGTGAATTTGAGAGCACACTGCTAGCTTTAGAAGACTAAGTCCTCTTCTGCTTCACGAGATGGCCTGGAGCCGTTCAGCGCTCGCACACGTGCTGGACGTTAAAAGTAAATTAAGAGGTCAAACATCGCCTGGTGTGTGGCTGTGTTTGATCTCGGTGAAATCACTCATCCAGACCCAACACCAGCTGAACGTTTCAGAGTCACAACAACATGAGCTGCTTATATCTGCCAAATGCATCATGTTTGCACAGTGACCTATATCTATGTCCTGCCTGAGAGAAAAAATTAACTTGGACGAAAAAGGATGAGGGATAAGGGAATCTGTTTGGGAAGGAATGTATGTCAAAGCACTAATTGGACAGGATTTGTTTTCAAAACAATTAAGATGTTTAGTATTTAATTAATACAGTATTCAAGAAAGGTAAAATAAAACAGAAGTGCTGTGTTTACATTCCATAAAATGACGCAAAACCACATGCAAAGAGATAATGTACAAAGAAATGGGACGTATTTGTTGGGACATGTAAAACTGCATCTGTAAACACATATCATCACCTCGTAAAACACCTTCAGCTGTATTCTCTTCCTGTGTTTAACGCTTGCGAATAAAATAAAAGACTCCCCCATATGCTCACATGCTGTATTGCCGGCCATCCTGACCACACACACTCAAATCACTTCTGTTGCCATGGTGACAGGGCTGTACTCTACATTCCTGGGATATTTCAGGAAAAGGAAGTGTGAGAATTCTTCAGATATTCTGTGATGAATCACTTGCTCAAGGAAGGCGTTCATCCATTCACTGGGCCTACAAAATACCCTTAAGCTTAAGTTAAAGATTACGAAATCTATTGTAACCTTGTTTTTAGACTGAAATAACAGTAACTCCATCATAAAGTAACATGGGACCTCTTATAAAATAAAAATGCAATTTTTATTCATTTTATTGTTAATTTATAATTTTAATAATATTATAACCTTAAAACAACTGTTTGAATTTAATATTTTTAAAAAGTTGATGACACATGATCCTTCAGAAATCATTCTAATATGCTGATTTGTTGCTCAAGAAACATACCTTATGATCAATGCTGAAAATAGCTGTGCTACTTAATATTTTTGGTGGAAACTGATACATTTTTTAGGAGTCTTTGAATGGTTCAATTCTATACTGTAATAACTTGCTGGTTTATAACGGCCACTTTTCAAGTCCCATCCTACATTTTACATTAGACCTTGTTTCTACATTAGACCTTGTTTCAAAGGACAATTAAGGTTCAAATGAAGTTGAATGGCACTGTAGAATGGACAGGAAGAGCAAGAAAGAAACATCGGCCAGTGTGTGAACATGCATATGGACGTGTAGATCTGATGACAGTGAGTTGACAGTGATGCATGCAGTTGTCACTGCTGTCCCGTCACATTCATGACACTGAGAGACCTTCAGGCCCTGGAAACTACCTGAAATCCTTCACTCTCACTCAAATGTGTCTGTTCTTTCTCACTTCAGTGCTCTGTTTACTATTTGCTTGTCATACCTGCTTCTTCTAAATGATGAGCACTTCCCCACACGTCTCGTATATCTTGCTTTTCTCAAATTCCCTCACTCGATATGTTTGTTGTTGTTCTCTCATTTTCTCATGCTAAAGATCCTCCTTTAAATCACAAACACATTCCAACTAAATTGAAGTTGTCATTTATCCACCATTAAAGGGGTCATGACATGTTTTTTTTTTATTTTATTATTATGGTCCCCTAGGTGCAATTATAGTATTACTATAGTTAAAAAAAAAAAAAAAAAAAAAAACTTTTAAAATTTAGTGAATTATGACATTTTCCCTCCCTGTTTCTCATCCTTTGATTCAAACACAGTCTGTTTTTCGGTTGTTTCCCCTTTAAGAGTTCAGTGTTAACGCCCACTGTTATGATTGGCTAACGACAGTGCCTATGGATTAATTATTAACGCCCCCAGCCAGAACATTTGTGGATTGAGCGTAACTGTTTAGTAGCGGGTGATGCATTCGAAGCGATGGCTCTTGCAATGATAAAACCTTATATGTTTGAGCACATCCGCGTGGCATTGTAATTTTCCTGTACACAGACCCACTCGCTGTCCCTCGACTGAACACTTGTGAGGCGCGAGGCGCGACAACGATACGAAATAAGCGTAGTTGTCTTGTGCTGGAGGCGGTCATATGCAAATGGTTGTAATGTCACTTCGCACCGTGACGTCACTTCTTACCATGGATCCAGAACGAGCTGTATTTAGAGCTTGATTAAATAAATGGCTCGTTTATAATGGGGAGGACGTCTTGAGCTATGAAACTTGCAGGACGTTTTAATGGTACAAAGACCTCTTATATTCAAAAAGATCAAGGCAAATTTGGTTTCTCATTTCATGACCCCTTTAATTGGTCATTCACCAAATTTTAAAAACATTTAAGGGATAGTTCACCCAAAAATGAAAATTCTGTCATTAATTAGGCCTACTCAACCCTTAGGTAGTTCCAAACCCGTAAGACCTTTGTTTATCTTCAGAACACAAATTAAGATGTTTCTGATGAAATCCAAGAGCTTTCTGACCCTCCATAGACAGCAATGCAACTGAAACGTTCAAGGCCCAGAAAGGCAGTAAGGGCATCATTAAAATAGTCCATGTGACATCAGTGGTTCAACCATAATTTTATGAAGCTATGAAAAAAAAAACTTTATGTGCAAAGAAAACAAAAATTCAACAATTCAACAAGGACAATCTATTTTAACAATGTCCTTACTACCTTTCTGGGCCTTGACCATGGTAGTTGCATTGGTGTCAATGCAGGGTCAGAAAGCTTGCGGATTTCATCAAAAATATCTTAAATACAAAGGTCTTACAGGTTTGGAACTACATGAGGGTGGAGTAATTAATGACAGAATTTTCATTTTTGGGTGAACTATCCCTTTAACATTTTGATGGGAAAAACTATTTTGTCTATTTCTTTTTGCAACTTCAGAAACATTTCTACTTTTAAAGGAAAATAATCTGGATTAGAAGTCAAGAAAAGAGGAGAAAATTAAGTTTTAAAGCACCCCCGCAAAAACAGACAGAGAGACGTGACTGAGGATTTGGGGAGAGAAATGAGAGATTCCAATCAGTCCACCGGAATAATTCATTGGATAATGTTTATTAAATTGAGTCACCAGATTACTAAACATCTACATTGCCTTTTTCACACTGCGAGAACAGAATAAAAGATAAAGATATTTCACTGACGGATAAAATTAGAGCACGAATGAGAATTTGTAGGACAACCTTTGCTTGAGACATACAAGTGCAAAGATGTGCACGTTAATATCTGTGCATTTCAGAGGGCAAACATCTTTACATTTCATATCTATCTTTTTTCCATGTGCATTCACCCTGCCAGAGAACATTTGATGTTGCTCTCTCATCTGGCTGCTCCCCGCCAGCTTTTCTGAGGTCAGGCCCCCTAATAACAGGGTCGAGAAAAACAGAAGCTCATGCAACACACAGAAGATCTTCTGAAAGAGAGACTGAAAAAGCACAAAAACAGACTGGAAATATACAGTCATAATTAAAAACAAATGTATCTAATAATGACACTGCATGTGGGTGGGGGGAAAATAATATTAGACATCTCTTCCTCAACATCTTATGCAGCAGACATCCCTGACTGACTGACAGGTATCTGGAGATTATGCAATGGATGACTATATTCAGGGGTGCACATACATTTTTCAGCCTGGTTCTCATATGATTTAATTTTGGTCGCACATGCGGACCAGTTATGTGCACCCCTGACTATATTAGATCTTTAAAGTGATAGTTCACCCAAAAAGTAAAAGTCTGTCACAATTTACTCACCCTCAAGTTGACAGTATCCAATGTCTTCCATAGTATTTTTTTCCATACTGTGGAAGTCAATGGCTATTATCAACTGCTTGGTTACCAATGTTCTCCAAAATAGAAGAAAGAAACAAGTGCAGGGTGAGCAAGTGATGACAGAATTTTCATTTTTGGGTAAACTATCAATTTAAGATGGATTTGATTGATCATACCTTCAGGCAACCCACAGACTAATTGCTTTTTAAAACTGTGTAGTTTTATTTTGCACATCTCTAACCAACAGAACAGAAAAATATATATTATCAATTACATTAATATCAATATCAGTTATATTTATTGAAAAAGGGGATTCTTTAATTTCTAAACTTTCTTTACCCACCATAGCCACAATTTGTTAGTCATTTTTCTGGCCATCAGAGCAGCACTTTTTATTTCAGAAACTCATCAATCTCAATCAACCATTTCCCCACCTGAGCAATCTGAGGTCCTGACCTACAACACAAGCTGATCAGGGCAGCTCTTCTTCTCTAGACCACCCATTTCACACCAGCCTCTCATACTGCTCTACCACTCTGTCTTCTGAGTCACATATTCCTCCTCAAATCCTCTTTTAATTCATGTCTTCTGGCCACCTCATCGCCATACTCTACATAATAAATGCCTGTCCCTCACTCCTTCCTTCTCCCACCCAAATTCTATCTGTATCCTACTATAATCACACCCATGTGCTGTCCGACACCAAAATAACTGGAAATCATTAAAGGGATACCCACCCCAAAATCAAAATTTTGTCATTAATCATTTAACCCCATTTCGTTCCAAACCCGTAAAAGCTTTGTTCGTCTTCGGAACACAATTTAAGATATTTTGGAAGAAAACCAGGAGGCTTGAGACTGTCCCAGAGACTGCCAAGTAAAATACACTGTCAAGGTCCAGAAAAGTATGAAAAGCATCGTCAGAATAGTCCATCTGCCATCAGTGGTTCAACCGTAACGTTATGAAGCAATGAGAATACTTTTTGTATGCCTCGAGCCTCCTGGTTTTCATCCAAAATATCTTAAATTGTGTTCCGAAGACGAACAAAGCTTTTACGGGTTTGGAACGAAATGGGGTTAAATGATTAATGACAAAATTTTGATTTTGGGGTGAAGTATCCCTTTAAGCCTTACAGATCATCTTGTCTCTGTGACAATTTGAGGTCCATATAGGGCTATGAGAAGGCAATAAGAACCCAACCCCCTTTGGTTTGAAATAAAAATTTAGAAAGGGAGCATAATGAGCTAAAATGGCTGGAGCTTGGCAAACTTTTTCCAAACTAATCATAAAAATGAGTGACTTAGCATCAGACTCAGACTGACTGAGTTTTCCGTTATTGAAATTCCTGAGTCTCCGTTATGACCGTTACAACTCCAAAAAAAGAGGAGGAGACTAAACACAGTTTAAAAAGTCCAACATAAGTGCCTACACTAAACCCTAATCCACAACAGCACATACTGTAATCCAGTGAGCCAAAACACTTTTAAGTACCTTATGTTGTACTATCCCACTTCTTTTTCCCCTCTCTTTTCTTAATTTAAAAGACAGGCAACACACAACAACTTCAAATCTTATAAACTAACACAACCTTTCACTTTAAGTGTGCGTTATTATCCAATGTGTTCATTTTCATTTGAACAAACCGTCTTTGCCCAAATGTTATAAAAATTGAGGTTGTGGACATCAATATTACCTCAAATAATCCAGTTTGTGACAGGTGCACTAATACTTTTCTAAGCATCTAGATTTAGTTTTTTGTGTCTGGCAGATAATAAAGGGATTATAAAGTAAAATGTAAAATAATGTATTCTTAAAAAATATAAAATAAAGATAAAAAATAAAATAAAATACAGTATAAGAAATAAAATAAATAAAAATAAAAAAGGGACACAAGCCGCATTTAGATAGCAGAATGTCATAATGATTTAGGACAGTTAGGAATGCACTTGAAAGCTATAACACCCATGTAATCATGGTTTGGCTGGTTAGCATGATCCAGTTATCTTCTACTGGTATATCTTGCAAAAAAACATCTCTCAATTTAAAATTAGCAATGTTATATACACATATAGATTTTTTGTGCAAGCAACATTCAAATACATTCTATTTCACTGTATTACAGGAGATGTTTTCCACTTAAAAAAACAATAATAAAATAAAACAAAATAAAATATAATATAATAATTTTAATAAAAATCTTAAAAGTGATCAGCCTATTTGGTGCCTTGCATGTCACAAATCACGATAAATCACAAACTAGATTTGAAAGGGTGTTAAAATGCTAAAAACTAGCTTAATTTGTTGAATGCTGTGGAGATTTAGGTCTATATTCAGACTCACTACAGCACTGTAACGCTTCGATCCAGGCCTATCTTGTTTGGACAGTGATCTCCTGTGACTGTGATGTCAGAACAGCCTATGAGCACATGTTTGTGTATCCGTTGGTCATGTGCTGGATCATGTCATGGGTACTGAAAGGGGCAAAGAGTCTTTGATGGGGTGGGTCATGGCGTCTATTTATAGAAAGCACAGCTGCGGAACCCAAGCAACTTTTCTGTGTCAGGATGTTTGCGAGAGAATGTGTAGCCTATATTATGCGATGCCTGAACTTAAATGAGTTTGTCTAAAGTTGTATTTTGTACTATGGTAAAAGGGCTGCAAGCGGTTCAGTCTCTCAATGGAAGCCATTTTGCATTAAATATTTAGGGACAGTAGTTATTCTGTGGCACAGAGTCATTAATGCTTCCTCCTGGGGGCTCATGTTCATAAACTGGTTGACAGAGAGAGGTGAGAATGTGAGAAATTACAGCAGCTGAGTCATGCTCTTTTACCCAATAATCAAACAGACAGGTGCTCCATTAGCCTATCAGCAGCCAGCAAAGATCAACAGCAGCCAACAACAAACATGGAACCTTCAGATCATTTAAAACAAGGCTATTGATGGTCTACGGTTTGTAAGCACACGACTACAAACGACTCGCACAACAAAACACACAATTAAAACCAAACTGTAATATTAACATTTCTTCAGTAAGTGCAGCATGCCAATTTTCTGTTTCCAAGTGCAAATAACTATACCTTTGAGACAACAACTGGAAATCACTTCCAGAATGAAAAACGGAGGGTCATGTGACAACAATGTAGCATATTGACATTTTTGCCATTGCATACTGCTTCACATAACCTAGTATTCAATTCCAAACATAGCCAAAGGCAAAAACACAGCTGTTTTTCAGGAGCTATTTGCATGTTTGAGCTGAGAAACTATACACAGAGCAAATTCACATCAGACTCTTGGCTTTGTTGTTACAGCATTATCAAGATGTCACTTCAACAGTCAATATAAAAGAAACAGTTAAAAAACAATTCATTTATTTGAGCCCTTGTTATAGAGAAATATTGAGTTAAACACTGCTGTTAATCACAGAAAAAGAGTGTGTTTCTAGTTTCATTAAGTGTAAAATTAAATTTTTGCTGTTGTTAAACCAAATCAAAATCCCTCCCCCTACTACTAGAAAATGCTGTCATTCTAACCAAGATCCTCATTGTGCCATTATTAATACTTTATTTCATCTGATCTTCATATATTTAAAAAGATAAATAACTACTTTATCAAATGAGTAGCTTGACCATCTAAGCTACTTTTAAAATATGAGCAGCTTGGCAAGCTACAGTTTCACTTCCCCAACGCTGGATACTATTACTTTTATAGTAGTATGGACTGGTTATTTGAAGAAGCATACTTTAGGGTAGTAAAACCTTCCGTACAGCAAGCACAGGCCATAAAAGTGTTCATGACAGAACTGCTGGATGTCTCGCTCTGAAAACACTGGCAGATTCCTCCCTAGTGCGCACATGTGGTTCATTTTAACCCCACAAGTGTGAACTGTCAACATTTCTGCGGCTCTGGGAGCAGCGGTTTCCTGACTCAAAGTCATGTCAGAGATGTAAAGAATGTGTATCATACACAACATATGCTCCCGATCATGGCCAACGAGTCATGTCCACACTATGGACAAAGAAAAAAAGTTTATACTAATGAACGAATGCCTGATCAG
Source organism: Cyprinus carpio (assembly GCF_018340385.1). Taxonomy (NCBI): domain Eukaryota; kingdom Metazoa; phylum Chordata; class Actinopteri; order Cypriniformes; family Cyprinidae; genus Cyprinus; species Cyprinus carpio. The sequence continues at coordinate 15,039,989 of NC_056615.1, forward strand.
AGTCAGGGTTCAAGTTGCGGATAAAATTCATTTGTTGTCTGTGTATACGCAACGTCACATACTTTCTGTTGTTTAATGTTTATCCAGCAGACATGATTATTTGCTGTGCTTTTTTTGCAAAATTAGACATCCAGTCAAAACATCAAACAGAGACAAGAACCCTGAAACACGTCTTTCCTTTCATGCTAATATACAGACAAAACAAACAAAGCCAAAACCTGCCAAGCAGAAAAACACAGGTGAAAGTAAATAGCAAAATTTGATGTTGTTTTAGGTTGTGATGAAGCTTGAGGTTTACTGGAAAAACACCCAAAACCCTCTCACACGAGATTAAAAAATACAAAATCAGACACCCCCGTCATTACTTCTTTCACAGGTGACCGTTATTTAGAGTGTACCGCCTTATTGTTTCCATGGCGACGCGTCATGCTTGTCATGTGACACACCAAAGCCAAAATAGATCTGTATGACACATGGATCGCTTTTATTTCGTTTTCCCTGTTGTTATTCAAAATATTCCACAAACATGCTCACTATATTATTGTATATCTGATATTCCGATCCTGAAATATGAGCAAGCAAATATATTTGGAATTTTAAACACTTTTATATCAACCGTGTTAGTTGATCTATACCGGGTGATGGGCGCCGCCATGTTAGTTCGCGCTGAATCCGAGCTGTGGGATTTACAGCACGCAAATTCATCCTTTCCTCCCGAAACACGTTAAAGTAGGTCTCTGCTAAACTGGGAGAAGGGCAGAGTAAACTTTATAGTTACCTACACAATCTCTATATGATATCAATAAAAACGTAGTCAGATTATATTTGTACGGGTCATTTTCCATAGACATCAGCGTGTATTTTACAAACTGCAAATGTATTTTTTTGCTAGTACTTATGTGTTTTTAAATATCTGAAACCTAAAATAAGCATTATATGGTTGAAAACACTGAATATTTGTGATAATATGTCCAGCGCTCAGCGCGTCTGATCTGGCTCTGCGCCAGCCAAAGCACGAAAGTGGATTTAAATTCAGCAGTTGATGACGTGACGCACTGAAAGTTCTAATCACACCGGTGTGATCGTACGCTTCAGGGACCAGCCAAGACTGATCACACCGGTGTGATCGTACGCGCTAAAGGGTTAAGAACACAGCATGAACTAACTATCAACAGTTTTGAAGTTCTTTACCTGTTATTTGATTGGAGACATCGGCTTTGGGCTCACATTTTGAAAGCGAACAATCTATGAAGAAAAAACAAAAAAAGACAAGTTAGACAAACTAAAGATAGTCTGTAAAATACCAGCTTCTTTATAGTTGATAGTTATGATTTTTAGTGTGTATTATTATAAGAATTTTTTTTATTAATAATAATAAAGAAATAAAATGAAAAATTAAGTAAAATTAATCAGAGTCTGCAAAATAGCAGATTCGTAGATTCAATCATAAATTTCAATGTTATGATTTTTTTTATATATAAATCAAGTTCAAGTTTAAGTTTATTTATAAAGCACATTTTAAAAACAACAACTGTTGTACCAAAGTGCTGTACAATTTATACACATAATTAAACAATATCAAAAGCAACAACAAATTAATAAAAAACTCATAAGATACAAATAAAAGCATACAAGATAAACCATTAACAACTTTATCACCCCAATATTCTCAGGCAACACCATAGGCTAAAGAGAATAAATGAGTTTTCAATCTAGATTTAAAAGTCTCCAACGTGGGAAAGGATCTCATGGCAACTGGAAGTGCATTCCACTGTTTAGCCACAACTGCAAAAGCTTGGTCATCCTTAGTCTTTAAACAGGACCGGGGAACAGAAAGAAGCAACTGGTTACAAGAGCAGAGAGATCTTGACACAGAATATGGTATAAGGAGATCAGGAATATACTGAGGTGCTAGCCCATGCAGAGCTTTATAAACAAGCAGCACAACCTTAAAATCGACTCTGTATTTAACTGGTAAATAATGCAAGGAAGTGAGAACAGGAGTAATGTGACCAACTGCAATTGATGTATAGAGGAATGAGATAAACCCATATATAGTGAATTGCAGTAATCAACCTGGGATGTAATAAGTGCAGGGTTCACTACTTCTAGGTCCTTCTTTGTGAGGAACTGTTTTTATTTCTGTTTTTAGAAACTGTTAACTGTTATACTGTTATAAACTGTTTTAAGATCTTAGTCTATATGCTGTGTTCTGTTAATGCATATTATTTTTGCACTATTGCACTACTGTGCATTTTTACTTAACCTGTTGTCTATATGATTTAACTCCTCCTATAAAATTGCATTTTACTAAAGAAAAACAGACTGGATGTGTGAAAGACATAAGACAACATTTGTAGGATGCATTGAGGAGGAGCCCAAACTACACTCAGTGGCCAAGTGATGCTTATGGTCCGTGATATTGGATTCTGGATTCTGGATTCTCTTTGTGACTGTATATTTCAAGTTGGAAAAGACATTTAGCTCCACTTTAAGTGAACCTTAGCTCCCAGGCCAGGCCATCTACAAGATGGATTAAAATGCTGATAAAGCAAAACATAAATACATGAAAGTATGATTAAAATGTTAAAAGATATATATACATACATATACATACATATACATACATATATATATATATATATACATATATATATACATACATATATATATACATTATATATATATTATATATATACACATATATATATATATATATATATATATATATATATATATATATATATATATATACACACACACACATATATAGTGTTGTGAAAAAGTGTTGGCCCCCTTTCTGATTTCTTATTTTTTTGCTTGTTTGTAACACTTTAATGTTTCAGATCGTCAAACAAATTAAAATATTAGTCAAAGATAACACAAGTAAACACAACATGCAGTTTTTAAATTAAGGTTTTTATTATTAAGGGAAAACAAAATCCAAAACTACATGGCCCTGTGTGAAGAAGTGTTTGTCAGCTGCTGTAATTTCTCACATTCTCTTAAAACTGTTGTTTATCACACCTGAGTTCAATTTCTCTAGCCACACCCAGGCCTGATTACTGCCACACCTGTTCGCAATCAAGAAGACTCTTAAATAGGACCTGCCTGACAAAGTGAAGTAGACCAAAAGATCCTCAAAAGCTAGACATCATGCCGAGATCCAAAGAAATTCAGAAACAAATGAAAAAAGAAAGTAATTGAGATCTATCAGTCTGGAAAAGGTTATAAAGCCATTTCTAAAGCTTTGGGACTCTAGCGAACCACAGTGAGAACCATTATTCACAAATGGCAAAAATATGGAACAGTGGAGAACCTTCCCAGGAGTGGCCGGCCGACCAAAATTACCCCAAGAGCACAGCAACGACTCATTAAAGAGGTCACAAAAGACCCCACAACAACATCCAAAGAACTGCAGGCCTCACTTGCCTCAGTTAAGATGAGTGTTCATGATTCCACCATAAGAAAGAGACTGGGCAAAAATGGTCTGCATGGCAGAGTTCCAAGACGAAAACTGCTGCTAAAGGCTCGTCTCAGTTTTGCCAGAAAACATCTTGATGATCCCCAAGACTTTTGGGAAAATACTCTGTGGACTGAGGAGACAAAAGTTTAACTTTTTGAAAGGTGTGTGTCCCATTACGTCTGGCGTAAAAGTAATACCGCATTTCAGAAAATCCTGAAGGAGAATGTCCGACCATCTATTCGTGACCTCAACCTGAAGCGAACTTGGGTTCTGCAGCAGGACAATGATCCAAAACACACCAGCATGTCCACCTCTCAATGGCTGAAGACAAACAAAATGAAGTCTTTGGAGTGGCCTAGTCAAAGTCCGGATCTGAATCCTATTGTGATGCTGTGGCGTGACCTTAAAAAGGCGGTTCATGCTCGAAAACCCTCCAATGTGGCTGAATTACAACAATTCTGCAAAGAAGAGTGTGTCAAAATTCCTCCACAGCGCTGTAACAGACTCACTGCAAGTTATCGCAAACGCTTGATTGCAGTTGTTGCTGCTAAGGATGGCCCAACCTGTTATTAGGTTTAGGGGGCAAACACTTCTTCACACAGGGCCATGTAGTTTTGGATTTTGTTTTCCCTTAATAATAAAAACCTTCATTTAAAAACTGCATGTTGTTCACTTTTATTATATTTTACTAATATTTAAATTAGTTTGATGATCTGAAACATTAAAGTGTGACAAACATGCAAAAAAATAAGAAATCAGGAAGGGGGCCAACAATTTTTCACACCACTGTGTGTGTGTGTGTGTGTGTGTGTGTATAAATAAAACATAATAAAAAAAATAATTGCCGCCTAAGTTTTTTTCTTATAGGAGCCAATGACTCGATTTGTTTGGTTTGTTTGTTTGGAGACCTGAATGCTGACTAAAGCCTTTTAAGATCTTCAGTGCTTGTGGTGCCTGGGGATGTTTTTTTTTAATTCTCTCACAAACAGATGAAAAGAACATTTGACTAACATCAGTTTTAACTCCATATGCTTCAGTTCTCTTTTACTCCTCTACTGGCGAATTAACTAGAGATGCACTGATTACAATTTTCTTGGCCGTTTCCGATTTTTTGTCAGCGTGATCTGCGGATACCTATTTTTGCCGATTCCGATTTTTGTTCTAAGAACTATAATTGACAGCATATACAAACAAAAATCTACTTTTCAACACAAAGTTTTATTTTCATAAAAAAACAAGTAAAAAGTAAAAAAAAAAAAAAAAATGCAAACAACAGCACAAATAAATGCATTAGAATAAGTTTTTTAGGTTAAGTAAGTTTTTATTCACGTAAGAAATACCACAGAAATTAATCAACTGTAAATTTTTTATCAAATTTAATTTCTGTAGTCTTCATTGTAAAAATTAAATACAAATTAATGCTTACCATTAAAGTTATAAAACGTATTCAGTCAAGATCAAAAAGTGATTTTCTTTGTCTTTTGTTCTTTGATTAACATGACAGACAGCAGCAGGGATATTGGACAGCGGTCCCTTTAAGAGTTTATCCACGGACCCAATATACTGTAACACAACATGCATTCTCTTTCTCAACTATTTAACGTTCCAAAACTGACTGGAGGTGCATCCCAAATCACCGTACTTATGCACTATTCTGTAGTATAAATGGTGTGAGTAGTGCGTTCACACTGAAAATTCCAAAAAGAAAACGTGTACTTTAAACACCCGGATGATGCACTTAAAAAACCGAAAAAACGAAGCGTGGAATGTTGGACACTTCTTGTACTCAACTGTCACAGCTTTAATTACGTAACGAAGGGGGAGGGACTATCAGACTCCGATTATGAATGACAAAATAACCTTATATAATTCATACACTACATGGTTGAGTACATAGTGCATAAGTACATAGTGGATGAGTGTATGGTGTATAATGTGTCATTTCGACGCAGCTTGTGTTTAACTGCATACTCACCAAGATGGCATTTTGACATAATTTTCTATGTATTTGAACGTTTTAGAGCAGTTAGCCACTCATTTTGGTATTTGAGGCTCACAAGCTGTTTGAGACTGAGCGCGGCTTATGCGCTCCACTAATATAGATCAGTTGTTGTACACGCACTTTTGGTGTAAGCACGAAACCTGTGGGAATGACTAAATGTGCAATACAAGCAATATTTAACCAGTGCGAATGAGACGTGTGTGAGAGAGAAAGGGTCGTCGGAGAGAAAAGATCGAGAATGCACGGCTGGTAACAAAATAGATCGGCTCGAAATCGGAAAGAAGTGAGACTGATCGGCCAGTCACCGATCTGGGCCAATCATGAGGAAAACTGGCTCGATTCGATTCCGATCCCTGGCCGATCAATCGGTGCATCTCTAGAATTAACACCACACCCAAGCTTTGGAAACATGAAAACTGCTGACCTGCTCCAGTGACCCTAAAACGTGTTCATGTTGGCATGGAGGTTAAGCTTTGAGTCTGGGCACCAATCACTGGACTAATCCAGCAGAGGTTCTGACCTCTATATCATGCATAAACTGCCTGACAGAGGAGCATCATGGGAGCTTCTGTTTTATAAGGACACAAAAAGCAGTGTTACTGGCACATGTTGCATGTAGTCACATGCTTACGGGCAAAATATGGAGCATGTGAGGGCAGGATGAAAGAGGAGTGTGTGCAAAAAGATTCAAAAGCAAAGGTTGAACTTTCTTCATGCCAGTTTTCTTAGCAAGACCAGCCATTTACTGCATTCACAGCTTAAACGTGAAGCCATGCATCTTGCATACGTCACAAGAACACAGTATCCTTTTCAGAAGATTAATGGCATTTTAATAAAAATTGCCAACTCAAAAGAGTAAATAAATAAAAAATAAATTAATTTATCATTGATAAATCGCTCACAATATGATAATTAAGATGCTTTTAGAAAAAATACTGAATGAAAATCCTTTTCATATTCTATAAACAAACACTATAACTGGTAAAATTAAATGCTTTTGTAGTTAGTTCACAAGCTAACCGATTAGCCCAATGGCTTTGCATACCACTAGCTGATTTGCCTGCTAGCTTAACTACCACTGCTACAAATGATAACTAAACTCAGTTTTGATTATCTAGATTGTTATAATGTGATAGATTTTGGAAAAGGCATTACTAATGGCCACCTGACAAAGAAGCAGCTACTTTAAGAGATGCAAACAGGTAAGGGGTAAAAAAGGTGAGAACATTGTGCAGATCGGGGGCATGCTCCGCACAGAATTTCTTTTAAAGACATTTGCTTTACATGCTCATTGTAGTTACTTTAAGTTTTTTTTTAATAGCTTATTACCTTGTTTGTCAAAAACTGTAATCTGTAACTGTAAATCTTGTTGCAACATTTTACATAAATCAAGATTTAATACATTTGGTCAAAATCTAATGTTTTAAAAGATGAAGTGCTATGCAGGTTATTTTTAAGGCAATATTGGCTGATTAGAAGGCAACGCTGACCTAAAATGCAAAATGTTTGCCCTCTCTCTCTTCACCGTTCCCACATCTCAGACCTCAAATACATAAAATATTACCCTTTTAGACATAGATTTTGAATTAAAGAGTAAAGAAAATACAAATCTTTTGAAAAATTGAAACAACCAGTTCATTTACCCCTGTAAGACCCCCACACCCCCCACCCCCAATCCTTGTATCATTTTAATATTTGATACTGCTGTTAGATGTCTGAAAAATAAATTTCCTTTGTGGTTCAAATACAACACCACACTCAAAGAGGGGAAGCAATCACACGACTGCAGTCAGGCCATGTCACGTGACAAGAACGACATACCATAATTTAACGCTGGCTGCAATTACATGCAACGTTAGACAGAGGACATATAACTTCCCACTACATTTCTCAACAGGTATGTTAACAACGCTCTTCCTGGAAGAGTCTTTGTGTGTTGTGTGTTGGTCTGTGCTGTAGGTGTGGTGTGTTGGGCGGTCTGGCAGGTGGGGGAGGGAAAAGCAAGAGACTTGCTGACAGAAAAGGGTCTCTCTAATCAGACACAGGATCTGAGGCGCAGTACACCCCCTCACTCTTCCTCTCAGATCCTCTTTCTATCAGACATACGCCACCACAACATCCCATCTGCATCTCTCTAGCCCCTTTCACACTGCACGTTAGTCCCGGAAAATTGCCGGATTGCCTTCTGTGTGAACGCAAACACATCCCGGGATTGATTCCAAGATCGATCCGGTGTTGGGGACCTAGTAACATTGCCGGGTTCAGTCCCGGAACGAGCTCTGTGTGAACAAAAGCCAGAACCAATGCCGTAAAGTGTGTATCGTAGTGATGATGCACGTTATGGTGTGACTCTTTTACCGGGTGTTTTGAAGGCAGATCAGCGTTCGCGATGAAAAAAATATGTGCAAACTGTAATGAAGCAGAGATCAGGTAGTTCCTCACTATCCGCACTGAAGCTGAGATCATTCACCAGCTTAAGTGAATGTTAATGTGCCTAGCGTTTTCGACTCGTGCATTACACGTCACATCCTGATATCAGGTGTCAATACGGGAACTTTATGGTGTGTTTCTCTTTGGAGTGTTACAAGCTCTTGATGCATGAAGAAGATCTGTAAAGTTGCAAAAACTAAAGTCTCAAATCCAAAAAGATATTCTTTATCAAAGTTAAGACTCTGCCACGCCCCCTAAAATGGCTCGTTCTAACACGCCCCCATATATCTACATTACTATGTGGGAATATTTGCGTAATGCCGCCTAAATGTTCACGCAAAGAAAGAAGGCGTGGTTTCAGTAACCGCCGTTAGTGTTGAAGCAGCAATGTCAGGGAGATGCTGTGTGTATCTACGTGAAAGCAAAATCACTTTATTTGGCCTTCCGAAAGTAGATGCATTTAGGAAGCTTTAAGATTACTTACAACAGAACAGCAACGCATCGTGGACAACCATTTCGTGAACCTATGTGAGGAGGTAATTCTGACTTTGCTACGACAATCTGGTGCTTCTGAATCAGCTACTGCAAGTATGTTTTGTTATTAAAGTATTTGCTATTGACTAGAGCCCGACCGATATGGATTTTTGGGGGCCGATGCCGATGCCGATATTAACTCGAAAAGAGCCGATTTATAAGCCGATATTTTGATTTTGAAAATAAACTGGATATTAGACCCATTTCCTATAAACTACACTTACACAAAATTCAATAGTAAAATATCTGCCTGTTCTATGTATGTGGGCTGTATAAACCATTTTCCAGAAGGGATTATGTTAAAAAAAGCCTTAGATTACAGTCTCAATGACTAAACAATTGCACATCAAAAGTATATATTTTTTAATGATCAAAAGAACACTGCATTAGAGGAATCTTTGCAGAAGTAGTCCCACACTTTGCTGCTACAGCGTTCACCTTTTTCAGCCATCTGTAGGGCAGAAAGAGAGACAGAGAAAGAATAAGCATGTGTATTAATAATATCACCAAGTATCATTACTCATGTCATCATTAGAATTATAATAATAATAAACAGGGATCTCCTACATAGGCAAAAATGAGAAATATAGAGAAATATATATATATATATATTTTTTATTTGTCAAGCAATAGGTATTACCTATTACCTACTTATATTTAACTATATTATTACAACATTTTCCTGTTATGTCTGTAAAGCTGCTTTGAAACAATCTGTAAAAAAAGAAGAAAAAAAAGCGCTTGTTCAGCTCACATTTATTTACATGTCCCCTCTGGTTTAATCATTTCTGACGCACCTACTGTAGTTACTGTAACTACACTATATTTGCTCTCACAGACACATTCACAACGGACCCGTATATCTTCTCCTCTCTTCTCTTCGTGCAGTCTGAATCAAAACATCGTCATGCGCTGGCGAACGTAAAGTTAGCCTACTGTTACCGGAAGATTACGGAATCAATTCGAAGTTGAATGGTTAACGTTAGTGTCATGAACACACCGCTGTCAATTTTGAGAAGAACCACCTTCAAACAAGTTAATAGCAAGATTTAAGGGGCCTGCTAAAAAGGAAACTATGTTAGTTGTTGTTTTTTCGAGGCACGCTGTACATAACTTCTAGTCATTGACTACACGCGCCCCCCTGCCACAGTTACGCGGTCATTATGTGGGAAACACTGCAGATATATTTAGAATAAGTTAAACGCTAACGTTATAGTTTGACCTCTTATTAACGTTCACGCTCTTCCACTGATAAACATGGTATTAGCTTTGTGGCTAATCTAATATAGCAATGCATTAGCGGCTGTAAGTGATGTTACAGAATATTTAGAAGTGATAATGATAGGACCGTTAGCTAGAACTACCACACTGTTTTTATATACAGTGTATGAACTAAATCTACATGACATTTCACATGACGAACAACAGACTCACCGTCAAAAGAGTACATCTCAGTGGCTCGGCTGATAGCTTTCTTCTGTAGTGGATTTCTGGCGCTGTTGTCAACTGGGGAGCTGCAGAGCTCCCTCTGGTGGGCAAACTATGCAACACTCATAACATGAGTGAAGCATGAGACTCTGTTTTTTTTATGTTTCATCGGCCCGTTATAAACGCAGATGCCGATTTAAATGCAATTAGCTCATATCGGCTGATAATATCGGCCGGCCGATATATCGGTCGGGCTCTACTATTGACTGTTCAAATGCAGAGTTTTATGCATCGTGTGCACGCATGTGTGTGTGTGTGTGTGTGTGTGTGTGTGTGTGTGTGTGTGAGTGAGAGAGAGAGAGAGAGAGAGATGGTCACATTACAGTGGTGTCAGCTGTCTTAACCGTCAGTGGCTTGTGTACTGCAAACATATACGAGCTTCATCACTGTGTCTGTCACGCCAGTCTGTTCCCCTTTCAGGCTTGAACTGATGGTAAAACTAAGGACATTATTAACTGTCTTTAAATTTATTTTGAAAGATGAAGCTCACGATTATGGAAAGGGGCATTACATTTCCAACGAGTGCTTGCAGTGTTTGGCCAATCACAATGCACCGGGTCAACTGGCCAATCAGAGCAGACTGCGCTTGTCAGAAGGAGGGACTTTGTAGAAAACGACGCGTTTGAAAGAGGCGGGGCATAGAGGACCTACAATAATGTACAATATTTGAAAAATAATGTGTTTTTTGAACATTAAAGCATGTCAACATATTCTGTTAGACCAAATACACAAAATAATGGTCTTTTAAAAAGCATCATATGACCCCTTTAAATAAGGTTTTTATTATATCAAAATTTTTGATACCATAGAAATGTCATAATTCTTGTCAGGCACCAGTGTCAATATCACAAAAAAACTAATACTATCATTAAAAAAAAAAAAAAAAAAAAAAAAACTCACTGAACACAAGTAAACAGTAAGTGATTAAACAAGAATAAGAAACTGATTACAAGTAATAGGACAAAAAAACTACAGTAGAACAAACAAATAAGACATGCTACATAAATTGTATGAAGTAATAAAATTTATAAAACCTCTGAATTTTCTTCACTGTGTAAATTAAAGGGGTCATATGATGCGATTTCAAATAAAATCATAATCCGTGAAATATTAATAACTTGAAATAACTGTTTTCTATTTAAATATATTTTAAAATGTAATTTATTCCTGTGAAGACAAAGCTAAATTTCAGGAGCCATTATTTCAGTCTTCAGTGCAGGTGCAAAAAAGACTTCTAAAGAAAACACTAGCCAATTAAGGTACTTTCTGGTGCTTTTGTTCGCAAAAGATCATAACTCCATTTTCTACAAATTCCATTTGCTATGTTTTCCTTCTGTAGGGTGGAACATCAAAGTGAGGTTGAATAGAGACCGGAGACCAAATATAAACACGTGGGACATACTTGCAACGCCAAGCGCATGCCTGACACGGTTACTCACAACTGGGACACTTAACGTGCACCGCGCTAACACATGTACTCAGACCCCACAACATAGCCTCCAGTAAATCAAAAACGCTTCTCAAAAATGTCCGTTTACGCCCCAGACATTTAACGTAAAGCAGACTAGATGAATGGGTGATTTATCATGAGGTGGTAAAGATGAATCGTTCGTTTCATTAATCCACTCACATCCGAAAACACAAAAACTTGCCAAAAATCACACAAACATGCACAGCCCAGTGCTCAAAAGCAAACCGTTGAAGGCAACCGATTACAAGATCAAGCATACTATTCCAGTCCAAATAAGGAAACACAAGCTAAGCGGACAGTGGAAAAGGCCTGGTTCAAATCCACTCCTGTAGAGAAAAATAATTTTTCCGCTTTCATTCCAAATCCCCAGCAAAGAGCCATTTACTCGCAGGAAGCAACCACAAACTATTCAGTAGCTCACAGAAGACAAAAGAGCCATTGCATGTTGCTGAGAATGATTTTAAGACTTGAATTTCAAACAACTGCATAACATATGCCAGCAAAAAAAAAAAACAATACACACAACAGGGTTGTTGTGAGGTCACTTATTTCCTTTTGGTGTGACCAGACAGGAAATGAGCTAGTGACGTAAAGTGAGGCTCACAATACAAAGATACGCACACACAAGGTCAGATGCGTGTTTGTTACATGTCTACAACTTTAACCAGACCCAAAAGCCCCTCCACTCAAAGCCAAACAAGAACAAAAGCAGAGGGTTGCTGTGATTCAAGCCCACATGTCTACAGCCCTGCCACTTTCTTACCACACAAGCCCAGTGATTGTGATTGGACCCTCCTTTTGTAGAGCAGCAGGCGGATAGTCATTGATCAGACTCATACGTGAATCATGTGTTTGAGGTAAAGGGGCCTCTTATTGCCACATGCTTGCTATCTGGCTCATTCAGGCCTAATCGGGTCTCTGCAACGAACAAATAACAAAGCTGCAGCAGAAGTCCTAAGCATGCCCCCGTTTCAGAGCTTTTACTACCCTGAGCTGTCCGGGAAGCAGTTCAGAGCCAATGCCAATCCAAGAGAGATCATTCTGATCCCTATCACACACCAAAAGACGTATTCCCCCATGGTGCAATTAGATTAAGCTCAACCGCCAAATCAAGGCTCTTTCATGTGTGGATGTCTGATATTTTGAAGGTTAGGCAGCTAGGCCTATGTTGGTTCCTTTGTTGGTGCTCAGGAGGACTGGGCGATATTGCAGAAAACAAAGTCTTGATTTTTATTTTATTTTTTTAGAAAATTTGATGCATTCAAATTGCGTTTTTGCTTTTTGTAACGTGTGAATTTAGCTGTACATATACACTAAAGGTCCCGAAATACTTCAAATGAAACCGAAGAACGAATTGATGACATAATTTCGAACAAAATCAGGCTGAAACGAAGTTCATTTTGAGTTTGTTTCGGCAGTTCGAAACAGCTGACCAAAGCGAACTTTCTGGGGGAGTTCGTTTTGGCTCCTAAACACCTTTGAGTTTCCATTGGTTCGTGGCGGTTACGCAATCGGTGGGTGTGTTCTCGGACTCCACCTTCTTTGACGTGCAATTTTTTTTCCCGGGTCGTTTCTCATTCAACGGAAGGCAGGCGTCAAGAGAACAATGTCTCCAAGTAGCAACATAAATACACTGTTTCGAATAGCTGAGCTGCAACAGATATATCCGCACCTGTACGATCACTCGTGGACAGACTTTGAAGATTCAGAGAAACCATTTAATTCATGGAAAAAAATTGCAATGAAGCTTGGTACCGACGACCGAGTTATGCAAAAAGCGACTTAGAGAAACATCAGATGCAAGTTTTCCAAAGCCATGAAAAGAATGAAAGGAGGAGTAAAGATAACAGATAGCAAGTACCAAATACATGTTTCAAATACTGCTGCTGTTGTTCTTTCAATAAGCAAATTTAAAAGTTATTCAACAAATTAAATGCCAAAGGAACACACAATAATAAACCTTTGTTTTTATCAAATCACGACATCACATAAAATATAAAAAGGTGTAATAATCTATCCAGTTTAATAAAATAAATGAATACTAATAAAATAAAGTAACAAACTGACTCCAATATTTTTTTCCACATCATGCTAAAGTTTTCAGACTATGAGCCATTCACACATAAAGGACTGATTGTGAAAATGAAAAGGTTCTTTTGTATTGCAAACTTGACTCTGAACTGCTGCTAATCATTATTCTTTTGTCTATAATCTGACCATTGGTACCCGTCTCACTCGACTAGTCAACTAAACGGTACAGCACCTACTAGTCAACACTGAAAACAATAATCGATTACACACAAAAAAAAAAAAAAAAAAAAAAAAACATGATTATTAAAAATTACCATCATTTTATATAACTATCAAATTCCCATTGTTACATTTAAAATTTTTTAAATAAGTTATAATATAACATTTGAAATATAATAAATTATTTTTAAAAGTGTTTCGGGACGTAAACTACATTTTTATCTCATGCCTCGCATGAGTTTTCTTCATGTAAGTTGTGGCGAGCTCAAAAGTGACCACGCGAAAGATGAGCAAGGTGTGGGGGTTTATTTTGAATTAGAAGAAAACTAAAAAGTGTTGTGTGAACTGTGTAATGTAAAATTGGCTTACAATAACTCTACTGGAGTGATGCATAATCATATTTATTACAGGCACGTAGCCGTCTAGCTTAGAGACAAGCCAAAGCCAACTAATGTCATTCACTACAGCCCACCGCCACTGCGATCCCGTCCGTGCCGTCTATTCCTCGAAGACCCACTTCGGTGGTGCTGCGTGATGTCCAGGCGCTTTCCGAAATTCTGTTGGCTTTCTTTTCATTCTGTCGACGTTTTTTTCAAGTGCAGGAATATGTTTCCATCACCCTGTTTTAATGCGCATTTTGAAGTATCGAATGAGAAACGAGTGATGGAAACACCAAATTTCGGATAAAAATTCTTTAATTCGCAAAAAAAATTTTATGCTCGCTTGAGGTGGTTTTTGACTTGTGCGAAAAAGGATTAATGCGAATAATGGGAGATGGAAATGCATTTTGCAAATAAATTCCTCTAAGCGCATTTAAAAAAAATTTGACTTTGCGCTATGAAGCGGAATACCTTGACTAGCAGCGGACTGCGTGATCTCGTTCCACAGCATCTGAAATGTTGTTATTGTCGTTCTGAAATGCCTGAGCAAAGTCTGTCATCTAAGTATTTCTGTATAATGTCTTACACGACTGCGTTCCCAAACAGCAGCATGCATCCGCCTCCGAAAGCAATAACATCATTTATTGTGTTTCGTCTGCTCGCTCTGAGGAGCAAGTAATTTTTTTCGAGTTCTTCGATTTCATAATCGTACGATTATATCTTCTGCGATTTTTTTGCGTAGCTTGTCAATGAACTACAGCTCTGTGTAGTAAATGCTGCTCCAACTAAAAGAAGGTGATAGAGATTTACTACTGATCACAGAACCGGCTTTACTGACATGATGTGCATGATGATCGCGTTCGATTAATCGTGTAGCCATAGTTTAGTATGCATCAAATGCGCCAGAAATGCTAATCAAGAATTGTGTGTCTTTTGTATTCGTATGTCTTGCATTCTTATACTCAGGAGCACAAGTAACAGCAATAGTTCAAATTATAACTTCTACTCAGCAATAATTTACCAAAATGGATTCAAAAAGCAAGTTAATATACAAACAAGAAGGAATTTGACCTGTCACTAGAGATCAACTCAGAGTTTTATAAACAGGATGCTTTAGTTCAGTCAGGTTAGTATGCTTTAGTTCAGTCAGGTTAGTATGCTTTAGTTCAGTCAGGTTAGTATGGCAAACAACATCACACATTCAGCTGTTGATGACTGTTGAATATTATGCACTGTATGTAACTATGTAGACCATGAAATAGATGTGAAATGTTATGTCTGGACTATCTAAACAAACAGAAGCTATTAAAAAAAAAAAATAATAATTCACAAAAATAATCAAATCAACAAGCTGTACAAAAGCTGCTCAGGTTCCCTTGAATAAGTTGTTCGTCATAGGCCTAATTCTGGGGGTCTCCATGGAGCAAGCACCCAGAAGTCTGGAGAGCTGCAGTAAATATGCTCTGCTAGGAGACAGACGGCATGACGCATTCTGACGTTCACCATCATTGTGTGCTAGTGAAAATACGAAGGCCACGAAGAGTTAAACTGCTTAAAGCTGCAGTGTGTCATTTCTGTACTACTACCAGAACCAAATGGGACTGCAAAAATATTGATAAACTAATTTTCTAAACAGGTTTCCACACCCGTTTTTCACTGTTCAGCCATACAGATAGTCCCACCCCAAACACACACCCATTGGTTAAGCCAACGTTGCGATGCGAATCTGCTCAAACAAACAGAGCTTTCATGTTGAAAGAAGTGTTTACATTTCTCAGGAAATCAACCAATGACTTACTTGTAGTTGTCTATGTACATTAACATTAATCTATATATATATATATATATATATATATATATATATATATATATATATATATATATAAATGCAAATTATCAGTAAAATGAATTCCTCAAGTGCAAAAAGTTTCTTCATTTCTTAAAATAATTATAAAAAGTGTCCCTTAAACTTCAGTTCATATTTTATTACCATATTTGATTATTGCTGTATAAATATTAAATCCAGAGGTATGAATGATATGAAAGCAACTGTAAAACAGTTTAAAGAAAAATACAACGCATACATCCGCGATCAGAAAAATAGCTCAAAAGCTGGACAACTACTGTAGTAAACAGGCCTCTGCAAAGCAGTTAAATAATACAGAAGCATTATTCTGAGCCACATCCACGTTAGACAAGTGTGAGCTGATGTGAAGTACGCTTGTGTGAGAAGAAAAAAGAGACAACAAATAAGCAGCAAAGGCCGAGCTGTTTAAAGACCAAAAACACATAGGAATCAATCAAACAAAACCAGGACACAGACAGAGAGAGCAAGAAAGAGAGTGAGTGAGAGAGAGAGAGAGAGAGAGAGATCTCCCCATTCCCCTGCTCTCATTCCCTGATCTATTTTGACAGTCTCCATTTCTTCCCTTCTCTCTCACTATTCTTCATCCTCCTGTCGTATCTATTCCTTGACCTTAACAGCAATGAAGAAGGTGATGCTTCATGACATCCGAAAAACAAACCCCTATAAAGACTGGCTCAGAAGACTTCACAAAAACCCAGATCAGAAACAGATCAGTACCTATGATAACACAAATACTCTAAAGGTGTTATGAACAACCCAGAAATCAAAAATGCACATATTTATAGTGGCCAGTGGGGCTATTAATCATTGAGACATCCCAGTGCCAAGTCATTTATGAAAATACGTAGCTTTGCACTTTCCTACTTTAAACATGAGTGTAACTGAACATACGAAAGCGCACTGCATTTAATGGCATTAGACTTCATGCTCTTAAAGACAGGAACCTCATGCCTCATGTTTAAATGATGAGTCTATGGATTTTATGAAGGCCTTCCACATGATTCATTCATGCCTCCAATCAAGCACTCACAAACGTCCCCCAAATGAGAGTTGAGCTTTGAGATCAAGTGTCTGCTGTTATATTAGAGCTCATTATAGCATCGTTTTAAAACAAGCCCCAGGAGAACAGTACCGAAAGAAGAGGGAAAACTCAATGGCATTATTATGCAGGTCAACACGTAGTCAGTCCCAACAATCTTTCCTTTTTTAGATTACAATTTATTACCATGTTTAGCTGAAGAAAAAAGGTCTAAATTCATTTTTTTTACTACAGTTCATCTATAAATAACTCACAGCTTCTCAACATGTATACACTCTTAAAAATAAAAGGTTCTTTATTGGCATCAACGGTTCTATGAAGAACGTTGAACATCCATATGGAACCTTTCAAATGCAGAAAAGGTTATTTATGGTCAAAAAAGTTTATTTTAAGAACTGTTCACTTAAAGGTTTTGGGGGGAAACAAATATGGTTCTTCTATGGCATCACAGATCCTTTACTTTTATTTTTACATTTATAATGTTACAAAATACTTCTATGTGAAATAAATACTGTTCTTTTGATCTTTTATTCAAAGAACCCTGAAAAAATCATTACGATTTCCACAAAAATATTAAGAAGCAAAATAATTTTTTCAACACTGATACCGTTACTGATCATTGTTAATAATAATAATAATCAAATTAGCCATTTATAATGTTTTTTTTATAACTGAAGACTAGCGTAATGGCTGCTGAAAACTCAGCTTTGCCATTAAATGAGTAAATTGCATTTTAAAATTAGCTATATATATTATTATTATATTATTATTACTTCAGTGAGTATAAAATGATTCTTTCAAAAGCAATTGTAAAAAATCTGAATTATCCAAACTTTGGGTCAATTTTGGCCATTTAAGTTTTTCGGCTGAAAATCCCATAAAGAAGATAGCCGATAAAGAGAAAAAAGAAGATAACCGATAAAGAATTATCGGTATCGGCCAAAATGTTAATATCGGTGCATCCCTAAGAAGAAAATGAGAGAGGTGCAGATCGTTCTGTGAAACGATACGCCAACCTAGCTGCAACAAGTGAATCTGCAGGCTGTATGGAGTAAACTGAAAACAGAGCATGGGCAGAGATGGGATGAGAGAACAACTGACCCCAAGCACTGAATCCTCAGGGTCTTGTGCTGGAGCTGATGGCTGACTGAGGAACTAGGCCAACGTGATGAAAGCAAAAGCTCATAGCAGTCTTACACAGGACTCAAAGTGATGCAGCTGTGCCTTCTCAAGTCCTCCAAGTTTTGAAGAAACACCACAATTTCCAACAAACCTACGACAATTAACATTTAGGCTGTCCTGGAATAAAAGAGGAAGAGCTAAGGCAGTTTGCGAAACAAGGATAGGATATGAATGCATGTTCTGTAAAAATCTATTTGAGGATGGATGGCATCGCCCTCCAAACATTTGATGTCTTTGATGGTTCAGGCAATGCCCCTACGTATTGCAATGAAAGAACTGGGCCACGTGTCAGGGGGCTTTTTAAACAGAAATAGGATTCAGGTGCGCCTTTTAAGGGACCCTTTAATACAAAAACATTTCTTCACCACGGTTGTTTTCAAAAAGGGAAGTTGGACTTCTGCACTATTGTATTCAAACAACAATGCTATCCTTTTGTGAATGATTCCTGATGATTACCAGGAATGATACTGTTGTATGTTTGTCAAAGGCCAAAGTGCTGTAATCAAGAGCTTAATATCACCTCATATAACCTAGTCGCATTGCTCATGTGGCTAGTAGGTTGAAGCAGATGTGTATTTTTATGGTAAAATTAACTGTTCAGGGATAATATACAATCAGCAGGTCATAAAGGCAAAATAGAGTGATCAAGACTGCGACGTAAAATACTTTTAAAGTATAAATGGACGTGAATAGAGCTTTGATCACCAGCTACCTCTGGCTATAGTTTCAGAGTTTATGCTTATTTGACTAGCTTCTTCATTAAATGAACTCTAGAATTAGAACATAAATGAACAATTGATGCAGCATCATAAAAAAATATTGATAATGCTGTATTGCCACAGCATTTGGCAATTTTGTAGACATTAAAATAATAAATTAATCAATACAAAACAATATTTAAAATAATAAATTAATCACCACCACGGACTCATACAAGAGACATGAAAGCAGCATAGCAATGTGAAAAAATATTTCCTGGAAAAATTCTAAAGTTTAGTAGGTCATTAAAAACAAAACAAAAAACATGAAACCAGAAAACCATGATTGACCATCAGAATCTATTACAGGAAAAAGAAAAAAAAAAGTCAAAGTTAACATCATACATTAAACATATTCGATTAATATCTTTTTATTCTTATTGATCACAATTATTAACTGACAGTAAATATTTTCCAGACAACTTTATTTATTTTTTAATTCAATGAGAGTACAACTTTTTTTTAATAATAATAATTTTCTCCACACAGTATTAATGGATCTTCATAAATAGTTTTATATTTAAACAGCATTATATTTTAAGACAAATCATATTTACAGGAACTTGGCAAAAAATTTGAAAACACCTGTAATAAAAGCAATTAATATTATCAGCGCTGAAGACCAAATATGCTGTCAGTACAGGTTCGGCACATAACTGTGAACGTTTTTAGAGAAATTAAAACAGGTCGCACTACAACAACTATATGCACTCTCACAAATGCTCTCAAATATACTTTGAGGTCAAACAGATACAGATTAAATTATGGGACCATATGCAACCAAAATGGTCCCAATTTTGAGCCTTGGTTCTCATCATACTGACAAGCTTCCACCAAACAGAATTAATGCCAATAACTGACTCTGTCATCAATAACACATGTTCCTGCACACACAGTTTCTCTGAGAGATGTTTTACCTCTCAACCTCATTTCAGGCCTTATTCTGTCTCTTCTGATTCTCATCTGCCCCCTCCCTCTAACTATGTCCCTCATTTTCTCTCAGGATGATCCAGCATTGGCCTCTGTGATTTACTGTCGGAAGCCGTCTTGGCGTGTCTCTCTCTGCAGTTGAATAAGTAGGATCTTCTTCTGCTGTGCCAGGAGACAGAGGGGGCAGCGAGTGCACCATTCCTAACCCAGCGAATGTAGGTCAATACGACCTTTCCCTACCACACATGGAGACAGAGAGAAGAGCCGAACCAGAAACTGGGAGAGAGAAACAAAATGACAGGGAGAAGGAGAGATAGAGAAGCCGGATAAATCAAGAGGCAATGACAAAACAGAGACATAGAAGGAGAAAAGGAGAAAGAGAGAAAGAGCCTGGGGTGAACGGGCTGAATGCAGGGACAATCCAGCTGGGGTGGTAACAGTCAACGACAGAAAATGTAACTCCTCAGTGCGAACCACATGACGTCTGAGTGTCAGAAAAATTCATCTAACGCTGCAGAGAGAAAAACGGAGCCACTGCCAGGCCTCCAAAAACTACCAGGGGGCCTATTAGCCAAGGACAAAGGCACCATCAAAATCAACAGAAGAACAATTAAGCACACAATGCAAAGTTCAAAAAGAGTTATACAGGAACGAGAATGAACATACAACTACGATTTTAATATTAAGAGTAAGTACTCAAAAAGAAATGAAAAAAAAAATTCAGATATATCCAAGGACATTTATAGTGACGTGTAATAAAGTTAAAAAACCTTCTTCAGTCCTATTTTATTATGTTGATAGTAGCACTATATAAATCATTGGGTTTCGTTCACAAAATGTGTGTGAAATCTGCGTAGCTTTGAAAGCTGCATTAAAGCGTTATTGAGCTGCAAGGTTTCTCTCTAAAACAACACAGATATATAGCTGACTAGCGAAAGATCAGTTATCTGGGTCTGTATAAAGGTGTCTATAGTGTTTGAACTGGTTTTCAGGTTGGCACATTTGTCATTGCTTGAGGTTCTGTCTTTAGAGAGTGTCATATTTGCTAAAAGTGATGAAAGGCTGTAAAAGAAAGGTTGTGTGGAGATGATTTGAGTGTGTTTAACTTCGAGCACATGCTCTCTCTTTTAGAATACTCCAAATTCATAAACATTAGAATGAGATTTAAAGCAAATTCATGTGCAACAATACGCGCTGTGAACACAATTATTTAGTGTATGGCTCAACCAATGGCACATGTTTGGGGATGGGGCGATCTGTTTTGGGCAGCTGGAAAGTGTTTGGGAAACATGTTTGAAAACTGTCATTTTTTTCCATTTCCATTTGGTGGTGCAAAAATTACACACATAGCCTTTAAAGACAGTTTTTAAAATTTCATGTCCATATTTCTTCATGACTTAAACTAGTCTAGATTGTGCTTTATGTACTCAATAAACAAGTCACAGATTAGTCCCTACACGTAAACTCCCAAGAGCTTTAAAAAGTTACTGATGAAGCCAATCAAAAGAGTAGCAGAACATTTTCAAAGTGTTAGAATTTACTACAGCTGTGAACGAATGAACTTTGAAAGAATTGTCAAGAATTGACCAGACTCACAGAATGAAGACTCACACGATCCTACAGAAATCATTAAGATTTTGTGCTCAAGAAACATTTATTATTATCAATGTTGAGAATATTGTGCTGCTTATTATTTTTGTGAAAACTGTCCCATTTGATCAACATAGTGTACCATTGCTGAATACAATAATGAAATTATTTCCAAAAATAAATAAATAAATCAAACCCACCCAAACTTTTGAACAGTAGTGTATATCATCATTGATGTATTAGACAGCAGACAAGAAGATTCATTTCTATGGCATGTAGACGGATGATAAACTCAGGGTCAAGGTGTTTAGTGAGTACAGGGGTGAGGAGGTGGGGACATGAGACAGAGACATGGTCTGTAAGCTGCTGCGTGTTCAAACATGACGGTACACCAATATGAGCAAAAACTGAATAAGACCGAACTTACTCATACAAGCAGACAGGACAAATCACACAAACATCAAGAGGCTGTCAAATGGGTAATAATATTAAACAGTAACTTAGCAGCTTTGCTGAATAAAAGCAAGATGCTTAAAACCATAAACCTCTTAAGGGTTCTGGAACAACCAAAGATTTCCGGTGTGAAAACAGAGAGATGCAGAACTTCCAATTGTGGTTTCACTACCTAAACCAAAACAAAACCACTTCGCTCGTATCTCAAGAGGGTACTGCCTTGTTTACTTTCGAGAAGGTTACCCAACAAAAAACAAGCTGTTATAACCCGATTTGCTATTTAAGGTGGTCTCCCAGCCTGGCCAAGCTGGTGTTCAGCAAGATGGTCCTCCAGAATGACAAACTGAAAGTCCCAGAATCCACGTGAAACCGGCCTGACCAGGCTGGGACATCAACAGTCCAGCTTAGGCTGGTTTAAGATGTTGTTTTCTTCAGGATAGGACTTTGTGACCTAGTCTTGGACTAAATATTTCCTTAATGCATTCTGCAGAGCATTAAAATGTGTCTGGTGAATGATTAACCAGTGCTGGTACATCCTGCTATCAGAAAACTGTAAGATGTGTGTCATTCTCTATATATATGTGTTATACAAGCCTGTATACATCATCATCATCATCAGATAGCTCTCGGTTATTTTCCTGCATATACCTCATTACATCTTCACTAACATAAAAGCAATCTAATATTTGATTAAAATGAATATAATATTCCATATGCTACTTCAAGACAAGGTAATTGTGTCATCAATCTTTCTGGAATAGCTTCGCTAACTTAGCAACCAAATGCTACACGAGTCAATCAGGCTGCAGATTAAATCTGTTTCGAAGCTAAATTAACCGAAATAACCACAATCGTGTCTGCCGATATATTTTACACGAATAATGGCCTTATAACGTTACGTGCTGTGGTATTAAATAGTCTTTCAGCACATCACACCATGCTAGCTAGTTAGCAGGGAGTCAGAGAGAGCCACGCCAGGTCATTGTTTACATTGCGGACTACCTTTGATTCTCAGAGCCGGCTGATATTTCATATAATATTGTCTGTCTGGCTGACTGATAGCCTTGTGTTTGAAAATAGCAGCATGTCATTTACCTTCGATAGGTAACAGTTGATTTTAAAGTGGCATAAAGGGGACTGAATTTACTTTATTTTTATGGCTGCCTCTAAATCAAGATACTATAGTATAGTACTAAAGATGATAATAGACTATATTCATAGGGGGGTTCTGGAAAAAAAAACTGTTTATCTGTTCGTTTTAATTTTTTTATGCATAAGGTGGCCTGCACAACCCTCCAGCTAACCTTATTTCTAGCTACAAGCTCTTTTATCAATAAGTTGCACGATTGACCCAAATATACTTAGCATAATGATCCCTATTATCCCTTACTGACTAAGCTGATCAAATCTATAAGAAGTGAAAATGATTTCTGTAAATATCTAACCAGCTTTAACCAGCGAGCACCAATGGCTCGCACGAGCTAGCGACACAACCAGCTGAAATTTCTCCAGCGAGGCTGTTATAAACCACATCTTCAACCTAATGCAAGTTGTCAGACCAGCGTAGTGGTGATTTTTGCACTTAATGCATTATATGGTACAAACTCGACTGCAAATGTGCAGGGCGACCCCGCTTCCCCACCCACCCTACAGGAGCCAGTGCACGAACAATGTCCCACAGCCCTCGCTTACCAGATTTGAAGAACGTAGCTATATCGGCCGCGTCCTTAGCCGCCTCCTCGGCCCCTTCCCCCGAGCTCATGGCTGTGGCGGAAAACACACAAAAAAACCTAATATCCAAATCCTAAAGTTGTTCTTTATTCCCCCCACGGGCAGAAGGATTTAGAAAAGATGTCCGCCCCAGTGTCTGAAGAATGATCTGACACGGACGGAAAAAGGATCACTTCTGAGGGCTGGGGAACATCACAAAACCTCCTCCATCTTGGAGAACACACATTAACAGCGCCGGCCGGCGGCTCTCCCAAGCGTAGCCGAGACCGGAGTCGGGAAAGACTGCAGGGGGCGGGAGTTCGCTTCCGAAAAAGCCTCTTTCCAAGCCTTTTCCCTTTCCCGTGACCTTAACTGGGTCCTCATGGGCCCCATAATGATTTTTTAGGTACAATATGATGGATTTTGAAACATTCTCTTAACACTTCAGAGCCTCTTTATGATCTATATTTATTATAAAGTACAAATTGATGTACCAAAGATGTCTTATTGGAATTGATTATCTCTCTCAAACCTAAGATAAAAGTTTTTATTGTAAACCCATTCCTGCTAAACATAATAATGAGGTGACTCAAGCCACAATATTTTGTTAAAATGACTGAACACTCAAATGTTACTCTCATATTTTCTTCAAGTCATTTCTGCCCCAATTTTAATAAAACATTCTTGTAGTTTTCTCTTAAAACACTACATGGCAACAATAAACACTACACTTCCTAAACACCTGTAGCAACTCAACTATATATATATATATATATATATATATATATATATATATATATATATATATATATATATATATATATATATATATATATTGGGTTAATGGATTTTCACAATTTTGAAGTACACAGTTTGTTTAATTGCAAGTGAATGAATTAATACATTGTTATAAAACATGAGATATTATGAAATGCTAAAGTTAACTGAAATTATCCAGGAAAGGGTTGTTTTTCTTTGCCTTTTTTTAAATCTTGATATACATTAAGACCTATTAAATATAGGTTATATATATAATTTCTTTAGGAATCTTTAGACCTGTATCCAATTTTTTTTGGCTTTAAATGCAGGTCAAATTTAACTAAAAAAATCTGTTTCTTAGAACAAAACAAGTTTGCTGTTATGCACACATGCTTTAAAATTCCTCTTGTCGTTTTTATTTTATAATTTTATCAATCTTTTTGAAATTAAACTGTAAAAGAGAGGTAGAGCCTAAGGTGTTTGTCTTTCTCAGTGGAATTAATGTATTGTATTTTTCTGGGAAATGTCACTTATTGCATCACACCGACATCTGGTGGGGAAAACTGTCTGTGCACCAATTGTGTAGCGTTCAGATAATCAATGTGTGCTGCATTTGAACAGAATAATGTTTCTAGCTCATCTATATAAAAATCTGTCAAAATATGAAAAATCTGTGATCTGTTTTGTCCCAAACCTGTATGAATGTCTTTAGCGGACCACAAAAGAATGAGTCTCGGTCACCATTCACTTTCAGTATATGCTTTTTATTGTGAATGGTGACTGAGGCTGTACGTCGCTTTAATTGTACATATATTTAATTTTATGTTCCAAAAAAAAAAAAAAAAGAAAAAAAAGAAAAGAAAGAAAGAAAGTCACATAGGTTGGGAACAACACAATTTGGATTTTTTGATGAGCTATTTGTTAACCATCCACTAGGTGGTACGAAGGTTTTTTTTTTTTTTTTGCAGCAAAGAGAATTGCACCACAGAAGAAGTCGAGGACTGAGGAAGTGGCCTAACGGGGGGAATTTGCGTTAGACCATTTTTGTTTCATTTACGTCGTTGTTGTTTTTTTTTTTACATTTTCAAGAAGAAACTGGAAAGAAGAATAAATACTTTTAAGAAAATAGTTTCGTGTTGAGTGCATTAAAAGCGCAGATCACTAATTCGCTAATCTTGTGCTAATTTTTGCGAGCGAGGCTTTATAACAGGTGCGTCGCAAATATGATTTATTACGTAGATGTATTTAATATGCCAAGTGTAATACGTTTACTTGATTCATATATTCTCTACTGCATTTATTTTGCATGGTTTGACCAAGATCTTACTGTAGGAATAGCACTCAATAACACAACACTGTCTTGTTTTAGTTTGGAAAGATGGCGGATTTACTGACTGTGTACGACGACGACCAGGCCAACAGCTTCATTGACTGCACGGTAAATCTGTCTTATTTTGACCCGAGGTCACTAAACAGTTATTAAAGTTTTTCCTGTTTATTAAAACCTCATGTAAATGCATTGACCTAACTCTGCGGGACTTAATATCGATAAATGTTGTTCCTCAGATC
Organism: Cyprinus carpio; assembly: GCF_018340385.1. Classification (NCBI taxonomy): domain Eukaryota; kingdom Metazoa; phylum Chordata; class Actinopteri; order Cypriniformes; family Cyprinidae; genus Cyprinus; species Cyprinus carpio. The sequence continues at coordinate 15,065,867 of NC_056615.1, forward strand.
TGCGATAAAAGAATACGGGGAGACACGCATTTCAAAATCCACGTGACCACTTTACAGCATTTGAAGGTAAGGAGAGAAAATTCAGTGTTGTGACTGAAGGAATGCAAATAATAATTTATAATAACTAACCATCAAATCAGCATATTCAAATGATTTTTTTAAGAATCGTGGGACAGGCTGCTGCTAATTCAGCTCGGCCGTCACAGGAATACATTTCAATTTAAATAGAATCGATTTTTTTTTTTTTTCTTTTTTTTTTTAATTGTAGTATTTTTTTCCCCAGTGTTTTATTGTATTTATGATCAAATAAATGAACCTTGTTGAGTATATTTTTAACAACATTGAATATATTTTATTTTTCTAAACTTTTGATTGATAGTACATGCATAATTTAGTATTTTTGTGTTTTGATATTTAAGTGGTTTCAGAGTATAATACTTCAGTGTGCTGTTTTACTCACTTTTCTGCTTCATTTAACTTTAGGATTTCTAAGGAATAGACATCAACCAGTGAACAACATTTTGCCTGTTCATTTCTTGTCTTAAGACACTGTGTACACAGGTTACAACCTTGTATACAGGTTATCTCTGCATTTCTTTACCGGTCTAAAAAACTACTCTTTTTTTTTTTCTGCTTTTAAAGCTAATTAGGAGGAGTTGTGTGGACACTGGAGTGTTTTGGACTGTTTGATTACAGTTTGTTTTGTCTTTGTCTTTACCGTAAGACAGTGAGATACCAGTCCAATTACATTTCATCTTGAGGACCAAATGCACTTTATCATTTTAGAGGTTTATCTTTTTGCTTTAACAAGGGTTTCTACCCCAAAACCCTTGTTTGGATCTGTCATGGAACCCTTGTCATGGATCTTCAATCTCCAGAAGAGATGGAGCTGCTTGAAACAACATGTATACTCTTGTACACTTCCGTCTATTTGAGAAGATTCAAGAGCACTGTAACATATTCCATTGTTTGTTTGTTTTTTTTAGTCTGAGGGCATCCTCACACTACTCAAATAGTTGTCATCTGCACTAAAATGTGCTGTAGTTTGACAGCCTATAGCCAGTTTGGCTGTTGTTGGTGCAGCAAGATGATGTTCTTCTTCACAAGACTGCTAAAGGATGATTGGATGCTGCGTGCTAAAATACCAGGAGTTGTCAAAATCTACCAGTTCCAGTCTGATTGGCTGGCCACAATATTTCCAGGAGTCAGACTGCACAGTTTTTCTTTTAAAGTTTCTCAGCTGTTCCTTGTTGCTTTGGTTTTCCAAAGCTTGTGAGATTCTCCTTGAGTGACACTCCTCAAGCACAATCATATATTCAGCTTGATTTCAGATTTGTGCATTGGAAATAGTTTATACTTATGTTTGGTCAAACGGGAATTCTGACCATACAGATCTTCCCATGTTATTTCTGTTTTGTGTATTCTTTGTGGAGACTGCTGTGCCTTTAGAGCTACGGTCTGCAAAGGGCTGGACAGTAAATAATCCATATTTATTTCTATTATATCACTTAGAAACTTGGTTGTTTTATAAAATGGCACAGGATACGAAGTCCTGCTTAAATCCAGGAACACTTTTTTATCTTTGTTATTTTGAATGACTTCTATCAAGTATGCTCTGATTGGACTCTGAACTTTCTCATTCAGATTTTTTTTAGCTTTTACAGTTCCATCATGGCATGTTACTTTTGTGAAATGCCTCATCATTCATCTTAGTTCCTCTCATGAACAAGTGAAACCCAACCTTGTAGTTTTTTTTCTGGAAAATGTGGGATTCATTTTCCCATACACAATGCTTCCTTCATCATAACTGTACTTGCAGTTCTTCAAACTTGCACTTTTTGTCCAGAATGATGCACTCTATGGTTTCCACAGAGCGCCTGGGGAAAAGTGCCTTAATCAAGAGGCCAATGATAAAAGAAGGTCTCTCCTATTGGGGTTTGGACCATCTACCATCACAACACTCTTTGTTGCTTGTGTGTTATTAACCTCTGTTTACTTTATTTCAGCATTGCAAGTAGGTCCTATGAAGTGCACATAAGTAAAATGTATAATCACCTGTGACTGTTTTTCCTCCACTGTTTATCTCTTCAAAGAAAGAGGACACCCTAGCTTCACAAGGTAAGTAGTAAAAGTCACAACTTTATCCAGAATTACTTTTAATGTCTAGGCATCTCACGGCCCCTGATTCTGTTGGATTTCTTAAAATAAATGAGTTTATAGTGTTCCTGTGATTAGTCCTTATTGCGTTAAAATAAAGTGAAAATAAGTCAGATCAAATTTTGTTCAGACAGAGTTATCATCAATGTAATAAGATTATATGAAATGTCCCGGAATCAAATTAATTTATTTTTGAGAATATATTGAAATTTAATGTGCTATTTAAAAGCACATATAATGAATCATATCAGGAAATTCAACCGAAATCTCAAGGAGTTTGTAAGTATCCAGATTGTCAGGTGTTCAGAAGGGTTTCCTTAGAGAAAAATGTCCTTCTCTCATTAAAATGTTTGGACATTACATCTATAAAGCTCACAGGATTCACCACCGATGATAGGAATCATCACAAGAACTGAAGACCTAGAAGCTAGAAGACTTTTTTTTTTTTTGGTCTGTCATGGATTTGAAGACAAAGAAGAAACATAATCATGTTGGAATCACACAGACCTGGATTATTTTTATCCATTAAGTGGATTTTTCTAGTTGCAGTGAAGATTGCAGTGGAAGATTTAAAAAACTGGAATAACATTTTTTGTTATTCAAAGAATAAAACCTGTATCTGTTTCAGGATTTTAGGGAGAACATGGGTGAGTTTTTCAACTTTGTGTGTAAGGTTGGCATGCGATGGAAAATGCAACCTTCTTTTCTTTCCTATCATGCCGTGTATCTGAGTGAAACAGCTTCTTGAATGAGAAAAAAATGGGACTTGAGTTTGTTTATCAGGATTTGATTGGCCCCGCTGCGATCGTTTCATGTAGGTGACTGGTTGTGGTGGGGAAGTAATGAAACTCGTTCAGCTATTGGACAACTTTATCGTCCCGCCTTCACTTCTCTGATGTGTACATTGATGCAATCATGTCTTTGATTTAAAGATTATAAGGACATGTTTTAAAAAAAAAAATAGTAATGATGATGTGCACATATAAATCTTTATAGATCTGTAAAATTTGAACTTTCAGGACCTTATGGTTCAATTCATTGTTCGTGCCCTCCAGTATGTTTTTTTTTTTGTTCAGTGTGATGTATGATGTTCCCCAAAAACATCATACATGCTGTAAATAGCACAAAGCTTTCAGTGTGCTCAGCAGATTTATTTTATTTTTCAACTTCAAAGTGTCCCTGTATAAATTGGTGATTACTAAAGCAGCCATTGAGGACAACACAAGGAAGCATGCCATACACATTATGTGTATGGACAGTATCATAGCTGGATAAGTATAAATTTCTATAGCATCTGGTTTGGTCACAATCTTGGGGATACAGTTTTGCCATAGGAATTTGTAAATGCTAGTACAGTCGGTGTACCAGCTCATCACCTGGGCAAAACCTGTTTCTTGCACTGTGAAAGATCACTTTGCTTGATGCTGGAGGATTTTCCCAAAGCTTCTTAGATTCTAGAGATCTAAGATGCCCATATGGATTGGACAGTTTGGTCTTGTTTCAGCATTATTCCACAATTCGAGACCAGATTTTCTTTCATCAAGTGACGTCTTTCATGATGGCTAAAAATTGGAGGGACTCTCTGGATTCTGATGGAAATGTGAGGTCTCAGCACAGATATGGTGGAAATAGCCATTATATAACAGTACAAAGGATGACTCAAGAACTGCTTTGCCTGCCAAAAAGCCTCAGATCTAGATCAACACCTTTAAGCAGAAACAATGTTTGTGGAAATGAATTTTGCCTTGTCTGTTTGAAAGTAGGTCAAATAGAAGCAAACACCAACATTTTGTTTTAACACCGAAATGAATCTTCTTCAGCTAATTTGTGGAAATGTTTCTCAAAGGTTAATACACTGTGTTTAATTTGTACCAAAAAAAAACAACAACCATTACTGTGATCTGACCTGTGTGAACAGGTAGATACAGCTCATAATAACGTAATGCATGACCTTGCACCTTTTGCAACTGTGTCGGTTTATATTTTCATACATATTTCGCAGATTCTGCAACTGTAGATTTAATATAGGATTTTCAGACATAAAGAATATATGTATTTTGTATATTTGTAAACTTCTGAAATGATCATGTTTTATGAGCTGATTCTGTCCTTGTAGGAGAGATTCTGAGACCCCCTCCACTGCCGGAATGGACAGACATAATAGAATATTTGGAATACCTGAAACTTGATGAGCCCATCATTGGTAAGATGACTTCATAACCAAAACCATTCAGAGTAACATACTCTGAAAGGCAGTGGGATCCAAAATAACATTGGAATTTGAACCCCATTGACTTTTATTGTATAGCTGAGAAAAGTACTGAGACATTTTCAAAATATCTTTTTCACTTGAAATACACCACTCACTCTTCCTTCTTTTTTTTTTTAGGTCTCAACTCCCTGATACAGATTCCAGATCATGTCACTGACGATGGCAAAACTGTGTTGAAGTACAAGTGCCGAATGTGTGTCGTGGAGATGGACCTTTACAGCATGGTGGCCCATATCGTTGGACGTAAACACAGACAAAAATACTTGGTATGGTGACTTTGTTCCTCCTTATACTTTTAATCTTCTACTGTTCGGAGTGAAATAAATAGTTTACATTTGATCTGTTTTGGCAGGAGCTGAAAAGACCAGACTTGGTGACATGGCAAGACAACAACCAGAAACAGCCAGGTCTCGTTGCCAGAGCCAAAGCTGCAGTAGTCGAAAAGCAGGAGGGATGGGGAAAGCCAGTGGTATTATATTCTAAGTGGATGTGTTGCTTGTAAAATGGATTATTTTGAAGAACTTTGGATAGAACGCATAGAAATTTGAATTAATATGCATCTGTAATTTCATTTTAGGCACTCAAAAGACCTCAGGAGAAATTCAGAAATGTTTTTCAAGGTGAATATTTGACCTTTCAATCACCAGCTGGGTTTTCATAGATAAGAACTTTTTTTGTGTGTGTGAAATTTACCCTTTTTTCTCTCTCTTTGTAACAAGCAGGAAGTGATTTACGGGCTAGTGTTCATGAACAACCCTACTATGGACAAGACTCCCTTAGGAAGCCGCCTTTTCCTGAACAGGTTCAAAAACAGACATACTTAGATGAAGAACGACACGGAAGACCCTATTATACAGGAGATGAGTATGACCAGTACAGTAGACCTAATAATCCAAGTCACGCAATCCGCCAACAATACTATCCAGAAGAAGACCGACATCAGAAACCTCACGATGATGCCGACATTCGAGGAAGATACTCACAAGGTGATGATTATCCTGAAAGAGAAATGCATACTAGGCCCTATGCAGACGAAGGTGGACGGAGACTTCAAGAAGACTATGAAGGAGAACGTTTTGGCGGAGGACAGTTCTCAGGAGGCAAAATAAACCGATTCAATGACAAAGACCTCCGAATCCGCCCGGGAGCATCAGAATATCAGAAAGAGCAAATGGAAGGTAGGCAGTATGCAGCTTATGAAGAGAGAAATCCTGCCATGAATCCCATGTCAATGCATGGAAGAAATGAGGAGAAAAGGGGGACCGTCAGAGAAATGCACAGTAGGCCTTGGGACAAAGCTAATGAGGTACAAGGTTACCCCCCTATGTTTGAACCCAGAGATCCAAGAACATATTCACAAGAAGCGGTTCCAGCTAAAAAGAAAAAGAAGAGCAGATTCTCTGATGCTACCGCAGAGGAAATAGCACTCGCACATACAAGGTCATTTCATAATCATAGTTGTTGCTCAATATTATGAAATTTGATGAGTGTTTTACATAGAAATTACATAAGGCTGGTGTCTTTAATGTTTCCTCTTTTTTAAATTTTTTATTACTAAATTCTCTTTTCAGACATTCATATAAATCCACCCTAAAAGAGAAACCAAGAGGAGCACCGTTTAGAGCAAATCCTCCGGTAAAACTGCAAAGACCCTTATTTACACTCAAATCAATTGTGCATAAAATGTTCTACTTTAAGATAACATGTTTTTTTTTTTAAATATGGTGTATAGATATTCCTGTGATATACTTTGTCATGAACTGCAATTAGATGCAGTTATCATTTAAACGCTTTAGTCCATTTTTGTGAAGTCAGGCTAATAGTGCAGTAATATTGCAGACAGATTCTGGTAATTTTAGTAGGAATACAGTAGGAATTCTCTAATTCTAACCTTAACGTAAGCAGATAGTGTGATTGTAGATGTTCTTTGTTTCTAGCATGGATTGTATTCACATTAATCAAACTACAGTTGGCTTCATTGTTCACATACAAAACAGAGTGATGTGCCACATGTACTCAATGTTTCAAATGTTTAATCACACACATTGTGTCATATATACTTCAACAGTCAGATGAAGACTGTGGCTGGACTATGCATTAACCCACTGTAGCTCCATTATATTGGTGTGATACAAATGAACTTATGGTGTTTGTTTGGAATACTTATTGTTTTTTGTTGTTGTTTTTTACAGTCGTTTAATAACCAATTTGTGGATTCTGGGAGTACATCCCATCTTAATCCAAAACATGAAAATGTTCTGGACATACTTGTGAGTGCAGAACATTTGACAAACATGAAAAAGACTACTGGATAAACTGGAGTTTTCATTTGAACTGTTTATTCGGTTTAAATTACAGAATGACATCAAGATTGATAACATGGACGATGCCAGATTCCTTAAAGAAAAGCTGTGCACAGTTTTGAAAGAGTTTCAAGAAAACAAATCCAGAAGTACTGGGGTAAGCGCAGTGCTATCTGCTAAGAATGATTTTCATTTAATTCAGTCTAAATGATTGTTCTCTATTTGTCGTCCTTCATCTAAAGGGCCATACTTCACAACCTGTCAGTGATCATAGAGGGGTAAAGCAGACAAGGGATGATCCAGATGGCATGCATTTAGAAAAGAGAGGTTTCCAAGAGGCCAGACGATACGATGATGGTCCCAGAGGTTTCCAAGAATCCAGACAATATGGAGATGATCCTAGAATGTTTCGAGAGGTCCGACAAATTGGGGATGACCCCAGAAGTCTTAGAGAGACCAGACGTTATGAAGATGATTACAAAGAGTCAAAACGATATGATAGTTATCCAAGTGGTCTCCAAGAAGCAAGGCCGTACGCCAATGATCCCAGAGGATTTCAAAAGACGATGTTACAAGAGACCCCACGAGATCTTCCCCATGAGAGGAGACGTTATGATGAAGATCCTAGACAAAAGGAACAGCATTTTGAAGAATATTCAAGAACAGAAGCTCCAAGGAGTACTCAAGAGACGAGATATTATGAAGATGATTACATTGGCTTTGGAAATTTGGATCCGGAAAGAAATTGGGGACGTTCATTAGAGCGTTTTGAGAACAGAGGCCCGGCAGATGTTGAGAGGGGTTTTCAAGGTAGTCATACATCCAATTTTTTCAAATGCTTGTATGGCAAACTAGTCTTCCTGAGGACAGATGACGAGGAATAACCTTGTGATTACAGTGTTTTGGAATATAACATCTGCTATATAAACTCCCTGATTGATTCTTAATGGTTGTCTTGCTTTCAGAGAGCTTTGGCAAGCATCCTGTTCACTTCCAACCAACCTCTCTACAAGAAGAAGCAAGGATGTATGCTGGGAGAGCGCAGCAGAGGTCTCATCAGAGTGACCGTCAACCAGGCGACGAACCCTACGACCCGTTCCACCCATCATCCTCGCCACCTCCAGAAGCGTCCAGCTCCACCAGTCTTGACAAGATTGCATCAACTCTTCTTGAGCTTGTGGCTCGTAGATAAAGTTAGGCTTATCAGTCAGAAAGTTCATTGTATAAGATGGTTATAGCTTAACAATAGTCTACAGTGATTTATCGTCTTTATGTAAATTCTTACAAAATCATCCAGTAAATGGAATACCGTTTTCATCCATACATACTGCTTATCCTCTGCAGGGTCACAGAGGGCTGGTGCTTATCCCAGCATCTTGGGGCTCCCACGTGCGCACACACACACACACTTGCTCATTCATACTGTTTTCAGTTACTACCTTAATTCTCACTGCTTTTAGTTTAAGATTTGTAGCCTGCTTGCTATTGTGTTTTCAGTTTGGTTTGTGTACTATGAAACTAGTGGGTTTTGTTCAAATGTTTTAAGAAATATGATTGAAAATAAACAGTTCAACCCATTTCAGCTGTCCTTTTTGTATATATTTTGTTCTTTAATAAATTTACATCGGTTTTGATGTGTGGCATATATACAATAAATTTAAAAAATTTAAGTTTGGTTGTGTTTTTATTATTATTATTTCAAACACCTAGTGCCCAACCCTTGTAAATAAAGAAAATTGTGATGAATTACCTAGGTGAATCTTTTTATTTTTATTCAACACAGACAATAAGACGATAATAACAGTTACATTCACTGCAAATGCATGCGATGCGCTGAACAGCTCGAACTCTTTCTGAACTGAAGAACGACCGCATTCAATGGCGCTAATGGCGAATACGTCACAACGAAACGCTTCTTCCGGTTTAAAAAAAAAGTTGTCAAATCATCGGCCATCTTGGTTCCTGTACCAGCCTGAAATAAATTTAATATTGCGACGAGCCGGACTACACTACTATTTCAGCACGTAAAGTGAGTATAAAAATTATATACTTTGCTGTTTTACTGTTCGGTTGCTATCTACAGCTTGGCTTGGATGAAGCGGGTGTCGGTTTGAGCTCGTGGTCCAATAAAAGTTTTCATCCAATGGACGATTGTTTTGGAGGATGAACATAGGCGCCATTTCCCTCCTCGCTCTCTGAAGCGCTTATTGGTGGCTAGTGGAAAGGAATGGAGGCGGTCAGGAAACTGTTGGACCTAGTTCGCCATTTTGGCTCTCTGGCGTAAAGGACTTCTATTGGCTCATTGGTTCATTTTGAGCCTAAATGGTTGCAGTTTCTTAACTACCAGAACCCTTAGAAACCTTGATTGGTGGAATCTAGTCCGAGGTTTGATTGGTCTGAAGGACAGATCCAAACGTAGTCTTTATTGGTTAGACTGTCTTTACACCGCTTTACAAATATTTTAGGAAATCTCGCTTAAAGCCTTCCAAAACCATCATTTCACTTCTCCCATTTTTACGGGATTCACAGTCAATGCGGCCTGCTAACGTAGCGAGCACTGTCTCTACCTTTATGTCGCTCTTTTTATAGTCCTTATCTGTCCATACAATCTTACCGACTGACGTTTTGGGATGTAAATCATTCTCACAATAAAAAATAAATCGGACACTGGGTTTGATCTATAACAGTGTTACATAAACACACACACACATAGTGAATGTTTGCATGGTTTCGGTTAGCATGTCCCCCGGTAGCCTGCAAATGCGCTGTCGTGCATCTGTAATTTGTATCAATATATGTTTATTACGATTTATCGGAGGTTTAAGAAAAACCTGTCCGTGTGTATAATTTATTCGCGATGGAATTTATTCCCTGTATTTTCATTTTGCAAAATGTGCCGTTGTGGTGTCACCGTTTTCATTGCATAAACAAATACGCTTCTAATTCGTCACCTATGAATGAAAATCGAAAACATAATACTAACGTCATAATTATTCTATTTAGTAAAAGCTGTAATTTAAGACGTAATTAACATGGTTTTAATGTACCAGGTCAATTCGTAGCACACGGACTCACTATTGCATTTACCCACGATTCATCAGTGAGAGTTTTAAAGCAAAATCATTGCTTATTGACCTTGATTTTACAAAAATAATGATGGCATTCATAGCAACTGTTGCCATAAACTTTCAGCACTGTTGCTGTAAATAATTGACCTGCTTTCCAGATGTATTTTATCAACAACAAAGTGCAGGAAGCATTGTGCTGCAGTTGTCGTTTTGGTTTTTATCTATACTGTGTGAAGCTTAGCCCTTATTTTGATGTTCATCTCTCACATAAGCGAAAAAGTCAAGTGTCTGACCTCACTGGATGTCTCAACAAAGAGTTGGCTCTTATAAAAAAAAAATGAATTCTTAAATCTGCTGTGCATTGACTAGTTTTGGGTGGAAGGTGCGTAGGCCGGTTTGCATGTAGTGACATGAAGTTTCTGGAAATAAAGAGACTAATAAAGAATCAAGTGATGATGTATGATTCAACAGATCCACAAGTAAAGGTGTGATTGCATTAGCAAAATTTTGTGGGCAAAAAAGTCTACTGATGATAGTATGTCGATAGATTCATCTTAAGCAGAAGTGACTTCAATCAAAATAAAAGATTGCATCGATTCTTATTTGAAATTATTGGATTTCTGGTGAAAATTAAATGCGAATTAGCTTAACAGTGGTAAATGTGGCTGTACCATTTGTATGATTGTTGTATGATTAATAATAATTGAATTAAAAGTTAAAAGCATAATTTTCAGACACATGACATTGTGCTGTATGGTAACACTTATTAGAAGCTAAACCATTTAACAAGACCCTTCAGGTCAACTTTATATTCATTTAGGACACAACTAACGTTGAGCTCAAGTTTCATGTGCTGCACTGCTTGCATGTTCTTGCACTCAAATGAGACTGCAAGTCTGACCTGAGTGACTTTCCACTTTAAATCATGCGGCTACAGCATGCGGCACCCTCTATGAGACCACCCTAAGCCAATCACTTTTCATGGGCTCATTTGCATCACTGCACGGCCGGCCACTCCGCTCCTCCGAGGGGCGGGCTTAAGAGACATTTAGTTTGACATTGTAAATAAGCAAGGGACAGTTGTTTGAGAAGTCAGTTGTTCAGTCCAGCTCCTTCCAGCCACAGTAGAGAAGACGGTCTGCAGGGGACAGATTTTCAGAGGCTTGCAAACCGAGACGATCCTCCACCCTCCCTGCATCCTCTGTGCAACTTTCTGCTGCTTTTGTCTGGTTGTTTTTTTTCTCTCTCATTCTTTTCATTCCCTGACCCCTATCTTGATGCTCAAGGTAACTTAAAACAGGAAGTTGAGTGTCTGTGAAGGGGGCGGAGTAGAAAGGGTAAGCAGGGAGGAGGGGGGTGACACGTCCTAGAGACGGCTGGCTAGGCCAATAGCAGCAGAGACCGACTCGGGCTCATTTGAAGAATCCAGCGAGGGGGTGGGATCTCGGAGATAGGCGGGCCGAGAGTATCGTTTAGCAAGCTAGATTGATTACAGTCGAGTGTTAAAGGGAGAGCAGTCAGGAGATTTTTGTCCCGACTTGTTCTACTGCTCTGCATTGCTCTCACACTTTTATTTCTTTTCATCCTTCCCTTTTTCTCCACCTCTCCCTCACTTTTCTCGCCTGTTTTTCCGGTCACTCGTGCCGAGGCAGGGGTCAGCTGAAAGACAAACAGTAGGGTTGCCAGGCAGAGGCCAACTCCAGGCTCCAGGCGGCTTCAGGGGACTCAGACAGGGGAGTAATGGGAGGGGGTTGTGTGTTTAGGAAAGGGGGGAAGGGGGGTAGCTCAAGAAGATGGGCTAGTGGAAGGGGGAGGGGTTGGATCAGGGGGGCGGTAGGTGATCGGGCTCCCCTCGGCTCGGGGCTTTGAACGCAGAAGCAGATCGTCTGTCCCACACAGCCTTTTGTCTCCTCCTGGGACAGAGCCTGTGGACTAAAGACAGTTAAGGAGACTTTCGAGATGTCCTCCTGTTCTCCACCGTCCACAGCGCGGCATATGAAGGGCACGGGGTAAGTGTGACTTACAACTGCAATCAGATGGAAAAGCTCTCTCTCTCTCTCACGCTGCCGTAATGGGATGCTTCCTCTGTCCTCCGCTGCGCTTTTCTCCTCCTCCTTTCGTCCTCTACTTTTCCCCTTGCTTGAAATCTAAGTGTACTTCTTTGTGTTTCCTGTCCTGTTCATTTTGAAGTCCTTAACCCGACTACCAATGTTTGACATGATGTAAACATTAACTAGCTGGAAATTTCTCTAGTTTTGCATACGGCATTTTAACTTTCCATTGTTGATCTGCATGGCATACTCTTTGATCGCAGTTGACCTCTAAGTTCAGTTCATTGAGTTTGACTTTGGACCTCTCGATGGTCCCGTGCTGTTGTGTATCTCTGGTACATCTGTGATGCTTAACAGAGACAGATAGAGATGATGACCCTGGCTGCATAGGACCGCTTGTCTCGGTTCACCTTTCAGGGCCCAGTTTCATGGCTTGTTTACACTCTCGTGACAGTGAGGCAGAGCATAGGACAGTTTGGATGTGGGCTCTACGTGACCATCGTGGATTGAGGTTTATATGGGGACTCTTAGCCCCCTAGTTCATCATGTACAGACGGCTGTCCTCACACGATGCCTCGTCACGGAATCCAGTCAGATTAAAGTCTCTTTTTCGCTCGTGTACTAGAAAGTTTCCATTAGTGATGGTATTAAGGTCCTTTTGGGGAAAGGAGTTACTAAAAATAACTCTAGGTAGAGCCTTGACTGCTGCGTCTCAGCTTGATGTTTTCGGTTAAGATTTTAATATAATTTTAGCTCCTTACTGCACCAGTTTGCAAAGATGTATGTCCAAGGGTAAAATGTCACACCTGACTAAGGATTTTGCACATTCCCTCTTGTTCCCGGGGTTTTGCGCTTAAGGTTCTTTTGAAATGTCAGCGCAGAACCTTTAAAGTTTGGCGTTAGCTTTCTGGTGCTGGCGTTGACATGTCGTCGCACCTTGCCGTTGCTAACGGGCCCATCAGTGGATGAAGGTCACAGGAATGTGAGAGCGGCTCCTGCATTCGATCCGTCAGTAGGGAGAGTGTGAGACCAAGAGGACAGTGCATCCCTCAGGGGCGCACAGACAAGAGGGGGCCATTCACCATCATGCTTCTCTAGGGACGGCATCATTACACTCAGTAGGGTCGCCAAGTTGCTGCAGTGAAAGTTGAAAAACCTGTCTCCGTTTTCTTTCTTGTTGTGCTATAGTATATCCCTCGCTCTCATTCTCTCCCTCCCCCTAAACAGTTTTTTTCTCCCTTTCTGCTTACTACCAAATGACCTTGAGAGTTCAGGGATGGCTTCCTGGAGTTGACGCGAGGCCGAACCAAGGGCAACTTTGGAATGAACTGATCCATGAGATAAGACACAGATCAGAGTGGCGGTATTGTCCGGCCCCTATTATTATTTTTTTTTGCTCCGAACATTAGAGCAAAACAAGCACGGCTATTTGTCGGTTAATTTGTAATTGCACTATGCCGGGTGCCTGGGTCATTGATTAACCAGCAACCGCAGCAGGCTTTGTTAATTTTTTTTCTTTTTCTTTTACCAGCTGGCCTTTCTGTGTGAATGTTTGGGTAGTTAATAAGTCCAGAATGTAGAAATGTGGCCTTTCTGTATGACAGAATGATCACAGAAAACATCTTGTGTTGTCTGTGTTCTGTACTTTTAATTATTTGGGCTGGTTTTGGTTCAGGGTCTTAAGTAGCATGTTATAAAGAGTTTTATGTATGTTGTATAATAAAAAGAGTAAGTATTCTTACATTGCACAGTTATACACAGGTTTTTGCATAGTTATATATATGACATAGTTTTTGCATATTACTATATGTGAAAGTGCATAATATGCATTAAAAAGAGTTGTCAGTGTTATAAGCAGGTTGTACATGACACAATGTGTGAATGATCATTTGAAGATTTAAATTCTTATCACATAAATTGTAGTACAGTTAATGTGTATATACACAGCCTCATTACCTGAGTCTGTATGACTTTGCAAAACCCTGACTGGTTTGATTTCAGTCTGAGCAATGTGTTTAGATGACTTTTTAAGAATACACGTTGTTTTAGTCTGACTAAAATCAAACTATAAAGATTAACTAAATATATTTAAAAGTTCTGAAAGTGTCTTTCCCCTTCCATTATTTTCTTAACCTGTTCTTGAACATTTTTTTTTCTCTCTGAATGCTCTGGTGTCAGATAAAATTGAATTACCTCTATGTGCATTCATCGTTTGGTATGCATCGTTTAGTATTCCTAAACTATGTCAGAGAGGTATGCTGGAAATGAGGGGTGTGAGCAAAATGGAGATGTATGACAGGATGTAGCGATAAGTATTAAATTTTAACAGTATCTCCAGTTGAAAGCTGTTTCTTCTCAAATGGCAAGCAGTTCTGGGGTTAAGTTCAATATAGGCCTGTCAAACTAAAAAGCAGACTTTGAAATAAAGTTGATTGTTTTGTAGCTTTTTAATTCCTGGCTGTTAAAATTGGGCTCATTCTAGAGGAGGGCTTCATGTTTGAGAAGTAGCTTGGATCTCAAGTCAACAAAACAGCTGACATCCACAACCCTAGTTTTGTCTTATCAGCACAGCTGATTTGAATCTCTCCAGCATGAGGAAGAATTGTCCTAAATTTATATCTGCAGCTTAGGAAACAGCCCAAACCTTAAAATAAAAGGCAATTGTTTTACCAGTAGTTACTGTTTGTGCAGTTCTTCTGTTGTGTTTGTGTCACAGCACTTCCTCCACTTATGATGACTCCTCCTTGGAGGCCTCAGGCCACACTTTCTCTAACCATTCAGGGCCTGAATTTCATTTTGGAAAATGGGGGGGAGGGAATTCCCCCTTTAGGTGGCTCTTATGGGGGGATATTTTTAATTTGAGGGAGGGAGTTACGGTATTATTATTTTTATTTATTTTTTTACATATTTTTAAACCACAATCATCCAAACTAAATGTTTCGTCACCCAGTGTATGTGTGTTTTACAATTTATAATGTTGTTGATTCATATTTATATTGTGAGAAAAAACTTTCAAACTCTGAATTGAAGATTTAATGACAAGCAATGGCACAGACAAATACAATAACAAGATACAACTGAAATTAACTGTGCTTTAAGTTTTTCAGGTAGGTTTAACGGTAATATTCAGGTACAGAAATACCACAGAAACAGAATAATCTATTTAACTTTAAAATAACACTGGTTAGTCTTTGATGTATAAATAAACATTAATGACAGACAGCAGCAGGTTTATTTAGGTTTTTGTCTCTAAGACCTCATGCACGGATCAAACTGTTACACAAGTTTTTTTCTCAAATGTTTATATTAACTTAATAGCCTGTATACCGACTATGTTTAGTATAAATCGACTGTTTACATGAATACTCAAGACAAGCACTTTGACATATTTTTGTATGTATTTGGCCGTTTACGCGCAAAGGCGCGCGCTCTCAGATGCGTCTCTACGCGCGCTTTGGGTGTGAGGCAGCTCACACAAAAGGTCTCACAGTCACAGAGCGCGGAAGTACTGAATTGAGCACTTGGATGTTTAAAACTGTAAGACTCGAAAGCAAATGATACATTCCTTCATCTGTCGCAAGCGGCTTTCGCGTTTAAGTATTTGCGGGAATTTCCCGCGTTACAAGCGCAGAAACTGCGGGAATCAGTAGAATTATGCGCAGTCCCGCGCAGAAATTCAAGCCCTGTCATTAAATATCTGCTGCACGAACATCTTAACTCATCTCTTGTCAAGGGGGTAATTTGCGATATCTCAAGTGTTTGAGAGCTGCTCGTCCCCGATCACATTGAAACATTTGAGCGCTCCTTTGCTGCAGTCCTCCTGCACGGCGAAAGCCAGGCTGTCAGTGGTGTTCTTGCTGATTAAGCCTCTGCTAGCAGCATTGACTTTCTGAGACACAGAGCACCAGCGGTCATTGCCAGTCAAGGCAACTGAACAGGTCAGGAGAAATCCTACACCACCGTTGCGTTCTGACTTGCTGAAGGACGATCGTAACTGAGAGTTGAAGCACGTGCATGAGCATCACTTACCTTTTTGTGTCCGCCCTTAAGTCAGTGTGAATTATATTGTGATGTAGTTCCATTATGGTTGCAGTTGGGTCAATAATGACATGACACTTTTAATAATATCTACTTATTTACTGTAAATTAATATAATTAAAATTGCTTAAAATGGAATTAATTTGAATACACATCTTCTATGATGAACATGTTTTTTACTTCTGAATTAAAATATTGTGATATTTTTGGATACATAGTCAAAAATGTCAAGAAATTAGGGGGGAAAAAACGGCTAAATGCTGTATTTTGATGCAAATCATGGGCAAAAATTATGTTTTAACAGTTGCTTCACTGTATCTAGCTTGTTAATATTTGAAAGTAGCCCGTGTTAATTATTATTTTGCTTTAACACAACACAAAACATAACCTCAAAAGAACAAGGATTCTACCCACAATGCTAAACCAGAGGCCTCGCTTTTCCCATCACAGGTCGTGGGTCTCAATCTGGTTAAAGCAGTCAAAAATAGCTCCCACTCAAGCAGCTGTTCTAAGCAAGCTTTGATTTAACCTATTTATGTCTCCTTTAATGGCGTGTTATCTCATTTAATTTGCCTCACAATTTCCCAGGTCCATGACAGTAATTGCCGCTGTTATCGCCTGCTAATTATCCAGCTGGTTTTCTTAATGGTCTTACTTGAGACGTTAAATGATCATTTCTTATCAGGCCGGAGCTGGCACATTCACACTCACAGATGTACGGCAGTAGACCGTCATAAGATCTACACCTGATGCTGTTGCTTCACAGCAGCAGAGCAGCCGCCAATGACCTCCAGCGTTTTTCTTATTATAAGGCATGCGCATAATGAATTTGACTGACAGTTGACTGTTTCACTCAAGCCTGAAATGATTTAGAGCTTATCGACAGCGGAGTCACATGACCCATTGATTTGTATTGTGCTTGTCTAATGCTACTGATCATCATTATTTTGGAGGCAAATAAAGAATGTGACAGTAAACATGATTTTTACTGTCACAGGGTGTTTGTAACCATCCTAATCCTTCGATATACAGAAGAGGAGACAGAGATGAAAGCAGGTCACCGCTTTTTGCCAGTAATCACGCACGTTTCACTGTGTTGCTCCTGCGATTGACCCACATAGTGAGGCTGCTCGGCAGTCTGACTGCTCCCCCTCCATTAAGCCCTTGGCACTTTGTCTTGTTATTGGATTATGGCTGAACTGCACGAGTCCGAGTCCTTTTTTACTGCCTTCCTCCTGCTCCGGTGGCACCCCACCCTGCTATTTCTGGTCCTGTGTTTTCTTCCAGAGAAAGGTGCTTTGTAGAGTCCGTGGCGGCGCAAGCTCAGGCAGGCTGCCTGCAGAATTCCTCACATGCCATAGTAACCTGCCAGCTTTGCTCCTATTGCATTTTAGGTTTGCGTTAGTTTGTGTTTGGTTTGTCTCCATTGCGTCAGTGCCGAGCCATACTGTCAGAACAGCACATTTGGTTCTGTTCCAAATCTATTTGGGTATCCAGATGTGCACTCCAGGCTTCAGGTCACTGGCACGAAGGAGGACTTTGTTCTTCGGGTTTTTCACATATGGATTCCTGGGGTAGTTTACACATGGCTGAGTTGACCAATCGCACCATCGACAGTTGCACCAGACATTTACTGTAGTAACACACAGCTATCACACACAATTATTCAGACTTTTTCATCCCAAACTAAACAGTGTATAATGTGGTTTATTGTAGTTTATAATCTCATAGCTCAAGAAGTTTGTCAATTATGAGGCTTGTATGTGAACATTAACCCTGACTTGTCGTGTTTTCTCTCCCTCTTTATCTCCTAGCAGATCTGGAGATGTCTGCAGACTCATTTGGAGCAGGCGGCAGCGATGCCCAGCAGAACTTACAGTCCTTTTGGCCCAGAGTGATGGAAGAAATTAGGAATCTTACCGTGGTACGGGTTTCTTCTAGCTTTTTATCTGCTTTCTCACTTGAATACAGTATAAACACTGCCTTTTTCAAAACAAAACCAAAAAAGTCTTTAATAGAAAATTGTAGTCAACAATGTAGTATCTCAACAAGAGTCTACCACTGTTTATTAATGGGAATTCTTAATGTTTTTATGAGTTCTCCTCTAATGCACTCTCGCACTGTTTCAGAAGATTTCCGTGTGCAAGAGCTTCCTCTTGCTCGCATCAAGAAAATTATGAAACTGGATGAGGATGTGAAGGTAAGAGCAGCTGTGCTGAATCAACACAGTCTCTCTAAGCTTATGGCAGCGCACTTCCTCTCTTTGATTCTTGAAAAAGCAGCAACCCAGCGGTTGACGGCTGTACATCATGTGGCCAGTTGTGTCAATAATTAGTGAGGTTTGCTGTGGCAAGCTTCACTATTACTATTACTCCTACTTAAAGGGTTTTTTTTTTTTTTTTTTTTTTTTTTCAAATCCTTACCCATAAGTATTGAAGTTATGTATGTTCTACACCGTTTGTTCTATAGACATCAATCAAATCATGGCTTGAGGATAAGTATGATGCATCTTAAGTGATCTTACTCACCTGCCAAAATAAGGCAGCCAAAAAATCCCATAGATTTTGATGTAGGGCGCAGAGCCATTTCTAGGGACCATATGGGGTGGTGATTTATCAGAATTTCCACAACTAAAAGTAACAAAAATAATGTTATTGTTAGTTTCATCCAGAACAGTGAGCACATCTCTGATGATGCATTTTGAGTGTAGCTGCTTTTCCATTACCTTTCAAATTGTGCAAATTGAAATTGCAAATTGAAAATACTCCCAGTGGAAATGCATGAATTTTTCAAAAACTCCCATATATCACAAAAAAGGTTTTACGATCACATGAGCATTTACAGGTCACCTGGCATACGTACAAATCCCAAGATACTATAACTTCTAAGAAATAGCTCATACGTAGCTGCTCTCAAGTATAAGAAGTTTTCCTTGCCATTAATGCTCTCAGCGCTGCTTCGCTAAAGATACACTCCTACAGCTCCACATCCATCACCGTGACTTATCACAAGAGGAAAAAATTAAGTGTTAATAGAAATGCTGTCATTTTACAATTTGTTGTTGTTGTTGTTGTTTTGCGACATTTATAAAATATCGCAAAAGTTTTGCTGTAATCTTTAATGGAAATTCAGTTTGTGTCTGTCACGGTGTCTGTTCTGTGTCTCCCTGGGTGGCCACTAGAGGTCTCACTTCCCCTTATCGTCACCCCACTTTAGAACTGCATTTCCCATAGTCTTGTCTGTTTCATCACTGCTCATTGCACTCAGCTGTCCGTGGTTATCAATCATTGCACTCAGCCAATTCCCCGTTAGCATTGTCATTTCCCTGTGTATAAATACCCCGGTTGTTCTGTCATTGTCACGGAGTCCTTGTTGAATGTCACCCTGTGTTTTCCTGGTTCCCTGGTTTCTCGTGTTTCTGGATGTTGTCTATGTTTCTTGTTTTGGACGGATTACCTGGATTTTGACCTTTGCCTGGATGTTTTCTGATTTTGGATCACCCCAATAAACACACTGCTTTTGGATCTACCTGTCTGTGTGCGTGTCGTGACAGAAGGACTCCGTCATGCCTAGATCCAGCGGTATGTTTTTTGGGGTTTCTCTCCCCCAGCCATCGAGCGGGAGAGAAGGATGGAGTTTGAGGGAACCCGCCTGGTCATTTTTCGTGGGACCCGGGGAGGTCGCAGAGGAGTGAGTGGTCGTGAGGAGGCTCAGCATCGCTCTCAACCATGGCCCCCCTTCGATCCGGGGCTCGTGTGGGATGGATCAGAGCCACTGTCTCACCATGGCGGACGGAGAGGGGAGAAGAAGCGCAGGTCCGCCATGGTGGCGCCACTGCCCATGATGCCACTGCCAGGGCCAGCGCCACGAGGCAAGATGGACGCCAGCTCAGCGCCACAGCACAAGGTGGTCACCAGTCCCACGCCACGAGGCCAGACGGCCGCCAGCCCAGCGCCACTGTCCAAGATGGCCACGGAGACATTTTTGAATTACTTCTCCAGGTTGAACAAGATCCCAGAGGTTCCCAGGAGTGTTCACGTCACGTCTGCTGAGCCAGCGCCACAGCACAAGATGGCCGCCAGCCCAGCGCCACAGCACAAGATGGCCGCCAGCCCAGCGCCACAGCACAAGATGGCCGCCAGCCCAGCGCCACAGCACAAGATGGCCGCCAGCCCAGCGCCACAGCACAAGATGGCCGCCAGCCCAGCGCCACAGCACAGGATGGTTGACTCAACGCCTGAGTCTTCCGTCAAGGAGCCACCGGCTCGCCATCATAGAGGGCGGAGGAGGAGGAGACAGGCGTCAGCCGTTCCTCAAAGCCCGGAGGGGGGTCTCGAGCAGGCCGCTGCCGTCCAGGAGGACGTTCCAGAGCGGGCCGCTGCCGTCCAGGAGGACGTTCCCGAGCAGGCCGCTGTCGTCCAGGTGGACGTGCCCGAGGTTCCCGAGGCGGTGCCTGATGCCGATGCGGTGGCCGAGGCGGTGCCCGATGCCGAGGCGGTGCCTGATGCGGTGGCCGAGGCGGTTCCCGATGCAATGTCCGATGCCGAGGCGGTGCCCGAGGCCGAGGCGGTGCCCGTTGCCGAGGCGGTGCCCGAGGCGGTTCCCGATGCGGTTCCCGAGGCGGTCTCCGATGCAATGACCGAGGCGGTGCCCGATGCCGAGGCAGTGCCCGATGCCGAGGCGGTGCCCGATGCCGAGGCGGTGCCCGATGCCGAGGCGGTGGCCGAGGCGGTGCCTGATGCGGTGGTCGAGGCGGTTCCCGATGCAACGTCCGATGCCGAGGCGGTGCCCGATGCCGAGGCGGTGCCCGATGCCGAGGCGGTGCCCGATGCCGAGGCGGTGGCCGAGGCGGTTCCCGACGCAATGTCCGATGCCGAGGCGGTGCCCGATGCCGAGGCGGTGCCCGAGGCCGAGGCGGTGCCCGATGCGGTTCCCGAGGCGGTCCCCGATGCAATGACCGAGGCGGTGCCCAAGAAGGTGGTCGAGGCGGTTCCCGAGGCGGTGCCCGAGGCCGAGGCGGTGAGGCGGTGCCCGATGCCGTGCCAGAGACGGTGCCAGAGACGGTTCCCGATGTAATGCCCGAGACCGAGGCTGTTCCGGAGGTCGAGGCGGTGCCCGATGTTGTTCCCGATGCCGAGGCGGTGACCGATGCCGTTCCTGAGACCGTTCCCGAGGCGGTGCCCGATGCCGAGGTCGTTCCCGAGGCGGTGTCCTTGTCCGATGCCGTTCCTGAGGCGGTGCCCGATGCCGAGCCCGAGGCGGAGCCCGAGGTCGTGCCCGAGGGCGTTCCCGAGGCGGTGTCCTTGTCCAATGCCGTTCCCGAGGCCATTCCTGAGGCCGTTCCTGAGACCGTTCCCAAGGCGGTGCCCGATGCCGAGGTCGTTCCCGAGGCGGTGTCCTTGTCCGATGCCGTTCCCGAGGCCATTCCCGAGGCGGTGCCCGATGCCGAGGTCGTTCCCGAGGCGGTGTCCTTGTCCGATGCCGTTCCTGAGGCCATTCCCGAGGCGGTGCCCGATGCCGAGGTCGTTCCCGAGGCGGGGTCCTTGTCCGATGCCGTTCCTGAGACCGTTCCCGAGGCGGTGCCCGATGCCGAGGTCGTTCCCGAGGCGGTGTCCTTGTCCGATGCCATTCCCGAGGCCGTTCCTGAGACCGTTCCCGAGGCGGTGCCCGATGCCGAGGTCGTTCCCGAGGCGGTGTCCTGGTCCGATGCCGTTCCTGAGGCCATTCCCGAGGCGGTGCCCGATGCCGAGGTCATTCCCGAGGCGGTGTCCTTGTCCGATGCCGTTCCCGAGGCCATTCCCGAGGCGGTGCCCGATGCCGAGGTCGTTCCCGAGGCGGGGTCCTTGTCCAATGCCGTTCCTGAGGCCATTCCTGAGGCCGTTCCTGAGACCGTTCCCGAGGCGGTGCCCGATGCCGAGGTCGTTCCCGAGGCAGTGTCCTTGTCCGATGCCATTCCCAAGGCGGTGCCCGAGATGGTTCCGGAGGCGATACCCGTGTCCAAGGCCGTTCCCGAGGCGGTGCCCTTGTCTGAGGCCGTTCCCGATGCCGTTCCCAATGCCGTGACCGGGCCATCGCCACAGCCCGCTCCTTACTGGCTCCCCGATTGGCAGGTTCCGTTCGGGTCACTCAAATGGCGAATTCCTCCCTGGCCGTCTGCACAACGAGAATGGACTGATCCACCGTGGCCACCTGAACTGCCTGGCCCCTCGTGGTCCCCTGAACTTTCGGGTCCACCGTGGCCACCTGAACTGCCTGGTCCCTCGTGGTCCCCTGAACTTTCGGGCCCACCATGGCCACCTGATCTGACCGAGCCACCTGGGCTACCAGGGGAGCCATCGCTGCCGGTCCCAGTTCCCCTACACGGGCCTGGCCCGCCATCCCTCCCCCTGTTCTGCATCCACCAGTCCACCTCCCTCCTGGTCTCTTTGTTTTTTTTTTTGGTTATTTTTGTTCTGAGGAGCATCTGGAAGCTGCTCCTTAGAGGGGGGGTAGTGTCACGGTGTCTGTTCTGTGTCTCCCTGGGTGGCCACTAGAGGTCTCACTTCCCCTTATCGTCACCCCACTTTAGAACTGCATTTCCCATAGTCTTGTCTGTTTCATCACTGCTCATTGCACTCAGCTGTCCGTGGTTATCAATCATTGCACTCAGCCAATTCCCCGTTAGCATTGTCATTTCCCTGTGTATAAATACCCCGGTTGTTCTGTCATTGTCACGGAGTCCTTGTTGAATGTCACCCTGTGTTTTCCTGGTTCCCTGGTTTCTCGTGTTTCTGGATGTTGTCTATGTTTCTTGTTTTGGACGGATTACCTGGATTTTGACCTTTGCCTGGATGTTTTCTGATTTTGGATCACCCCAATAAACACACTGCTTTTGGATCTACCTGTCTGTGTGCGTGTCGTGACAGTGTCAGCAACGATTTTGTGCACACAAAGTTGATAAGCTACAACAGGTAAACATGTCAGCAGTCTAGACATACATCACCATGACCAAAAATTATTCTAGAGTAGCGATATGAAAAATATGAAATATTTATAGGTGACCAAAGAACTTTTTACTATGACTAATGTTAGTTTATGACCTCTGTCGTGAGGACATGACACTTTGAACAGCATACCAAGTTCAGTTGCTTTTTTACCTGAATTTAGTTACCAAAGCTTTATTTTTGGTTTTGGTTTTTGGCTAAATAAAATCTATAATTTTGGCTTCAGTGAAAAAAAAATATATATATTTTTGTGCGTCACTACTTTGGAATCCTTTTGCTTTATACCTAGAATGACCCAGAAGTCTCCTAGAAACCATCAGAGCACGCTAGCAACCATATATCGACATGCTCACAACCTTCCACTACACCCAAGCAAAGATATTTTCTTCAGCACTTACAAATTAAATAATCCAAATATGATTCACAAACTGCCATTAATGACAGCATGATTATAAAGTTTGGGTTTTCTAGTGGATTTTTAAGGCTTCAAATCAAAATTGAATGTTTTGTGGTCTTCTCCAAATGAAAAGCTAATATTTTCAGTGGCTTCAGCTGCAGTGTGGTTTGATTTTTGAACCACTACAAAAACAGTTTCTGGAACATTTTCTGAGCATTGTGAATTGAGAAACTATTAGATCCAACTGAGTCATCTGGCCATTTTCAGTGAAACAGCCTGATACTGGGTAGTGTGTAAACATTGAATAGACATTTTCCGAGAACTAAAAAGAACTTCTCTCATAACAACCTCAGTTCAGTGTATTACCAATATTTACTCTATTTGCTAGATCCTTTAACAAAGCAACATGCATATAAACAGACTTTCAAGTATAAATGAGAAAATGGCATCAGCACTGCCGAAAGAGCTAGAGGTCATTTCAAGCGTGCTGTGAGCCAAGTATTAAGTGGCAGTAACACACACTAATGCCCTTGTAGTGCAGTTTCATAGAGTGAGAGAAATAAAACGACTAGACATAAGGTTTGGTGTATTTGCTTGATGGTTTAACCCTTTATAATGAGCTGGATTAACCCTAAAGCAGACCGATATCTCCTCCTTTCTTTCGTGCTACAAAGATATTGATATGTTGTAGATGCCACAGGGCATGGTCTTCCCACACAGCCTTAGCCGCGTGGGAAGCAGGCATCAGGTCAGGGTGTTGTCCAGATGCTTAAAATAGCCTACAGCTTAGAGTGGGAAGAGAGAAAAGCCAAGGCAATTAAGAGCTCAGGAGCAGCGGCATGGGTAAGAACCTGGGTCAGGTCTTGACGTAGCCTCTTAGGCCACTCATATTATTTCCATCTGACGGCAGGCCAAAACATGATGGGCATGGGCGTAGTGAGTGTCCGGATATGATTGTATGTTGTTCTTTTATTTCCCCTGTATTCACTTGCTTTGGTAATCCTCTGTAGATGATCAGTGCCGAGGCACCGGTGCTGTTTGCCAAAGCGGCACAGATCTTCATCACAGAGCTCACTCTCAGAGCCTGGATTCACACTGAGGACAACAAGCGGCGCACACTACAGGTCAGTCATGTTCATTCCCAACTTCCCTTTGACCCCTCGCCCTAGCCAGCTGAGATGAACCAGTCTCCTCTGTGACAAAATCATCTTTTTTGTGTTTGTTCCTATTTTTTTGGACAGAGATGGTAAAGGAGACCGGAAACAATAGAGAGAAGATGGTGGGTGGGATCAGGAAATGACCCTGAGCTGGTTTTAAATAGGGGTCACCTCCACAAAAGTGCCACCCTGTATTTCAGACCACTACCCGCTAAACCATGTGTCCAGTGATCTTCATATGTATAGTAGCTCAGTCTCAATTTAATATGAGCTTTGGTTTATTTCCTTATTTCACCCACCACATGTTTCTTGACTCCACCATCTCTGTCCAAAAATAATAATTTTGCCTTATTTTCAGTGAATTTGATGGTAGAGTTACATTTGTAGATCACTTGTCAATGTTTAGTACTTTCAAACATATTTGGAGTATAATGTTAAGGTGCAGTCACATTTACTGTTGTTTGGCGAAGTTTCATAGGCGAAATCATCCCAACCAAATGTGTTTTTAGAGTTTTTAGTGAAAGTTAATTGTAAAAACCTGATATAATTTAGCTATACATTTTTCTCACCATGAGAATAGCCACAGAAGCTAGCATGGCATTAAACACAAACCAACAAATAAACGAAATAGGCAAGATCCCTTTATTTCAATAGTAATAACTACAAACTGGATTTTTACTTCGTCAACAATATTCCCATGCACTCATGTTCAAGTTGGTCATGTGAACCCACTGCGTTCACCAACAGAAATCTGCTCGATTTGAAAATCACTTCTGTGTGAGCCGTGCTTTATACATCGCTACACTATTGAAAATGGTCATTTTTTGCCTGTAAAATTTTGCTAAAATTTTGCTAACTGCAACTTTAGCCATTGTTCCTATTACCTTCTGGAGCCAGTTGCATAAACTCAACCTATGTGTTAAGACAGTTAACTAGCAATTAACCAATAAAAAGAAATCAGTCTCATTTTTGGATTTAACTTAGACTAATCTATGTTTTTTTACACTCTATGCTTTTGCTTTTTTTTTTTTTTTAAGTAACTGAATTGAAGAAAAAGAAAAAAATATGACCTTTCTTAAAGAAAAAAATAGATGACTAACTTGTAAGACCAGTCTAAACCTTTGTGGCCCCTGTTCTCCATATGAATATGTCCAACCCCAAATCATTATGCCAAAGAAGATAAAACAAAAATGGTCTCTCCTAATACTACATGTGCTGGAGTCATGACACAGCTTGTCTGTTTATGAGAAGAACCCAGCCCCCCCCCCCAGGGCTTATCTCTGTTACTGTAGCGTAGAGTCTAAAAGTACATCTCCCATGACCCACTTACTTTTTTTCCATGATTTTGCCTCTCTGGGCTGTAAAACACTGTTCTGAACCCTGAATGATACTCAAAAAGTGGTCCCTTAATGCTTGGATTGAAAATTAATAATAATGATAACAGTGTCAAGGTCCCGGAAAGTATGAAAAGCATCGTCAGAATACTCCATCTGCCATCAGTGATTCAACCGTAATGTTATGAAACGACAAGAATACTTTTTGTACACAAAGAAAACAAAAATAACGACTTTATTCAACAATTCCTCTCCTCTATGTCTCTCCAAATCCACGTTGCAACATTTTGACAAATCTGAGCAGTACGCAGACGGCTAACGCTCTTCTTCTTGATTTGGAGAGACACAGAGGAGAGGAATTATTGAATAAAGTCATTATTTTTGTTTTCTTCGTGTACAAAAAGTATTCTCATCGCTTCATAACATTACGGTTGAATAACTGATGGCAGATGGACTATTCTGACAATGCTTTTCATACTTTCCTGGACCTTGACACTGTTATTTACTTGGCAGTCTGTGGCACAGTCTCAAGCCTCCCTGTTTTCATCCAAAATATCTTTAATTGTGTTCCGAAGACGAACAAAGCTTTTACAGGTTTGGAACGACATGGGGGTAAATGATTAATAACAAAATTTTCATTTTGCAGTGGAGTAAACCTTTAAAAACATTTTTTAAATAATTAAATCTATAAATATGTAAAATATATGAACAGCTTGTATTATATATATAGCTTATGATCATATCATATCATAAAAACCTATTATATAAAAACAGTTCATTAGTCAATGTAGCAGCCCATGTCAGCATAGCCTTTTACCAACATAGTGTTCAGCAACAGGTTTGTCACTGAACAAAGCTGAAATGACTGTTAGTTTGTCTCTTTAATATGTAGATTGTATTAGCGCTCAGCGTGTGAGCTTGCAGCTGGCCCACAGTTCCATTGTGAAGGCATCACGCCAATCGGTGTCGCCACGACAACATTCGTCAATGGAACAACTGCATGGATGTGACCCTTTACCACCAGATATTAATCATGCTGCTAAAAATAGCTGCTGATCTGGAGGGGGACAATGGGTGGTCTTTGAGGCCAATATCCTGTGGAAAATACCACTAGTAGATGGTCTGTGGGGTGAGATCGTGTCACTGTACACTAAGAACATTTGATGTAGTGAGTGGGAAATATTATCATATTGTATTATCAAATATTGCTGCACAATTTTATTTTGAGCATCATCCTTTTTTGGGTTCTGTATGTCAACGCTATTCCTGTGACTATGTGTTACATGTGATGTTTTAGTCTGATTTGTTTTTGACTGTCTGGTCTTATTTTCTGTTTTCCAGAGAAATGACATCGCCATGGCCATCACTAAGTTTGATCAGTTTGACTTCCTCATTGACATCGTCCCCCGCGATGACCTCAAGCCTCCAAAACGACAGGTGCGGAAAAGAGAGGAGCTTCAAGCTGTCAAAATTGATCATCGTCATACAGTTGTTGTTGTTTTTTTTTCTTCAGCATGTGTGAAAAAGAGATGGTGCTGTGTTGTCTTTGGCGGCCTGGGGGCGCTGTAAACATCCTTGACTGGAAGCTGGGTGTTGGGTTTGTGAAGGCTTTCAGTCGGATGTTTGCAGCACCCTGCTTCCCCTATCTCTGCACAACCAGACATCATATTTAATCATGTCTATTTTACGAACGCTGCCGTAGCACCAAGTGCCTGACTCCAAAAACAACCATGTGTGGTTATGTGTCACAGCAATGGCAGCAGAACTGTGATTGATGGGCTAAAAGAAGAATTTCTAACCCTGCCAATCACAGATTATACCAGCCACTCAGATGCTTTACCAGCCATTTTTATTCTTTCAGTTGATATAAGAGACACACTACATGAAATTAATGAAATAAATGAAATGTCACACCCTCGGATGCTTTTGTAGAGCGCATTAGCAACATAAAGAGTCTGTTCTTCGAGATATAAATATATGTATTTATACTTTTGATAATTTTTCTAGTTTATGTGTTTTAATGGTTTTACCTAGATAGAGCGAGTAGAAAGTATATACATATCCAAAATTTCCTAAAAGCTTTGGAAATCAATACAACAAAACAAACATTCCTTAAACTGAACTTTAATTCTTTCAGGAATGCCAGAGACTTAAAAAACAAAACCAAAGCAACTTGAAATGCCACAGTGTGAATAGTCAGCACATGTAGAAAGAAGGAATTTACCCAGTATATCCAATGATCCGAGCCCTTCTAGCTCAGCTAAACCACCCTCTTTGTTCGACCCAATGGCTTTATGGTCCTGTGGCGTTTTTGTGTGTGTGTGTGACCAGGTGTGTAAACATCCTACACTCTCAGCTGTGACATCACCAAGCTGGGAGAGGGATGTTTACTCTCTTTGTCACAAATAAATCTTCAGGAATGGATGGAGGCGAAATCTAAAGATGCACTTCTGGGTACAAACGTTTGGGTATCCCTGCTGTCAGAATAGCACAGCTGATTGCCTGCCATTACGCTGCGGTTGCGTGTGGGAGTTCAGGCCACAGACTGCAGCTTAAGGTCTCGTTTCTGTCCAGCTAAAAGATTGCATTACTCGCTCTTGTTTTGCCTAGAAGTAATTTATCCTCATCCTGCCGCTAGTGTTTCAGAGCGAAAATAATTTATGGAGATGTAACCAGCAGATAGGCCTTATGAACTCTTGATTTCATCTGTGTGTGTTTATGGGATTGTTGGATGCTCTCTTGCATTTATGAATATCCTGTTGAAGTGTACTGCAATATAAAGTATACCTTTCGCTATAATTGTGCCTGTCTGTGTAGGAGGAAGTGCGTCAGGCCGTCGCCCCGTCTGAGCCGGTCCAGTATTACTTCACTCTGGCGCAGCAGCCCAGCACGGTGCAGGTCCAAGGTCAACAGCAAGGCCAGCAGGTGGCTGCTCCCACCGCCACCACACTACAGCCCGGACAGATTATCATCGCTCAGCCCCAACAGGGCCAGGTAATCATCACACACTCAACACAAACCCAAGAACGTATATATGGAGTCTAGCTTTGAGACTCAATCCGAAATTGCATAATTTGCTTCCATATAGTAGGTGGAAAACAGTATGTGAACAGAGTAGTGTGTCCGATTTCACTGTATTCATAAAACATTAGGCGAAATGTTGACCGAAGTACACATCTGATGGACACTGATAGGTCACATGACAATGACATCATGCCGAATATAGTATGTCGAGTGCATTCATACAACACAACATTCATACTATATATTTTTTAGCAGTCGCAAAGTACCTGCCTTTTCAGAGAGCATGTGATTTTGGACCCAGCTAACATTAACATTTAATAAGCACACAAATTTACCCAGGAAAAACAGCACATATATGATACCATGCAAATCATGATATAATGGCTATAATGTAGCTAAAGCCTAGTGACTTTTTAAAAGAAACTGGCTACTTTTTTGATTGTCCCACCCAAACTTCCTGTTTTAATAGGAAATATGTCAATACAGGAAAGAAAACTGGCATCTGGAGGACACTGTTTGCCCTTTTAATAACCCTAGTGTATATTATACTACGGTCTGACGGACAAAAGGCTGAAACTTTATCATACCTACTCACTCACACAACACTTGAGCCCGGATTACTTTGATCAGCCCATTACAGGATCATTTGAAACATGATTGGTGAAGGTTGAAAGCCCAGAGGTGTCATTCACACGTTGCTATCAGGTGAATGGTAGAGAGTCCAGTCACTCTCTCGTGTGATATATGTCCAGAGTCTTAGCATTAACACAACTGTCCTCTCCATGCCTCTCTTTTTTGTTTTTGTATAATTTAACTTTTGATTTTATTAGGTTATACTGGTTTAATTCCACCAGTGTGAGGATCTTTTTCACTTTCTCACTCTTCTTCTCTGTGGTGAACCTCGTTCTCTCTCTAAAGATCAGTGCTGCTTCAGCAAGCTGCAGTTTGCTGACCTGTCAGACTTGGGCAAAACTGTGCTGCAATCACCTTAGAGAGCACTTGGGACAAATATAAGGGCCTTTCACACCGCTTTAGGTCCAGAACTAAATATACCGTACTAAAGTACTGGGACAATCTCCAACGACAACTAGCAGTGCAACATTTAGCTACAAGTGCCTGCACTTCAGTGTCCATTCATCTATTGCTGTTCTCCATACTTACAAAATAAGTTGACACAATGTTTACAGTATGTTTTCATGCTGTTTTAAATCATGGCGGGTGAGGGCGTTTTCGTACGCGTTTGGCCAGGCAATGTCTACTTGCATCACGGGTAGTACCAGTTGTGCTGGTTAGACCCTGCTCCGGAGTAAGAGCTAATTTGGTTCTTGAAAAAGGCAGTCCGGTACTAAAATCACATCCAGTTCCTGCGGTGCAAAAACGTCAAAAAGTGGGTAGTTCCACAATTAGTTCTGGTATTATGAAAAGGTTGCGGTGGTGCGAAAGGCCCTATATACAGTGGGGTTTAAAAATGTCAGGCCAAAATGAAATGAGATTCAAAATCTAATTTCAACCTGAAAATAAAGTTTTAAAATGTTGAAAAATGTAAAACCAAAACATTTTGATTGTAAAATCAAGAAAAATATTCATGTTTATGGACAATTTCTTGGTCACTAATCTATTAAGCAAATTTGGATTATGTGAACTCCACTGTGCAACAGATTAGTTTTTTTTTTCATCTTTTTCACTTTATGCTGATTTGTAGTTTTTTTTTTTTAAAGGGATCATATGATGCGATTTCACGTTTTTCTTTCTCTTTGGAGTGTTACAAGCTGTTCATGAATAGATAAGATCCTTAAAGTTGCAAAGACTAAAGTTTCAAACCCAAAGAGGTATTCTATATAAAATTTAAGACTTGTCCACGCCCTCCTAAAACGCCTTGTTTAAACACGCCCCCTACATGTCTACATCACAATGTGGGAAGATTTGCATAACGCCGCCCAGATGTTCATGCAAAGAAAGAAGGCGTAACTTTGATTCTTGCTGTTCCCGCCATTGCCATGTTGTGGAGACGCTGTTTCAATGTGAAAGCGAGAATACTTGGTTTGGCCTTCCAAAAGAGGACACAACTAGAAATCAGTGGTTAAGTTGTATTTACAACACTGTTCCAGAACGGTTGAACCCAAATATTTAGATGTGTGCAGCACATTTTATGGATGACTGTTTCCTGATCCTGAGTCACATCACAGTATGACAAGGGTGTAACATTTCCATCACAAGCTTGAGGCATTCAGCCAATCACAAAGCACTGGATAGCTGGCCATTCAGAGCACACCTCGCTTTTCAGACCGATGACCTTTGTAAAAAAATGACGTGTTTCAGAAGGCGGGGCATAGAGGAGAAACAATAATGTATGGTATGTGGAAAATAATGTGTTTTTTGAACCTTAAACCGCATAAACACATTTCATTACACCAAATACACAAAATAATGTTCTTTTTAGCAACGTCATATGAACCCTTTAATGAATAATACTGTCATTCGGCAAGGATTCAAATTTAAATAAAAAAAATTAAATTAATCGAAGGTTACAGTACAGATTTTTGTAATGTTGGATTTCTATTACAAAGAAGTACTGTTTTTCTATTAATCAAAGAATCCTGAAAAAAAATCTATATTAATATAGTATTTTTTTTATCTTAAGTATTTTAGTGCAAACATGATTTCTGAAGAATCATGAGATTAAAGATTCAGTTTTGCCATCACAGGAATAAATTACATTTTAAAATATATTCAAATAGATTTTTTTTTTAATTGTAATACTGCTTAACAATATTACAATGTTGCTGAATGTTTTATAAAATAAATGCATCCTTGGGGAGCGTAAGAGACCTCTTTCAAAAACACTAAAAGATTCTTACAGACCTCAGACATTTGAACAGTAGTGATGTAGGAAAGGTGAGAGAAAAATAGTGGTGCAGAAAATGTATGCACAGGAAAAAGCAACCACATGTTTACTGAACAATTCTGACAACACATTTTTCAGATTGTGACCTGTTCCTTCAAGGGCTCTGCTCAAGCTCGCTTCTGTTTACTCTTTAAGTAAAAATGTATTGTTAGTGGGGTTTTATCTTCATACCTGAGGACAGAGAGTCGGTTTAGCTTCCTCTCCCTGTCTGCTCACTGCTGTTTGTGCCACTATATGCAGTCATTTTCCCAAATGCAGATCTTCCATAAACTGCCATTATTTTACTCAACTGTTGTAACGGATGCTTTATCTCCACTGCTGATTCAAACTCTGCTTCAATTAATGCCTGTTCACACCAAATCTGAAACTACAGAGTGACACAAAGTATCCAATATTCACACAATTATTCACACTCAATCCAATGCAGAATTTTTCCCTCGTTAATATTATATGTTATTTGTAAATTATAAATTGTAAATATATTATTGCAGTGTGATATTTCAGGCTTGGTGTGAACTCAAGAGTTGTTCATTTATTTTTAAAAGCTTTATGCATGTTTTATGTCATTGCAAAATTGTGGATATGGTGTCTGTTCATACTACATGTGACACATCATGCTTTCATTCCTTTACACTATTTCTGGCTTTTTTTGTTGCTTTTTATATGACATTGATGAATGTGCTTTGCATGTGCTTGCTTGTGTTGTCAAGTTCACTCTCTCTTTCTCGCATTATTTCCTCCTCTTCCTCAGGTATTGCAAGGAACCACCATGCAGCAGCTGCAGCAGGTGCAGGTTGCTCAATCACAGGCGACCCCTATCACGGTAAACACCTCCAACCCCTCAAAATGGCCCCTATTTTTCCACCAAAAGTCCTTCTTTGAAACACAAAGGAGCTTTTTCATGGCTTTCTTTCAAGACAGTTAAAGAAGGACTGCCTTTCAAAGCACAATACATCAGCAAAAATATCCCTGTATCATATAGGCCTACTATACATTAAACAATGCAGCAAAAATGTGCGTTAAGGTCAGTCCTATTATTGGCTGTATGAATTGTACTAATATGTGTGTTATATATATATATATATATATATATATATATATATATATATATATATATATATATATATATATATATATATATATATATATATATATATAATATTATTATTATTATTATTATTATTATTAAGTTGCTGGTAGCAGGGTTTTGAATTGTCTTTGACATTCATATGAGGTCATAAAAATTTAATAAAGTTGTTTAACAGTACAGCATGTCTCTCTGCTGGACTGATCAAGTCAACTATCTATATTCAAATAGAAAAAAGTACTGTTGTTTTATAGTTTAGTCCGTTTAGATCTTGTAATATGGTCTTAGCAGTAGTCAATAGGAATTTTTCTCTATTGTGCAATGTGACCACAGACCTTGTGTTTATTGATTTGAGCTTCAATCTTGTGGTTACTGAAAGTGAGACTTCAAAAGGAACCTTATAACATTTTGGAACGAGAAAACTTATTATATATGAAAACAGCTTTTTGCAGAAGTTTATATCAATATTATGGACATTCAGCTTCGCCATCACAAGAATAAATATCATTTTTAAATATATTTAAATAGAAAAGTTGTTTTAAATTGGAAGAACATTTCATAATGTTTTCACTGTATTTTTAATCAACTAAATGCTGTCTTATTGAGAAAGAAAACCTCAAAAACATTAAAAATCACAGTGAACACAGTTGAACGGTATTGTGTCTGATATGTTAGATTAGCTAAGTGGTTAACTGAATGCAGAAGTCACCATTTTCTCCTACCAAAAACCAAAAAGAGGAGCAGATATTATTCACACAGGGCAAAATCTGTAATTCCTATGCCCTCTACTTGATGCTACATGAGGTCACTGCAGGTCTCGGGCCAGATAAAGTTGTGCTGCTTAATAAATTGCTGTCGCCTATCGGGTGTCAGTTCCTGAAGAGGAGAGATCATCTGTCACACCTCTGCAGTCAGCGCCTAGGTTTCACCGTTCAACACGAGAGGCCCAGGGTGACAGTCTTGCATCTCTCCCCTTTCCTCAAAACGTCTTCAGTTTCACTTTCTTTTGGAGGCCTTCCCAGTGAGCTGTAATGCTAATGCTACTTGGTCTATTCCAGCATTCGTGCTGAAAGAGACTTGAAAGGCACACACCAGATTGACACGCAACTTGTGTGTCAATTTGAATCCGCAGTCCCACCCTCATGACTTTTATCCTTCCTCTTTCAGAGCGCTCCGGTGACCATGCAGGTGGGCGAAGGCCAGCAGGTGCAGATCGTGCAGGCCGCTGCACAGGGGCAGGCTCAGGCGCAGGCAGCACAGTCGGCTGGACAGACCATGCAGGTTATGCAGCAGATCATCACCAACACGGGAGAGATCCAGCAGATTCCGGTAAGAACCTAGGAGAGAAGATGTAACTCCTTTTTTTTTTTTTTTGTCATTTGGACTTTCAAAAGGATTATAAATGGGTAACAGGGAAGGCAGAACACCTGCGCTATATGAAGATCAGGCAAACGTGCTTGTAAGTTGGAGGTAATGATGTGTGCTCCTCATTGCCCCCTTGTGGTGTCCTGCAGGTGCAGCTCAACACCGGCCAGCTGCAGTATATTCGCTTGGCTCAGCCTGTCTCAGGAACACAGGTTGTTCAAGGACAAATACAGACGCTTGCAGCAAACACTCAGCAGGTAAATCATCATCTTACATGGTTAACAATATTAGCTCAATTAATGGGCACAACTTAGGGATACTTTAAAAAAAAAAAACTTTTTTTTTTGGTGACTAATGGTGGAGATGTTTTTTTTTATTTCACATAAAATACATTTCCTTCATTTGATGAAATGAATTAAATTGATGGGTATCATTTTGTTGAATTGTTCTTTCACAGATTTCACAGACGGAAGTACAACAGGGTCAGCAACAGTTTAGCCAGTTTACTGATGGGCAGGTAATTACATTTTTTTCTCTTTTTTCTTTCTTTTTTTTTTTGGCTTTTAAGGCTTTTATATACGCAAACACACACACACACACACACACATGCAAACACACACACACACACACACACACTACTGTTCAAAAGTTTGGGGTCAGTAAGAGAAAAATATCTTATGTTCATGGCTGCATTAATTTGATGAAATATAGAGTAAAACAGTAAAATTGTATTACAATTAAATGTTAATATTATTATATTAACCTATTGTCTCAAATAATAATGTTTGTGAATATGTGAATATTCAGCTTCATTACTCCGGACTTCAGTGTCACATGATCCCTCAGAAATAATTCTACTGAGATATGTTTTTTTTTTTTTTTTTTTCAGGATTCTGTGATGAATAGCAAGTTAAAAAGAACAGCATATATTTGAAATAGAAATTGTTCTTTACGCTCACTTTTGATCAATTGAATGCATAATTGCTGAATAAAAGTATGAATTTATTTCAGCAAAAGTTACTGACCCCAAACTTTTGCATTTAGCATCAAAATTTTAAAATACATGTTGTATTAAAATATTATATTCTATTATAGAAGACAGTGTTTTATAATACTATTCTGTGTTGTAATGACATGCTCTTCTGTCTTAACCCACCAAACTTTCTGTTAGCCTTATTACCACAGCTACAGTTTCAATGCAGATATTTATCACTTCATTAACACATGTCCCTCCCTTTCTTCCTGTGACTCTACAGCAGTTGTATCAGATCCAGCAGGTGACGATGCCGGCAGGACAGGAACTGACCCAGCCCATGTTCATTCAGTCCACCAACCAGACGGCTGACGGGCAGGTCACCACGCAGGTCAGTGCGGACTGAGGCTGTCCGTCCACGGAGCTCCCGACACCACCATCCACAATGAAGGAGATGAGCCGCCACACACCAACACCTAGTCCTTCCACTTCCCTTCATCTCATGCCATACTTTGATCAAGTTCTCCGACTGGTTTAATTCAGCAATCAAATAATAAACTTCAGATTTAAGCTTCATAATTTACCGTCCAAAATATATGTATTGCTGTTTTGTTAACAGAGTTTGGGTCTCTTTACTACAGTGCTGGAAGGATCAATGTGTAGTGGCAGAGATTTGATTTCTGCCATATTGATTTCAACTGTATGTCTTCTGCAATATGGCTATGACCCCACTGTCTTCCTAACAGTATAGGTAGAATATGTCCTTGTTTCATAGTTTAATATGGATATGGGTAGAGATTATGCTTTCAGATCTGTTCAGTGATAGTGACATTAGGGTGAGGCTTGTGAAACCTGAGCTGGAGGGCACTTCTTTCGTGAAAAAAAAAAAAAAAAAAAAAATCAAACTTTTTTTTCTTTTTTTTTTTTTAAGCCCTCAGCCATTTTGACAGATTATGCCATCT
This sequence comes from Cyprinus carpio, assembly GCF_018340385.1. Taxonomy (NCBI): domain Eukaryota; kingdom Metazoa; phylum Chordata; class Actinopteri; order Cypriniformes; family Cyprinidae; genus Cyprinus; species Cyprinus carpio. The sequence goes on from NC_056615.1 coordinate 15,101,943, forward strand.
CATGATGTGTAGAGTTCTAAACATGATAAAAGCCATAATCTACACATTCTGCATCTCTGTAGTTTAACTCTGTAATTCTATAGTAATTGTATTAGTTCAGTTGTGGTATCTTGTATAGTTTTGAAATTTGATAATATTGTATTTGTTAAAGGGCTTCTTATTGTTGGGTTTTCTACATGCAGAATGGTCCTCTTTGTGTGAATGTGTAATTGACGTGCTTTCCTTGCGTGTCTTTCTGGACCAGTTTTAAAGAGACTTCCTTTGCCCCTTGAAAGTGAACTGCTCCACTGTTACCTACTTGTAAAAACAACACATTAATTAAATAAAAACCCTTTTATATAAACATTTTTAATACTAGTTGTAACCTTCTTTTATTGTTGTAACCCCCCCCCCCCCCCCCCATTATAATTGTTGGTCATGTTATTTTGCATGTAGTTATGACTGCCAGCATGATATGCAATATCTACATACAAATTTTATTTTATTTTTTTTTATTTTTTTTAAACAGACCTTGGTTTATGAGAAAATTAAAACTCCCAAAAAGGCTGGAAGTTTTGTTTTTTTATATCACAGTACATTGTAAATAAAGTCTTGAGTGGATGTGCTTCCTGTTGGTTTGAGATGAAGGTTTTAACTCATCTTGTGTCATGTCCTTGTCTCATACTACCAAATCAAGGCCATTTAGAAAAGGTTTCATTAGGTTATTAACTTGGAGTACATTTATTCTACCAAATGAAGGCTATTTAGAAATGTTTTCATTAGGTTATTAACGTTGAGTACATTAGATTTGCCTCTAGGTTTGACGTCACAGTTGAACGTTCTGTTCCTGTACTGATGGAGAGTGGCGATGTTTATTTTTAACACACGGTGGCGCCATTTCAACTTGGCTGGCGCTCAATCACTGTAGGCACATTTGTGATTAGTAGAACTCAGACTCATTTCTGCCAATCAAATCTAGTTTTCAAAGAACCACTTCTAAATACATATTAAGCAGTTGTTTTATTAATAAAGGGTTTATTGTAATTGTGACTCAGTCCGTTAATTTTTGACATGACTCAAAAATATGTAAATTAGAACTTAATTATACTTTGCATTTACATCAGAGGCTACATCTTTCTAGTGCATTTACTTACAACAGTTATGTTATTCGGGTTTAAAAGATCGTTTTCATATTCTCAGATGCTCTACCACAACAACAGCCGAATTCCCCGAACAAGTTCACCTGCGCAATCTTCATCATATTCCAATTTATGAATTCATCAAATGCAGCCAAAGATAATTTATGAGGAGCATAATTACCTTCCGAGGACTTCGTTCATTAGTCACGTGACAGACTGATCGTTTACGAATCGGACATGCCAAAAAAATTAAACGGCTGAGTCACGGGTTTGTGAATGAGAATGAGCGCCAAACATTCCTTATCCGGCCTAAATCTTGAAAGGAAGGCTTAGAAGGGAACAGAGAAAGTAGTAGAAAGACTCAGATGTGTAGTCAGAGCAATGGCTAGAAACTCATCCTAAACGGTCAGCTTTTGAGAATACAAGTGGTTTACTAAGAACTATTTTTGTCTTTTTTTTTTTTTTTAACACAGCCTTCATAGAGTATAAGACTACACTATCTGTAAGTGGTGCGAGGCCAGAACTTCACTTGTGGACATGCCTCATCTTATGCAGTGAACAATTACTGCATTAATGGCTGACATTTTACAAACAAAAGAGAAGTGTAGGAGTTTCACTATAGTCTCCATACGGGTGTTCTCCGTCTTTTTCCTGACAGTTCGCGAGAGAGGGAGCGGTGTTTTGCATGATGTCAACCTGCGATGCAGACATGGTGAGATGGTCCTCACTGCAGAACACAAGATCCAGGGGGCGTGGTTGGATTCAGATCCAACTCCTCCCACCTTACATATACCTAAGCCTACCCGTCTCCACCCCCTGATCCCTAAACCCACCCATCTCCACACCTAAACCTACCCATCTCCACCCCCTAGATGTGTATTTAACCACACCCCCAAATCTTGTGTTCTGCAGTGAGGGGCTACTGGGACACGATGGCTGGATTGCGTTTACATTACTCTGAGATCAGATCACAATGCGTCCTCGACTTACCTCTGGACCAAGACACACTGATCGGATAACATTCCGATCAGAAGTGCGTTTACATTTGTCTTTTCAATGTGTATGTGGACAACATCTGGATACAGGTCGCATGTTAATGCCAAGTGTACACGCAGCCATAGAGTAAGGGTTGGATCTTAATATTTGAGATATGGGGCCTGGTGAATATCTGTACCTAATCCTGGCATGACTTGGATTTATTAACTCTGTTTGTCTTGGCTGCTGAGTTTCTTCAGTGGCCTGTAGCACGAAGCAAGATGAACAAATTTAAAGTTGCAGAGTAAGTTTTGAGTTGACAAAACCCGATAAAGCCAACCAGGGGCCTGTACCATGAAGTCGGATTAACTGGCTAGCCAGGTAAATTTCAGTTTAGTTTGCACCAATCCTGGGTTTTAGGTACCATGAAAGTGGCTTGGCTTTTAGCGGCGCTCATTGCCATGGTAACTTGCACTCCACGGCTAACCTGCTCCGGGGGAGGTAATGTTCTGGGTAAGAGATCTCAAACTGAAACTGAACCAATCAGATGTGAGCAAAGTGACACATATCTGACACAAAAAGTCACTCCCCCAGTTTCTCTTGCTCCAAATAAAAGGTCACTAATATAAAAAAAAAAAACACAAAAAATGTTTGGCCTTAATGATAATTACTTAGCGTTATTTTATATGATTTATATAATTAGTATATGATTCATATTATTATTATTAATCCATTACACACAAGCAATTTTAGTTTAACAGTTATTATAAATCATTTATTTTAAATGAATATTAATGTATATAGATCATGTATGTAAATGAGCTGTTGTATCAATAGATAACACTTTTAAAAATGACGACGTGACCTTATATGTTCGAATCTCTATCGCTATATATTTTCAAATGTATAAACTAACTTAACAAGTTTCACTTGTGACTGCACTGATCATTTCTTTTATTTGTCCTCTTTCATGTTTCATATGACGTTTAAATTGGTAATTTTCTTCAATCTCTTAACCTTTATCAAAACCTTTAACATTTAAAATGCCCGAAAACTCAGAGCTTGCTCAAACTAAACCTGAACTTACCTGGGTAAAAACTAAAACCAGCTTCGTGCTTCAGGCCACTGGTCAAGGAATCATCCAAAATATTAGCTGAAACCAGTCATGAGAGACCGTAAGAGATTTGTTAATTTAATACCACCACCAAAATCATGTAGCCTACAATAAATTATCTGATGTAAGACATTGCAATGAGCATTAAAATGTTTTTTTTTTTGTTTTTTTTTTGTAGCCTGTCACCTTGTGCCAGCCTATTGTTGTCATTGAAGCACTTCTAGCTATTTGCTTGGCACAGCCATTGTGTTGATAGTTTAGACACCTCATCATATCAAAGGGGAAACCCAGCGGATCAGGCTTCAGCTTTGGATGTGGTTCTAAATTCCATTACATGATCCGTTACTGATCACTCATACTGATTTAGTACTGCTTGGCCTACCTTTAAAGGTTTAAAACAGTCTTTATTCAATTCATTTTCAGTATACTTTATTTGTATGACAGCTTTACAGCAAAAATAATAATAATAATAAAAATGTGTACTGGCATTTTAAAGCCATATTTATATGCATACAGTACATATGCAAACAATATTAGAGCAGATGTCACTAGAGAGACAACAGTAGTATTTAATATAACTAAGGCGTTTTTGTTGATTTTACAAAGTATAACCCATAAATGACTGATTCTCTACAATTTTGTCTGTATTAATATTAAAAAATAATAACAAAATAATTTTTTTATCTTCTACAAGTGAATTTAATAATCAAAACATTATAATTTTCAGAAAAAGTGGATATTAAATTTGAGATTTGCTAAACATTTAAAAAAATGTGTTTTTAAAAATTAAATTTAAGTGAACATTAAATAATTGCAAAATAAGGTATGTAAGCATGCATGATTAAATATCTAATAATATAAACCTTATACTGATAAATAAATTAAAAATCTTGAATTTTAGTGTATAAGTATAATACTGATATATCATTTTTTCAACATGCTGGATTATGTGCAAAACATTGGATTGTAAAGGGAGAGGTATTGGTCTAAGAGCTTTGTGCATTTATTTTCAGTAAACTAAAGTAAATAACTGTTGGATTAAACAGTTGGACTCTGAACTGGAATCTTAGTAGTGCTGTGTTACATTGAGGATAATCCATGTTTTCCTTGTGCTCCGTTCAGTTTTGGAGTCTGTAAATGACTGACCCATTTGTTTTGAGACAAAGCTTTAGGAATTTGGCTTCTTAGGATTTGCACCAATGTCTGTACCAGTAATCTCAGAGAGAGTCTGGAGCTACAAAACCCTTGTCCAGACTCTTGTGGACATGCCCGAATCCTGAGCTGTTCAGGTGCCTTAGTGTTTGGGGGACTGAGGTGACAAAAGTGGGCAAGAACTGGAAAGCAAACTCCTTCTATTGTGACGTTCTGTATTGCACATGCAGTCTATGTTTTAAACATGAGGTGGGTGATATAAGGACGTTTTAAACTTAGCTTGTGTGTCCACTAAAACATTTTAAGCCAGCTGAAAATGCCAGGTACTTTTTTGACAATGCCCAACTGTGAGTGCTTGAGAGCTCTTATGTGTAATGAAATGTTCCTCCAAGCATTATTCATGTTAATATTGTTGTAGTCCGGAAATGCACATTTAAAATATATGCTAGCCTATTTGGTGGACATTGCCTTACAGATGTGCTCTATGCTAGGTCAAGGAGTTTAGATACAAAAAGGCCTTGTATTTGGGTGGGAGAAAGGTGTCTCAGCCCTCACAGGTCCTTCAAAAGGTCTCTTTCATTCAAGGTACTGGAACCACACCAGCTCGTCCTGCTCAGCAGAAGATACAACCGTGCTTCTGTTCCAGCCTCTGGGCTGCACATGAGTCATGACATCATTTTGGAAAAGGAAGTAATGGATTTGGAAGTTAGTTTAAGAGAGGCAGGTTCTAGTCAAGCCACAGACTGCACAAACTGTGTTTGTTTTGTGCTTGTCTAACACACAGAGTATAATTTGATGTAAAAATTATTTCTGTAAAAAGTAATTGTCTAGTCACAGTCCGAATGACCTTAAGTTCCATATACTTGGTTGCTGTTCATCAGTCCTGTTTAGTCTTTGCCTAGATGTGTCTTTTGAGCTTGTTTCCCATATGCTTGTTCTCATGTCTTGTCTTTGGTCTAGTGTTGTTTTAAAACAGCTTGGTTCTTTTGTGAGTTGAATTTGTTTTGGGCTGTTTTTGCATTATGTCATGTTTTTTTAATATTATTATTTAATTATTAATGGTTCTGAACTGTTCTTGAACTTCTTGTGATTATGTTTGGGTTCCTGTTTCATTGCAAAGCAGCTAATGAAGTGCATTGGGGTTCACTAGTGGTAGGAGAAAGGAGGCTTTTAAACAACTTCTAATCAATATAAGCAATTGTTTTGTAAAATGATATCAAAGCTCTCGAAATGCCGCAAAATGAGCACATCTGCTTGTTAAAGATGCAGTTGAGTCGACATTTGGAAAAACAACTATTTTACAAGGTGCATATTTCACATTAATTCTTGTGATGTAATTCGTATGGGAATGGGTGATTTAAAAAAAAAAATAGTATAAAGTATGTAATAGTAAAGTGTATGTAAAGGTGTCTAAGTCCCTAAGCATCAGTGGGGCATAAGCAGATCACACAAATGCAATTGTATAAACTTATATGAGTGCAGTTCACCTTACCTGACATCTACAAGACCAGTTGTAGAACATCTGTTGTTTTATGTTGACTGTAAAAAAGGAGGTATTGATGAAGTCAATGAAGAAGAAACAATTTAATAAGCCAAACAATATTTTTGGTGTGGGAAACATTGCTGAGCACCCGTGTTCTACAGAGCACAGCGGAAGTGAGGGCCTGAGGTCTTACCAGTCCTGCTGATGTGTGTGTATTTTTAAATTCTCTTAATGTCCCTCTGTGGGTGTTCAGTTTTGGATAACACAGTGCTTTCTGGGACGTGAGTGAATGTGTCCTGTGAGTGTGAGTATTTATGTGTAAAGAGCTCGTAAGTTTTCCCATATTGCCTCATCACATTTGTTGTCTATTTGCACCCATATGCCAAAGGAAAGCGAGAAGGTGTTTATGTCTTTCAGTAGATTTGTCTCAGCAGTGACATTTGGCCCTCAAAAGAAATGGGTGCATTTCTCCCGTGTCCACTGACCTTGCCCAGCTGCCGTATGTCATCAGAATTCTGGGATCGAGGTTTGGGACTTGTACCAGTTGGTTTTCGTGTTAATTGCTGGCATTAGGAGGGGACTCCATTCATTTATGAGTAGGTGGACCATGATTGATTCTCTCTTGTGATACGTTTGAAGTTAATCCTATGAGGTTACTATGGGTCACCTACACTTACATAAGGACTAAACAAATTAGAATTTAAGAAATGATATGCGATTAAGTAAAACCGAGCTCGGTCTTGTCATGTCACATGCAGATGTCCTTAGTGGTTTCTTCAAGAACCAGTCTTATTCAAGAGATGCATATAGAAACTTCATGTTTAATGTTTACCCATATTACATGAAAATAATTAACCAATCATATCTGCACTGCTATTGATTACATTTTAATTGCTATTATTGTTTATTTACTTATTATTTAAAGGTTTCAGGATATAATTACTTTCACATTTATGCATTTGACAAATTACATTGCATTTAAGGTCTACACATTATCGGTTCAATCATTCCTTTGGAGTCGAACCCATGACTTTGGCATTGCTAGTGCCATATTCTACTGTTTGAGCTGCAGGAATGCTATGGATAAGTCTGTCCAGACTAGCTTTTCCCCTTTTGAAAATTTCCCCTGATGTGGAAAGCAACCCATAACATTTTTAGAAATGTCTGAGCCACAAGTATCATTGTAAACTTTTACACTTTTTTAAAAATTCTTTCCTGACTAAATGGATGGATGCATTTAAAAGTTAAACAAATTAATAGCGTTTCATTTTTTCACCCTCGCTCATTTGCACACAACGTTTCATTCCAAAGCTAAGTGGTTAATGAATGTGCACTGAAATGTCATTAAGTTTAAAAACAAAAACAAGGGGTTCGCTATGAAAGAATGTTGCAAACTTGCACAAGAGTACATGCAGGGAATAAAGCATAGGGCTTAAGAGGCAAAAGACTAATGCATTCCACAATTGCTCTAAAGCAGCAGCAGCCGAAGCCATTAGGACGGTCTGCATAAAATCACATAAACTAAATGCAAGGTATTGATTGTTGATGTCCCTTTTCTTCGCTCCATCATCAGCCATCAACACCACATAACTTAGGCATTAATTCTCTAACTTTTATAACCATAGTTTACTGCAATATAACAGAGTGATGAGAGACTATTACTATTCTTATTTTACTATTGTCCTTATGGTTAGGTGACGCATGCAGACAATATTGGCATTTACTGAAGCACATGTCCAGAGCTTAGAATACTGTACAGCACATCCCCAGCACCTGTTCAAAAGGGTTAATCTTGGCCTTGACATCAACAAGATGGCCTTTTGATTGATTCTCTTGATATGACCCAGTGCATGTTTACACAGAAATACATTGATCCAGCATGCAGTTGTATAAATCTTTGATGTTTGCACAGTTTGTGAATTACAGCTGCTACAACAAGGGGGGTTATATTTTTATTTTGTATTATACGTTCTTGTAATTTTAAGTGTGCAAAATTGTTGAGGTTAGCAGAAATCTATCACAAGTTAAAGTAGGCTAAATAATTTGAAATTTTAAACAAACGCCTCTTAGTTTTTGTAAGAAATTAATTTCATATATCTATAATATCGTAGGAAAAGTAGAAAGTAGTTTATCAATTTATTTATGAAGTCATATATATAAATATCAACCGACTCGTTACCTCCTCAGCTTTACGTGCCATGACTGACGTTTTGGTACAGTAAGTTTTATTTCAAATGTTTTTTAAACTCTTTTAGAAGGTTCGAGTCCTTTTTAGAGAAGCCAGACCTCCCCATACCCACACAACACGCACGCTGTGTAAAGCAACTCTGTTTTGACAGTTGACTCACTGAGGGAGCGTTTGCACGAGGGTCATGCGCTTTATTGTTGTTAAAGCATGTCTCTGAGCCAAACCCCGGCGTAGCATCTACATTCGTCGTGCCGTACACCTCAGTGGAAATCTCGGAAAAGATATGACTTGGTCCTGAGGGAAAACAGAAAACATAATCCGTTCATCTAAATTTGGTGGCCATCCCTCCCTCTCCTCGCGTCTATCCTGCTCTCACTTTCATCAACAGCGCGGTGCGCGCAGCACGTGCCCGTTACGCACTCTCTCCGTCTACATCGCTCAGCTTCTTGGACTCTATAATACGTCACGGACATTTGGGACAGTCTTGAAATGACCGAACTACGGGCACGACTTTGAATTCATCTCTCACGGACCGGCTCCGCTCCTCCCCAAAGAACCGGAATGAGCATCGCGCTCCGGAGCTGGAAAACCGGGCATGTCGTTTACTTCTAAACATTTCTGCTGTGTGCTTAGACAAGAAAACTTGAGTTATGGGATGCTTTGGGCTTTTTTGTGTGCCGCTGGATGTATTCCAAAACTTTTAAATAATTAATTCGCACGTTAGCGTCTCACCATGAAGTGCTCATTGTCCAGTTACGATTTAAGATGAAAACTGAGTTTAAATATTCATATCAATGTGGAGTCAGGGCTTTAATGAACGTGTCTTTGTTATTAGTGTAGTGACCTTAAATTAACAGTAATAATATGTAGACGTGCTCTATGAGGCTTTTCAACTATTTCACCTGAGTAAGCCACGTTTAGCCTATTCACTTGCAGGTTGTTAGAATGAGCATGTTGTCTTTTTAAAGGGATTAAATGTATTTAAGTTTAATTAGTAATTGACTTAAATGTCCTAATACGTTATTTTCTTATTTTGCTGATTACAACAATAATTTTTTGTTTGGAAGTGATTGATAGAGTGCGTTTTATTGTAAAGGCTATTAGAGATCGGTTTTTTAACCAGTGTTCACACTTTTCTACTTAATCGGTTATCGGTTGTTTAACATCGAGTCCACAGATAAATTCCAGTAGGTCTCTAAAAATAGCGTTCATTTTTATGGTTATTTGCATAAATTATTCAGCTTTGTATGTAACAGATATTAATTCTTAATTGAAGTGTTCATATATTTTGTTTGTCAAGATTAAGTTTGAATTTTAATTTAAATGGTGATCTTTGCAACTAAACTTAAGGAAGCATATTATTGTTAATAATAATACAAAATCACAGTATGAATTATTATTAATTACATTATTATTTAAAATAATGTATTTTATTGTAGTATGATAATTATTTAGCTATCGTTGTGTTAGAAATTTGAAATATAATTAAAAACCAGTTCTGCAAATCAGCTGTAGGACACTTAAACAAATACAAATAATAATTTTCAGTCACTGGGGAAAAAAACAATATATCGGTTAATCTCTGCTGTAAATGGTGCACTAGTTTGCTTGTGTCAACACAATAATGTTGGGTAGCCCTTCAAATAACGGAGGCATTAGGATGCTGGCCCCCCCTGCACCCAATGATGACAGGCGGGTTGAGTTTGTGGCTCTAACGGCTGTTCACACTGAAAGAAGCGAGCCGTCGACCCCAGAGCGCGGACACCCGTCTCACCGCACCGGCTTACTGGGCACACCGCTGCCGGTGCCACCGGGCCCGAGGGCGACCCCTTCTGCCTCAAGCAAACGCTACAGAAAGTTACAGAACTGCCTGTACAACGTGCTGGAGAGACCCAGAGGATGGGCGTTCATCTATCATGCCTTCATGTAAGTAACCCACAGTTTTGGGATGCACTTTTTTTGTTTCGCATTCAGTTTTTGTTTTACAAAGTCTTAAGCTAAGCAAGAAGCATGCTGATAAATTACCTCATAGAAACAGTTTATGACTGCAATGTAATTTGCTCACACAAATGGCCCACCTGCCATGTGCTCACCTAGAGGTAGTGGCAGTCTCTAATTCTGAACAAGCTGATTCGAGATATTTTCCTATTAGGTGACCCTTCCAATAGACCATATCATTTCAGCATCAGCCAAGATTGATTTTCATCTCTCACAATTGGATTAAATTCCCATGCTGCATTCTTTCAACAAATCAAGTTTGCTTGAATGGGAGAGTGCCCGTTTGACATTTACAGATGCGTTGTATATGGCTTTAACTTGGTTGAAATCATAAAATGCCTCGGGATGCTCTAATACAGCACATTATTAAATCTTTTATTCATTGTTGCTCATTGTGTTGCCAACTTAAAGGGCCGAGTATTTAGTAAGAGATGTAGAGCAAGTGCTCCACCATGCTAACTTTGACATTTGTTTATTCAAAGTTAGTTATTAGCCCACTTCTCTTTGGTTGAGAGTCCTGAATGGTCCCTATTCTAAAATAATCCACTATATCATTGTATTTGACTGGTCAGAAGTTGTTCCATGCAGGCAGGCACGTCAGAGGTCATTTATGGATGTCTATGAATATGACTGTAGTTTTAGCCCTGTGCAAAGGAGGCAGGTGTTTGATGTATTAAAGTGTTGAACATTCCAATGTATTTCTTTCTTGTAATCTGATTTTTCTTAAGAAGGCCCTTTTTGACGGTTTTTATCCTCTGAATGAAGGTTATAGCCATAGTGAGCCATTAAAGTGGAGATAGGCATCACTTCCATTCTCTTACAGTTTGAGAGCAGAAGGGAGCTTATCAGAGTCTGTCATACCCAACAAAACAACACATATACATAAATCAAAACCACAACACAGAGTTAATTCACAGATCTCCTAGTGAGTGTTTTTTGTTTTCAGGCCCAATCTAACTGAAAATTCCAAAATAACTTGTAATCGCACAGCTTCAGGTTGAACAATTCAAGTTTGATTTAAAAATATGTATATCTTAATTATTTGAACAAGTAATGGGGAGCAAATTACATTATTCATCTTTTTGCACTTTAAAGTCAACATGATTTGCTGCTTTTTTTTTTCACTTTTACTACTGTAACGTGACATACTTCCAAATGAAACAGGATATTCAATGAGAAAAAATGTAGGGTGGGACTTGATTTTATCCACCATGATTAGCACGTGGACAGTGGGTGTTGGATATCAGAATGGAGCCAGACAGAATCTGATTTTCCTAAAACAAGAATAGGGGCCGGGTTCACAAAAAAAAAAAATAATAATAATAATAATTTATAACATAAATTGTGAGAAGTATCTGAGAACATCTGTATTTTTTTTAGAATAAAGTTATAGATTTGATCTTGTCTGTTTGTATATTATACTTATGAGGTTGACTTCAATACAGTAAAAACAAAAATTTACATTGGTAAAAATTTACAAACATTTTACCATCTATTTACCCTTTTTTGAAGTAGGACACACCTGACGGCTGTTTTTAAATGTAAAGTATGTGAAGTGTGAGTCAGGAAGTCACTAAAGTTTCAATACTAAATCTAGGCTCAGCAACTGTTTCTGTAAGTATAAGTGTTATGTGAAGTACCTTTATTAAATGGAAAATCACTTTTGGTCACCCTGCTAAAAGAGCCTTCCCTTTGTCCATGAAGAGAAGATGTCTGGTCTGGCGTGTTTCACCCCAGTGTAGTTTAAACAAGTATAGCGGTTTCTAAGCCACTGCCACTATTTGTTTACACCATCTATGTTGAGCACTCGCTCCCTCTTCCTCCTCTCTCTCTTTCACTCTTTCCCTCTCTCACCCGCACACTCATACTTACTAAATGCACATAGAGCTCATATATATATATATATATATATATATCATATATATTTAAGTTCATTTTAATATATATAGTAAATATAGTAAATTTTTAGCCGATCGAGATCGTTGTCTGAAATCATGGGATCATAACAATTATTTTATTAAACTGGGTTTATACATCAAACACTACTCAATACAGTGGATATTTGTTCGCTATACCTAATCGAAAGTAAATATTTTCCAGAATTATATTTTACTCATTAGTAATATTTTTCACTGTATAAAAGGATCTATATACATGAAAATATATATTGATCTTTATATTTTGGGAGGATCATAACTGGGGATCCATATACTTTTAACTGTTCTCTTGACACAGGTTTGGCACAGCTATGCTTTGATAAAGAGAAAACTGAGAAATACATACAAAAACTTTTTTCTTATTTTCGGTACTGGCATAGTTACTTCATTTGCATTTATGGCAGATTAATTGACAAATTTCAAGGTTCAGGAAAATATTTTGGCACTCACAGATCATCTGCATAAGATCTCTCGAAACTGAACACTTTGGAGCAACACGGTAAAAATGTAGATGAGGATTCTTATAATAATACATTAGCTCTCTGTCTAATGAATGAAACACAGTGAGGAGTTATTAACAGTACCTGACATGTCAAGGTTATGGCTCTCAAGTTTCAGACACCCAGTGTCTAATTCTCTGTTTCTATTAACGCCTGGCCATGTGGCATGTGGGTGATGTAAATTCTGTCAACGTATGGCATTGGTTTCTGAATATGCCATCTGAGAACAACTATCATGACATGGGCATCAATGTAAGTAGATGTCTGATTAATTATTTAGTGTCTATACACTTCCCTGACAAATTCCAGTTAATTGCTATAGTGTACTTCAGCCAGAGTCTCTTAAATGTCTGAATTAGCCTGCAAATATATCCCTGTGATAATGGGAACTTTAACTGTAGATTAGAACCATACTGCATGGCTCAGGGAAATGAAGTAGCACATTGATCATTATATTGAGACTGCGATTAAGCAAGGGGTGTAATGCCTTGATCGCTTAATTAGCTCTGCCCTGTGAGGCTGCTGGAGGTAATGTGTTTCTCTCATGGTATCTTGTTTTTGGCACAACTGTCGTGAAGAGCTTCTCAAACACGCTTTTCATTCTGATCTCATGCTAAACACTCTTAATCTAAAACCCAGCAGCTGAATGATTTTTTCACACAGATTTTAAACATGCCTTCAAAATTATTATGTGACATGGTCAATATTTTGACTCAGAAGTGGAAATGCTGTAAAGGACTATTTGGATGGAGTTATCTTTGTAACCAACAATTGGCTTACACTTATTAACAGAGGAGATATATATATATGTGAAAATGGAGCATTACATGCAAATCAGACCAAAAGGACACCTGCTGCAGATACTGACACAAATTCCTTCGGTTGTGACACTGAGTCATTGCTAGGACACGAGAGGAACCTTTGACATTGTTAGAAGTTCTACACAAATGGCTGGTAGCCTGTAAAATGTTTATGCATGGGACAGGATTCTTTTTTCTATCACCCTTGCACTCACCCCATAGATTAAGATGTCTTGTCGGAGGCTAAACTTACAAGCTATCAGAGTGTTGACATGATGTTTGTAAGAGGTGGGGGTCAAAGGTGAACATATGTAATGTACATGAGCGGATGCCTAGGATGCAGCTGGAGTTTTAGTAGGCCGAAGCTGACCTTTAGTTGCATCAGTTTTCCACAGCACCACATATAGAAAATCGCATGCTGTTTTTAACAGGCCCTGAGCAAACACAAGGGCTTTCAGAGCTTCACAAAGGTTCTTGGACTGCAAATGGGGGCAACGGTGCCAGGAGTTGTTAAACAGTCTCAAACGGAAGAGGTGAACAGCAGTGATGACTGTGGAAAACATCTTCATCTCTCGAACAGCCCCCGAGTCACGCTTCAACCTCACCCTACAAATCAAGCAATAAATGAGGTCTCATTTGGTTAAATTACTTCCCTATTTATGAATTACTTTATTTCTTTCCTTTGTTTTTTTTTTTTCTTTTGGATTAATGGAAACAGCATTGCAGCTTAATATAATAAAAATGCATTGCCATTGGCTGCTTTAGCACAAAAGAGATGGACGTAGTGAAACGAGAAGTAAAAGAGGGAACTAGAGAACTAGAGGGAAAAGTAAACAGGCCTGCATTTTTATCTCCTTTAGGATTCAGTATATTTTGCAGTTTTTCCCATTCTTTAACTTTAAGTAGTCAACCAGAAATAACAGCTTGTCCAGAACTGGTGCTCAGTCCCTCAAAGTGCTGTACACTTGAGTTTGAGTAAATAAATATATAATAAAAATTGCACTCCCTTGGCACAAACATGTAGACTTGCACGATGGAATTGCGTGTGTAAGAAATGCTTTTGTGCTCATAGTGCTGTTATGCTGTTCAATAATGCATTTTTGTGCTTTTAAAGAAATTATGCAGCGATCAATCCAACGGGGATAGGACCCTCCTCTCCCGGGTAGGTCATTGATTTTTCTTCTGTGGTGGCCGTGACCTTGTCAAGTCTAGCTGCTGACCAGAGGGGCCACCAGGAGTTTTAGGATATGCAGCATTAAGGACGCCAGATTTGCACAGTAGATTTGTAGGCCCCAGACAAACCACAGATATTTGGTTCTGTCCACCTCCGGATGACAAGGCAATGATTTAATACACAAGCTTTAGTAGGCTTTAAAACATAATGATGGCAGACACTTTTCCAGTAAGCAGTGTGTTGAATGATACCTTGAATTGTGTTTACAGCTTTGAGTTGCCTTTTTTAGTATTGTTTAGTGAGATGTTTCAGTTAGATTTTGGTTTGATTTTTCTTTTTTTTTCTTTTTTTTGGCTGTATATATTAATTTTTTATTTTATTTAGTTTTTTGTTTTTGTTTAAATTTGTTTCTGTTTAGTTTTAGTTTTATTTAGCTGACTGTATATATACATACTCTGAGTATATTTAAACAGAGTATTTTCTGTTTTTGCTCAGTTTTTCCAACAAAAATATTACTTATAAAGTGAAAGCAGAATCGTTGTGCGTCTCCGAGCAAAACAGCAGTGTTTAGTTTCAATATTTTGAGCGAATTGTGTGAACCAGTGATTTAGTAGCCCATTCACAGAGAGAGCTGTTCACTTCATTCCTGAATGAATCAGCCATTTGAATCGAATTAATGAATGAATAACGTTCATGTGTTCATGATTCAACAATAAGAAAGAGACTGGGCGAAAACGACGTCCATGGGAGAGTTTCAAGGCAAAGCCAGTGCTGACCAAAAAGAACACAAAGGCTCGTCTCACATCTGCCAAAAAAATCTTGATTATCCCCAAGACTTTTGGGCAAATATTCTTTGGACTGATGAGACAAAAGCTGAACTTTTTGGAAGGTGTGTGTCCCATTACATCTGTCGTAAAATCAACACAGTATTTCATAAAAAGAGACATGTCAAACATGGTGGTGGTAGTGTGAGGGTCTGGGGCTGCTTTGCAGCTTAAGGAGCTGGACGTCTTGCCATAATTGATGGAACCATGAATTCTGCACTCTATCAGAAAATCCTGAAGGAGATTGTCCGGCCGTCAGTTTGTGACCTCAACCTCAAGCACACTTGGGTTCTGCAGCAGGACAATGATCCCAAACACACCAGCACCTCCACCTCTGAATGGCTCAAAAAAAAACAAAATCAAGGTTTTGGAGTGGCCAAGTCACTGTCCGGACTTAAATCTGATTGAGATGCTGTGGCATGACCTTAAACAGTCCATTCATGCTGAATTAAAACAATTCTGCAAAGAAGAGTGGGCCCAGATTCCTCCACAGTGATGTGAAAGACTCATTGCCAGTTATCGCAAATGCTTGATTGCAGTTGAATATTCAAACACATACACAACCAGTTATTAGCTTTAGGGGGCATTTACTTTTTCACGTAGTGCCAGGTAGGTTTGGACAGCTTTTTTTGCTTAATAAATGAAATTGTTATTTAAAAACTGCATTTTGTATTTACTCGGGTTATCTTTGTGTAATATTAAAATTTGTTTGATGATCTGAATCTTTTAAGTCTGACAAATATTCAAAACAAAAACTTTTTCACAACACTGTATACATATTCCAGTAAATAAATATTGATCATATTTAGGATTTTTACAGCATGGGCTAAGACAATATGTTTAAATCCTCATTGTTTATAGATTAAGGATTGAGATGGATGCAACTTTCATAGTACAGTTCCTTTACACAAATGAAATGAAATGAATTAAAATTTGCATGAAAATGGAAGCTAGTTATGCTATTTAAATGAATTTGAATGCTTGCTTCAGTACCCGTATTTTTATATTGAAAATTATGTGGTGATCCATCAGAGTACCAAAATTGTTTATTGAATATAACTTTCTGCTCAGCATTTTCATTTATTCTGCTCTTGACTGCAGTGTTGCATGTTTCCCATTAGCCTGTTTTTATTGGTTAGCGTCAGTGGAGTGTGTAAATTCTGCCCCATTAAAACACCCAGTATTTATTTAGCTATCACTCTCCATTCCATTATATGCTTCAGGAGTGTATTATCTCTTTTTCTCACACCACCTTTAATTTCCGCTCAAGCTACAGCTCTCCCTCTCATGCCCATACTACTCCACTGCAGTGGCTATCCACTCATTAGACTAGTGGTAATACGGTGAATCAGGTGGAAGAAGAGGAAATGCCTTTTGAGCCTTTCTGCTAAGTGCTAGATGAGGGCACATTTAGAATGGATTGTTAAGTACTTATGAGTGGACTGTGGCCTCAGGTCTTTGGCTTCACTTAAGTATCAATATGATAGTCCAGTCCTTCCAGGATGAAGCATATACAGTAGACACATCGGTTTTGTTTTTAAATAAATTTGTTAGTTTTGTGTTTTTATACAATTAGCTTTTTCTAAGGTGATTCATAATGACTTGTTTGTTTGTTTTGGTAGTCGTTTTGTTTGTTGATTTTTTTGTTTGTTTGTTTAGATTTTTTCCCCATTTAACTGTTTGTTTATGTTTCTTTCAGTTAGTTTTGTTTTATTTTATTTATTTTATCTATTTATTTATTTATTGGACTTGTTTCATGTAGTTTTTTATTTTATTTTTGTTTGTTTTAATAAGTTGGATTTATTTTTGTCATGTTTTTTGTTTGATTTTTTTTTAAGTTTGTTTTCGTTCTGTGCTATGTTTTTACAAAATATTTAACTTCAAAACTTTCACAAGGTGGTGCCCTGTTTTACGGTGGTGCCGTTATTTTCTCAGTCAAGGACTGAAGGCTGTTGCTCAGCAGATTGAGTTAAATGAAGTGTGTGGGGTAATGCTCTCTTTATCTGCATTAGTTCACATTGTTTATTAAGGCTTTGAGTGACTTCATTATGTCTCATTCTCAGAGGAAATACTTACAGAGTAGGCTGAAAGTTACCGGTCCTATGAAATATGTGCTTACTTATTTCTCCTTTTTTTCTAGAAAAAAAAACAAACAAACAAAAAAAATCAATAATAAAGGCAAAAATTAGATTAGCATCAAGCTAATTAGATTTTGTTAGAATGGTGATTATGCAGCAATCACTCTCAAAGCCTTTAAATGTTTGGGTGGTGGGTCACTGTAATCCAATATACGTTCAGGAAATGCGAGAGAAAGTTTGCCATTTCCAGTCAAGACCAAACACGCATGGAGAGTTTTGTTCTTCCAGCCCCCTTCAATGAATGTTGCATCCCTAGATTTCATGCAGTCACTCATCACATCTGTGGCAGTGCCTGCTGACACTAAACTGATGTCTCATTCAATACCCTGTCACATTCTGTACATGGCGAATCGTCCAGCTGGCACTACCGGCTTTACTCAGGTTCCTGATAAATTTATACCAAGGAAGGTTATTCAGTCCTAATGTTAAGTACGTGTGTGGAGAGAGAGAGAGGTGTTTTTTTTTTATTTTGTGTATCCATGCAATGGCAGCTGCCAACATGCCATCCTTTTTTAAAGGTGATTGACAAACAGACTAAAATAAGATTTTTCTGTTTTGTAACACTTATGGTAAGATTGTATAGTTAAATATGTAATATTAACACAGTAGTTAACAGGAAATAATGATAAACTATTTTTATTTTTCATAATTTTGTTTAATAATTTTAATAAAAACATTATATTAATTTATGCATACATTACTATTCAAAAGTTTGGGTCTTTAATGTTTTTAATGTTTGATTAAAAAAAGTTACAAAATTAAAAAAAGAAAAAAAAAATTTTGTTAAATAATAGAATTTGAAATAAATGTTGTCTATTAAAGCAAAGCTGAAATTTCAGCAGCCATTACTCCAGTCTTCAGTGTCACATGATCTTTAAATTTTTTTTTTTTTTATCAAACACAAGAGTTCATTCTGCTCTTGTCCATACAATCAAAGTATGGGGAAAACACAATTTTTTAAAAAAACACCAAGTTTTTATTCACTTTCGGTTGCAGTTCTCAAATCTCATTCATGTTTATGCATATCCAAATATATGACCTCATGCTGACAACCATCATTGGTTCTTATGTGCCTTGTAGCCAATTGTGATACACCATATGTTAATATGTACATTTTCAAATTATGTAAAAGATGAAAAATTATTTAATTATTCAGAGAGCCGTTGCAGTAAGAGGTAGCATGGTGCGGTGGATCGTCCTTGTGACAGAGCGCTAGAGAAGAAGTCCTGATGCGGTGTATTCATTTCTCCTTTCAGGGCAGAAATGTTTCCCGCGGGACGACCTGTCTCTCCCAGGATGAGGCACAGCGCGTTTTAAGTTTCCAGGATAATGACGAACAGGAGCTTGGACTGTTCTCCAGCTGATAGTCTAGTGTTCGCACTGTAATTTACAAACGCTGACTCAGGGTTAAGATTTTGTGTATTCTGCGCTTTGTTAGTGTTATTTTTTTTCCAATGAATCACAGTGATTAATTGCCATGTTAATCTTGCAAGTGCACAACTGCCAGTCAAATCACTGCTTTCACAAAGTCGGCCATGCTTAACAGATTTCCTAGAGCAGGTAAATAGTAAAGCAACCATGTGTGATCACAAATCTGTATTTGTGCAACTTTTGTCTGCAGGAATGCAGGAGTACTCTTGATTTATTGATGTTATTTGGTATCCATTTGAATCTGTGAATAACAACACCCCCTCCCGTGGAGATCAGACGGCGACCTGCCTTTGAAAGCACAGAGAGAGACGGAAAGACCAAAGGCCCAAAAGTGCACAACTGTCATAGCATGTAACGTGATCCAGACCCGTGTTGATACCCCTTTAATCTGCTGTAATCTCTGTTTATGTAATGTTATTTTTGCCAGGCTAGACTCAGATTCTGGTGCAAGCCTTTGACCGAGACTTATTTTAAGTGGATGTAACCATCTTATTGCACTCAGGTGGTTTTTACAACCCCAGACATCAAAGTTCATCACCAGAGATTTAGGCATGTTAGGGATGCTTCAAATACTTCTGCCTTTAGAACATTGTTTTAGTAGCTGAGGGACATTTCTAGCATTTGATCCTGCTTTCATAAACACCTTAACAATGAATGTCAGTTGTTTGATGTTTTGATTGTTGAGGGGTTTATGCTATGGTCCTGAATTTATTTTGGGGTTAGAATGTGGTTAGCCACTCCCGTTTGCAGTGGCATCATGAATTATTCATATTAGTGTTTGCCATCCAAACTAAAAGTTAATAACACTCTGCAAACTAAGAGGGTTCATCACAGGGGGGTTATATGTGTATTATTAATGGTTAAAACACCATTAACTTTATCAACTTTATCACTGTTTTATCAAGTGCTGTCTTATCAAGTGCACGTGACCTACATGCTGTTTTAACCTTGTATCTGTATATAGGTGCATGTTTGTGTAATGGTGTGCACGTGTATGTACACAGACAATAACCACTCACACTATTTATTTAAAAGTGACCTGAAACTTATAATAGATAGTAGATAGTTCAGACAAAAAAAATTAAAATTCTGTCATCAATTACACAGCTATCATGCAAACCCATAAAGCTTTGGTTAATCTTTGGGATTACAAATTAAGAGATCTTGAAACCTGAGAGGCTCCCTCCATATAAAGTCCAGGTAACCAATAATTACTAGCTGGAGTGGTCGTGAGCTCTGCTAGAGGGCACTCCACCCCATGCCCTTGCCACTCCACTCCAGACTCCATTTCCTAGATACCCTCTGCCTAAGAACCAGTTATCTGTTGTCACCTGTTTCAAGTCAGGAGGTCTATAAAAGATGCCCTCACAGACACCCTGCCTGTGTTTTGACCCTGCACTGTTTCCTTGTTTCTGATTGTTTGCTGCCTGCCCTGACCATTGCCTTTTAGTGGATTACTCTTTTGCCTTGCCTTGGATATCGTTTTCATGTCTGACTACGTTCTTAATAAAGCCTTGCATTTGGATCTTCAACTCCATTGTCACGTCCCCACATCACAACTAAAATGTAAAAAATCTCATAAGGTCATTAAGGCATTGTAAAAGGAATCCATATAAATCGAGTGGTTTATCCCAAAATACTTGTTTTGGTGTAAATAAAAGTCCAAATTAAATCTGTTCATCATATAAAATGATTGTATCTCTTCACAAGATTGGACCGCTTGATATATGGGTTCATTTTATGGTGCCTTTATGGTCTTTCCTGGACTTTCAATATAGGGATAAAAAATATCTTTCATTAAAATATCTTAAATATTTTGAAGTTTCATTAAAACTATCTTATTTATGTTTTGAAAATTAACCAAAATCTTTTGGGTTTGTAACGACATAAGGGTAGGTAAGTTTCCTTCTTGGATGAACTATCCCTGTAATGTATAATATGAATCGTAAATTACAACATAAGCAGTCAAGGTATTTTCAGAGCATTCATAGAAATGGCACTTTTACTTAAAATATAAGTATTATTAATGAGTATACTTATTAATATAGGTAAGAACAATGGAATGTAGTGATTGAAAACATAGTGATTAATCTTCTACTTTTGCAGACTAAAATGGTTTAAAATGTTAAAATGGCTCAAAACTTGTCGCACTACTCTAGTGATTATTTTTCAGTACTTTATTTCTTTACATTCATTTTCACAATAGACACAATGCCTTAAAGTTTTGACTACAAAAACATTATTGTGCATGAAAAAGAAACTATGCATTGACTTTGGTGACAACGTGCCCCAGTTGTTGGTGGAGAAAACATACTTCTGTACTTTTGTAGTTGGACATTGGACATTATGACATATGAATCTTAAAATTCTGATTCTTAATTAATTGCTGAATTCTGAGGTGTTCCTACATCATGGACTGTTATACTGTGTATGTAATTTGCATAGAATGATTAGAAATGGAGATTTTAGTAAATAAGGAACCCATGTGAATGACTTTACTGAAAAATGGACAGAGCTAACCTCCTACTCCCACCTCCCTGCTGGTTGCCGTTCGGCAGCTGATGTCTTGTGTAAGTCCCCTTAAGTGTTGTTAAGGCCCTTTAATTTATAATGGCAGGTTCTATAAACATGTCGGGAAACCTCACCATAGCAACAGCACTAAAACAAATTCATAATATAGAAAGGTATTTATAAGGGCTAGCATCCTGACGACTCTCACAAAGTGGTTTGGTGCTTGTGTATCTGATGTGAGTGAACACATTAGTGAACTAATAACCACAAACTTTGTTCCTAGTACCAATATCCGTTTAAAAAAAAACGTAAAAATGCTATTAGTG
This sequence comes from Cyprinus carpio, assembly GCF_018340385.1. NCBI lineage: Eukaryota > Metazoa > Chordata > Actinopteri > Cypriniformes > Cyprinidae > Cyprinus > Cyprinus carpio. Next base: position 15,123,612 of record NC_056615.1, read on the forward strand.
GAAAAAAAAGTTTTTATTTTTACTTCTACTTTTTGGTCATATTGACTATCTTTGCACTCATGCACTTTTTTCTATCAGTTGCAGTTAAGGTCTATAATATCATTATCTACTATAAATCAATTTATTCATTGCAAATCTTAATAATTAATAGTTTTTTTTTCTTTCTGTGATCATAGATTTTAGTTTTTAATTTCCATGAAAGAATAGTTTTTATTTTGGAATATTTTTAATGTGTTTTCCCTGTGTTGTTAGTTATGGATACAGCTGCACTGAGTATGTACTTGGATATGTAACAATGAGGTAACGTTTTTGCAAGTTATTTATTAGGCCTGACAGATCCAAGTAGGTGTGTATACAGTATACGTGTGTGTGTTTATCTGTGTATGTGTGATACTGTGCATGTTTTTCTTTGTGAAACTACAAAAGCTTCCTAGCATCTGCTGGCCTGGATGGTCTTATCTTGGCTCTGTTTCCCACAAGATGTCATATGATGAATGAGAAGAATTCACAGATGATCTCAGTGTTTCTTGTTGTGTCTCTCTTATATTGCTCAGTAGTTCTACTAAGATAACAAGACAGCCAGAAAAAAAAAACAGATCATTCAGATCAGCATTAGGCCTATCTCTTCAGCCTCACCATTTCTCCACAACATTGCTTCCTCTTTATATATCTTTTTATACAAACAATATAGAATAGTATTTTTATAAATTTATTTTTTTAATGTATTTTAGGCTATTAAAACATAGTTATATATTTAGCTAATGTAGGCAATTACAGATTTTTTTTTCCTAACAAATTATCAATTAACAACTTTAATTTGTAAATGTTTATTTTTATTTTTATTTCATTATTTATTTATTTAGTAAAGATGAATTTTCAGCAGCCATTACATCAGTCATGCTTATTTTTTATTTTTTTCCTAATATCAGTGTTGAAAACAGTTATGCTGCTTGATATTTTTGTGAAAACCATGATAATTTCTTGTAGGATGCTTATTATATGCCATAAAAATGTCTTTTATTTGAAATGAAAATCTTTTGTAACAATGATCTTTTGATTTACAAGTAGTGCATCCTTGCTGATAAATGTTCTAAAAAAAGAAATCTTACTTTTCTACTTTGTTGAGATATCTCTGTTAGGTTAGATGGGAGAATATTATATATCTTATGTGTTTGCTGCATCAACTGTAACTGTATCAGTAACTCCAGGTTAAACCTCAGTAGTGATGAGACAGCAGTAGTGGAGTCTCTGTACTGTGTTTTGTGTCAGTTCCAGCAGTGTTGACAAGGTGCTGCACCCTTGATTACACTCTTGCGTGCCATTGCAGTCGTTTAGATGAACCAGAAGGTCCATGTTTGAAGTCTTGGTCAAAGATGGTAGCCTGCTGATCTTGTAAATAGTACTACGAATGATAAGCGTAATGGTGAGATAGCATTTGGCGTGCTCTATAAACGTCTCTTCTTTGCTGCCAGATGCTCCCATCACTTGTCTGTTAATAAGGCTGTCTTCAAAAGAACGTTCCCACCTGAGGGTCAGAGGGACGATTCTGTGGCAACTCAGCCGAACAGAGATACTGACACTCCATGATCAAACTTGTGTAACTTTGATTGGCTAAATCTTTTAATTTTATCATAATTCAGGGGGCGCTTATTTCTAGGAATTGTTTTAGGTTTTTTTTACACCCACAGTGTTATGCACATTTTAGGATACTGCATAAGTGTGTGTGTGTGTGTGTGTGTGTGTGTGTGTACATATTTATAATACTCACAAAAGATGTATACATTCTTGAGGTAGATGCATTTTTTTTTATTTGACAAGAAGAAATGTACATAAACTACTATGGAAACATATTTAACAAATAAATGTATATATGTGCATTCAAAAAGTATTGTTCTAACCTATACTGTATATTATATTGTAAGTTTAAGCCTCTAAAACAGATCCTTAAAAGCTATTTTAACTATTCAGGGTTGTGATGTTACATCCAAAACACTTGTCGGTGACCTTTGACCCTATATGAACAGCATTTATTTGAAATAGAAATAGTTTGCAACATTATATGTCTTTATAGTCACTTTTGATCAGTTTAATGCATCTTTGCTGACTAAAAGTATTAATTTCTTTCAGAAAATAAAATCTTACTGACCCCAAACCTTTGAACAGGTAGTGTAGCCTACTTTCACTTTCATTTAACACTTAGAAAGTAATAGCCTACACCAAGTGGAATATTTACTGTCTTCTGCTGCGCTATATTCTTGTTTTGAAGTAAAGAGAAATATTCAATTTTTTTTACATTTTAATTTAGTACATTTATGCATCATAGTAGGGTTGTGCCGATAGACGATAGTATTATGTATTGACAATAGTCAGAGATATCACCTCTCCTTTGACGTTAGCAAGATGATTATTATTGTTGTTGTTATTATTATCAGGCTAGTGATACTATGTAAGTACTATTAGTGCTTATTTGTTATTTTTTGCGTTTTTACAGTGTTGCGTATTATGACCAATCACACATGATTATGTTGAGCTTATGAATGCAATGGCCAATCAGAGGTGTTCAGATGAGTTATCGCTGAAACAGAGTTTTGTTGTTCATTGCGCGCCTCGCTGCCTGAATACGGCTCTCTCGTGAATTCTCTCATCATAAACAACAAAGTGCAGATATACGTGCAATGTAAGTATTACATTTCTCACAAATGTTAAAGCCACTTCTTTCTTTTGTTGTTGTTCAGTCCACTGGCCAGTTCCTGCTAATCTCATAATCCACTAAAGGAAATTCCCACTAAATGAACAGAAGTTCTGTCTATTTCTGACAATTTAATTACAGTTTCACTTCTCTAACCGAATAAAGACCTCAGCTTGACCGTTCACCTACAATTATCCATGCTCCATGCCAAACGTGTTACTCTTGATCAAAAGAAAGATTGGTAGCTCTTATCCATACAAAGTGGATTGGAGTAATGAAAAATTATCAGAAATAAGTAGAAATAATTGGTTGTCCCTTAAATCTAATTTTTTTTATATTTATAAATAATACAAAATGCAATTTTTTTTGAGTGAGCATGCATGGTATATCCAATATGATCAAATAATAGTAACTTAGAGTAGATTTTAAACATATCAATCATTGTTTGAATCAGAAAGCATGCCGTTTGGAGTGGAGTGAATTTAGGAAGGAAATATACTGTGTGAGAGCTATTTATTTTGATCAGTGGGGCTGTTTTAGATTCATCGTTGCACAATCATGTAACCTGTCCTGAGATCTGAGATCGGTATGGCTTGATGCATTATATTTATATGAAGTTTGGATCAGAAAATTACAATCTGATCAATAACTACAGAACATAAAAGTGTGCAGGTAAGTGGATGCTGCTGAAATATTGCCATTCAGCTGACCCAGCGCTGCAGTATAATGACAGGGAGAAAAAAGCATACATTTAGAAACAAGTCTGCATTAAATCAAAGCTTCTTTGACAGAGCTGTGAGCCACATGCACCAGCTTCTCTTCACCTCATGTGTAAATAAAGGCAATACATTTTGCAAGGGTTTGGGCTTTTAGGAGTGACGTTCGCAGTCCATTGAGCGGTGAAATGTCAGCACATAAATACTGGAAATCTGGGCAATGAGCTGTGCGTGTGAAAGTGTGCAAGTGTGCAAGGTGTGTGTGTGTGTGTGTGTGTGTGTGTGTGTGTGTGTGTGTGTGTGTGTGTTTTGAAAGCACTGCTTCAAATCCTTTGCAACTGTGCAGGTTTGTGTATATTTGTGTGATATTGGATGTGGTGTTGGGCACATTTCAGTAAAAATGTGATATTTTCACAAAATACATATTAAAATGGTTGAAAAGCTTAGGATTTAAAGTATTTCCTAATTAAATATGAAATTGATCATTAATATCTGATTGATATTTTATTAAGATTCTCTATGAATTGTAATATTTTATTAAACTGATAACGATAACAAAAATAGTGAAATTTTCCACTATAAAAAATATGGCCTAAATGTGTGTATAAAGAAAATAAAATCTTTATGTTCTACATCTGATATTTACCATTAACATGCAGTAGCTTGTTTTTCAGTGTAAAATTGCAGATGTGGTAACATGGAAGGTTAGAATTTTTTGCGTGTGACATCCTGTTTGTTCAGGATATGGAGAGGATTCTCTAATTGTCAGCTCATGGTAACAGTATTGTCTGTAAATGTCAAGCTTCTCGTCATCCTTCTGCCTTCCAATTAACATCTCTCACTGCACTTCTGCTTTTCCTCTCAGCAAGCTCAGCATATATCCCGCTCATAATAATGTGACTCAGTGGCCTGTGATTGTGCCCTTTCAAACTATAGCGTGAATGAGAGTTTCCAGATAGCTGAGTGTGTTCAGAAGGCCACAGGGTGTGTGTGTTGGTGAACGGATGTGACATGAATGACTAGTGGAGACACACTGATAGATGCCATTTGCAGTTGGCACAACAGTATATCAGTGATCTGATTAAAATGAAGTAATTTATGATCTTCCGCTTACATAAAGACTGCAAAAGAGATGGTATTCTCACAGCTGAATTTGCACTAAAAAACACTAAATACAGCATAAAAGTGTCATAATAGTAGTCTGGATGCGATCCTCAGCAAAGGTGAATAACCGCTTTTTTATGGTTTGCTCCTCACACAAAGGAAATCTGCTTCTGCCTCAGAATACAATAAAAAAAAAAACAGGTCATTGCAACTTTTATCTCACAATAATGACTTTTCTTCCTTTTAAAAGTTTATATCTTTAGTCAGAATTGTGAGAAATAAACTCAGAATTAATTTTTTATTCCATGGCGGAAACAAGCTTTTGATACGAAGCTGTTATATACTATTTAGTTCTTTCTTTTGTTCTTTGTCCGTTTTGGACTTGACATCCCATGTTTACTATAATCTTAGATTATGTGGTAATGATTCAAAAAAATGTTGCTTTCGTGCTCCTCTGATAAAATGATACAGTTTTGGAACAACTTGAGGGTGAGTAAATAATGACAGTAAATTCATTTTGGTTGAACTATTGGTTTAAATAAAGCAAAACATAAAATTGAACCAAACTACTTTAAGGCCTTGAGCAATAACTAGTGTTTACTTTCCAGATGTGTTTGTGCTTTTAAAAAATATTTAAATGACAATATAATAACCTCATTCCACATGCAGGGCAGTTTTTCATGATTCAGTAGCTGGAGCCTGTGCTTTCTTCTGGTAAGTGTCTGTGTTCATTTTCACTGATAGTATTTCTGTATGTATGATAGGTATCAGTGTTAACCCTTTTTCGCTGACATTAAGGATTTATGCTTTCCAGACTGGTTGCAGCTTTACTTCCCACTCTTGTGTTGTCTGCTCCTACTTCTTCTTTTTGACATCTTTCACAACTGTGTACGGTGTATTAAACACTGACTTCCAATTCCACTTTACAATTAAATGAATTATTATGAACTTAGCAGGCAGCTCTGTAGACTGTGGATAACAGATTTGTGTTATGGATGGATTGTTTGGTTTTACACAGTGTTTCCCAGCAGAGCTTGTGTTGCCAAACCTGTGTCTTGTTTTATTTATGCTTCAGCAATATGTTTCCCCTCATTAGAACAGTTTTTTTTTTAATTCTTGGAATGTGAAGACGGCTGTAAAACCCATCATACTTTTGCAGTAATACCATTATTTTGCTGTATTTGTTCATTTAAAAAAAAATGAAGCCAACAGTTGCCATGGCTTTAAGTTTAATCATAAAAAAATTCAACTTATAAAATTTTAAAATTTGCATGCTTGAACTTTAATCTTTTACAGTGCCTTAACATGTGTTTGCCTTCTAGTGTTGAGTAAGTTACTCTAAAAAAGTAATTCATTACTAGTTACTAATTACATCTTCAACAGTGTAATTAGGTTACTGTACAAATTTCTCTCTCCAAAAAGTATTTAATAACTTATTACTAATTACTTTCTAAATCCTATATCAACCTCGACAAGTTAACTATACAAAGATTGACATGAAATGTTTATTTTTTTAATTCTTCAAATAAATTATAGATAACTGACTAAATTGTTCTGGTCGCAGTTTAAATTAAAGTTCCAGTTCTCACTATTTACTAACTATTGACTATGACTTTTGCCTCAATATACTCCTAATTACTGCTTATTAATACTTAGTAAAGTTAAGTTTAAGAATTGGGTAGGATTAAGGACTTAGAATAAGGTCTTGCAGAATAAGACATTAATATGTGTTTTTCTAAAAAGTAATAATAAACAGCCAACATCCCAGTAATGTTCATGCTAATAACCAACTAGTTAATAGTGAGAATTGGACACTGAAGTGTTACCAATATTTTTAAAGTGAGAAGAGTACATAAAAAGCATGCATTTTAAGTTAGACTTATAAAATTTAATTTGTATTGTATATAAATGCTCTACAATCTATACATAGTATTAAGTTCAATTACATAAGAAGTGGATGTAATTAAATTAAGAAAAAAATAACTTAGTAACTAATTACACCCAACACTGTTGCCTTCATTGTAAAACTTTAACATTATTACGTTAACTTTAATCATTTTAAGTAAATTAGTGTTGGTATGCCATTCAAAGTGTTATGCAGACAAATGACAAAATCATCAATAACAATGTAAATAAAATGGAAAATGGTGAGACATCCATTTATCCATCCATTCTCCAAATCACTTTTCCTATATAGGGTTGCTGAAAATGCTCAAACAATGCAACTGTATTAATTATTCATGCACCAGTGTATGCTGGGATGATTTGAATGGTATTGAACCTCAAAATCAGTTTTTCCTAGTAGTCCTATTTGAAAAATCCATTTAAAATCACAGTACATTGTTATAGAAAATCTGCATTAAGATGCATTTTTTAGATTCCTGAAAGCTGTATATTGTTAGGATATATATATATATATATATATATATATATATATATATATATATAAAGAAAAAGTTGGTATTTTATCAATATTTGCTTGAGGTAATCATTTTTAACAGTGACTTGGACAGATGTTTAGATGTTCTTTCTTTTGTTCGGGTTACCATACACACGTAATTGCACTATATAAAGCCTTGTACAGTATCAAGGCATTCATCTTTTTTTGCGTCTTCAGCCTTTCTTTCCTTTTCTTATATTCCCCACAGACACTTCGCAGCATTAACAATGTGGTTGTGTGTACTGGACAAATTTGCAGGCTGTCACAATTCAAGGCACGTGGATATTTATAGAGCTTTCCACTGCTGCCACCTTTGTCCTCTGCTTAGAGGTACAATCTTTTGCTCTTCTTTCTCTGATTTGCTGTACTATTTGTTTTCTAGCTTTTTAACCCATCTACATATTATTCCGTGTGCGTGTTGGGATTAAGAAATCATTGGTAAATCACGACACCCTCTACTTTGTCCATTTCCAAACATTTATCCTTCTTCCACTCTCAACGTAGCTTGATGTTTATCTCTCTCGTTGTGTAACTGATACCTGGTCCATCAGCCTGCCGTGATTGAATTAGGGTCAGAGACTCTGCCGTTATGCGCAGATGTTTTGTGGCGTACAGTGTACAGAGTCCAGCTCAGCAATGTGTAAAGCCCTCACTATTCATCATCCCCTCTGTTTACCCACATGGCCCATATCTATGTCCTCATGCTTTCATCTCGCTGTGGCTTTTATGGCATATTAACAGTCCAAGTGATGAATTTAGCCTAAGATTTAGTCTAATGAGGACCACAGCAGGGTCCACTACAGCATACTTCATCTTAATGTATCGCAGAGAATGAGAAGAGAGAAATGGGTTATGCTGCGTTATTGCGATGATTATTTCATAACCCACATTCAGTTTTATAAAACTAGAAAAGATTCTTAGGTTTACCTATGATTTCTGTTTTCTTTGTGCCAGACCTGGATGGATGGATTGTTTGGATTCTGTCAAGTCAAGTCACCTTTATTTATATAGCGCTTTAAACAAAACAGATTGTGTCAAAGCAACTGAACAACATTAATAAGGAGAACAGTGTGTCAATAATGCAAAATGACAGTTCATCATTGAATTCAGTGATGTCATCATGCAGTTCAGCTCAGCTTAAATAGTATCTGTGCAATCATTTTTTTCTTGCATTTACAAGGTCAATTTGATGTCTGTGAAATTGATTTCACATGGGTTAGCTTCTGAAAACTGTTTTTCCTACACTGTCAATTTTTCTTGATTAAACTTTTTTTTAACACTATAAATTTTGTATTATTATTTTTCAAAGTTGTAAATAAAACAAAGATTGATGTAGTACATTTTGAAAGAAAGTATTTTTAGTCTTTCTGTACTTCAGAGTTTCATGTTTAGTTCAATGTGTATTTGCCGTTTCTTTGTAATACTTTGTGAAATTGAATAGATTGGAAAATACATTGAAAAAAATTTCGCTACCCTTTTTTCAGTGTTAAATTCAACCTGGACCAACTGTCAGCACAGGCACACCATCAGAGAATGGTATGGACATGATTTACAGCCAAATCATGTGCTTACCAGGAAATTCAAACACACGTTGCACTGCATTGTTTTCACCTCATGAGACTATCATTTCTGCTGATTTGAGGATTTGATTTCTGCTTTTGGCAGATTGACTTTGGGCTTGGAGGTTGGGTTCAAAACTTGCTTCTCAGCTGAAATGCTAGCTGCACATGGTCTTCACATGCTCTAATGTATCTATTTTTTACTGTGTTCATCGATTTTTGATGGAAACCTTTTGGGGGTAGCTAAGCAGTTTCTGGGCATTTTCTTCCTCTGTCCATCCAGTCAGATTGTTGATGATTCAGGACTGGGAAACTGGGCCTTAGCTTTCAGTGCTCTTGCCCTTTTTTTCAGTCTGTTGTTTTATGAGGGATCGTTTTACCTACAGTACATTAGTTTGGCAGTAATGAGTCACACTCAGCAGAAACGGTTCAGGGAAGAAGTGACCTTTCAGTCTTCTGAGGTTTTCCAAAAAATTATTTATGCATAATGTTTGAGGAACATGTTTAAAACCTTAGATCAATGCCCTAATAGTTCCAATAATCTTTTATATATCTTAATTAGACCTATCATTCTCTCAATCTACATATATACTAAGAAAGATACTATCTAAAAAATGTTGTTTTTTTATTGTTTATCTTAAAGTCATAATTCTTTTCTTGCACTCTGAACTGCAAACAAATACTGCAAAGGGGGGAAATTTCAACCTTTCAGAAACTGTTTAAACGTAAAACTTTGGAAAATGCCTCCAGAAACCAAGTCCATTAAATACGTTTGAAAAGTGTTTGTGCATGTTAAATTAGCACTAAAATCCATGTATTATTAATCTTGTTTGTTTATTTTAAATAACAGGTGTTTCCACTCACCCATGATTTGCAGAATAGATTTGTTTTCTGCTGCTTTTCCATCCAACACACGAAGGCATGGATTACAGATTTATCTGTAAGGTTGTTTTTTTTACACATTCTTTGGTAAACACTGTAAACTTTGGAAAGTGTACTATTATCCTTGGCCTTTTTTAAGTGTTTATAGGCTCTTCTGATGTCAGCGGATTATCAGTACTGTATTTGGAGGATGATGTTAACTGGCTGTTTGCCTATCTTTGTCTTCTTCTTCTTTTCTGAGTGAATCAGTGTACAGCTACTCATTAAGATCTGTCAGTCTCATAATGCTCTTCTCTCCTTAGAGTTTGTGCTATTAGCAACCTACTGTTTCTATCAATAATTGATTGTGAAAAAAGCCCCAAGAGTTGAATTTCAAATGTCCTTATGGGCCTCCTTAAGACAGCAACTACCACGTTCAAGGCCTAGTAAGGTAGTAAGGACATAGTTTACAAAACTAAGGTTAACCACTGATGTCACATGGACATGCAAGGTCAGAAAGCTCTCGGATTTCATCAAAAAATATCTTGATTTGTGTTCCGAAGATGAACAAAGGTCTTACGGGTTTGAGATGCCATGAGGTTGAATAATTAATGACAGAATTTTTATTTTTGGGTGAACTATCCCTTTAAGCAATAAAGTTCCTTTGTTGTTACTATTTGAATCATCTTACGTTTCCTCATAACCAAGATGCTGTTACTCCAAACCGTCGCATTACACCCAAAAACACAGCTGAAATTTTTCATTCTGTCCTCGTACAGTTAGATTGCAGAGCTGAAAAGTATGAGTGAGCGGGCCAGATGTGTCCGGTTTGGCATCATCCCCAGCAGCAGCTGCTTGCGCAGAGCCAGTCGGACTCCAAGAGCTGCTCTGAGAATCGCGGGGCGAATCCAGCTTTTATTTTACAAAGCTTCAGCTGGGAGCACCTGGAGCCATCCGGGAACCCCAGTTCTTGCGAAAGGGCCCCTTTTCGGGGTCAGTGACAACACTGATGAGAAATGGCAGGAAGTGGGGCTGTAATCTCTGCTTTTATCCACTCCATTCTGAGTGGGCATGCTGGGCTTTCCAAGCGGGGTCTGTGACAGCAGTGATTAAGAGCATCTGTGTGTATGAGCTGAATGCCAGCATGGATTATGGGGTGTCATGGCGAGTTTCTCTGTCCACCAGAGGCCAATAGTCATCAGTACGTGTAGAACACATGTTTGTTTTTGGGTTTTTGTTCAGTCTTTGCTGTGATATTTGTGCTTTTGTTTGTTGATTTGTTTATCTTTATTTTTGCTGGTGTTTCCTGAAGTGTTTTGAAAAAATCTAAATCAAATAATAAATCTGCATTAATTTAACTGTGTTTTACATGATAAAGTATTACTTAAAAATTAAAGCACAATACTCATCCCAGTTTTGGATTGTATTTTGACCTGTTAGTTTGTGTGTGTTTGTTTGTGTTTCAGTTTTCTCCTAGTGTTCAGCTGTCTGGTGCTTTCTGTTTTCTCCACCATCCCAGACCATCAAACATTTGCCAACGAGGCGCTCTTCATCCTGGTAAGGGGTTAAAATGACACAAACTATACCTTAAACAGTAACAATACTAATCACTTTAGAGGGAAATTATATCATTAGATTGCTGATTGGTTCATGACACCACAAGAACACAGTCCCAATCCTTTCACTAGCAGTTTTCCTTAGCATGAACATCAAAGGCAGCAGACAGGGAAAAAAGTTAAGCCTGTGCTAAAACATCTACTATAATCAAATATTAGCAAATTAATTTGTTTTTCAGAATGACCAGACTTTTTTTTTTACCTAGATGGTTATAATTCCAACATCTACCAGCAGGGCTAGAAGCAGCCACCTTGCATGTTTATTTCTTAATTTTTTTGGCTGGCTAATTTCATATAGCTATCAGCTACCAATTAAAGTGTAGTGCTCTCAGATCCATTTAACCCATTTTACTATATTTAAATACTGAAATACACTGAAAAGTGCATAGTTCACCCGAAAATTACATTTCTGTCTTTATTGACCTCAGGTCCTTTCAAATCGGTCTCTTGTATGATGAATTTCTTTTATTTTTTTAAGAAGATATTTAGAAGAATTTGGGGAGCCAAACAGTTGACTTTAGTAATTTACTTCTATTGTATGGAAAAAAAATACTGTGTAAACTCAATGGCTACATGAGGGTGAGTAAATGATGACAGCATTTTCATTTTTGGGTGAACTAATCCTTTACCAATGCAAGTGTAACAAATAATTTTGAATAAATGGAATAATCACAAAAGTAGGCATGGAAAATTGTTTCTTTTTTCTTAATTATTTAATGCATTTACCTCTTTCCTCATCTCCAGACAGGTTTAAGTCTGACACAGTATAAATTGTTTCATATCTATTGAATTGCATTCAAATGAATCCACTGACTCTCTCTTACCTGTAGAGCAAATGGTTTGACTTCCTTCCTGTGTTTTATATCCAAAATTGTAGTTTAAAGAAAATTCAGAAGTTGTCAAGCGTGGACTGTCTGATCTGTCTAAGTACCTTCACTAAACAGCATTCACATTGTCTGCGCGTCTCTAAATACTTTCATAATAGCACATCGTCTGAATAATTAATCTCACAGGGCTTTCTCTGTGGCTGTTAGTCCATCCAATGGCAGTCTGTATATCTTTTTTGAGGTGTGTCTTCAAAAAAGGTGAATTGGGTCTTTTTTTCTGTTCGCCAGCATTATGGATCAAATGTGCCGTGTATGCAAGCCTGTTTTGCTGTCTATTGTGTTACTAAGAAGTTTATTTTATTAGTCCAGCCGGTATTGTTCTGAAATCCTTCGTAAGCATAAACACGTACATATGTAGTAGAAAGTTTCGTAGCTGCAAATTATTATTAATTCATTATAAGACTTTTTGCTAAAGCATGTTCTTTGTGCCATCCATCTTGAGGGATTACAAACTTTATTTAGTATGATAAACTGTTATCAGTGTTCTGTATACTGCTCCATTATAACACATGAGGGGAGCGTTTGCTCACTTTACAACTGCAAGGAAACACATTTTGAAAATTATTAGGCCTTATTTTCATTACCGTTTTAGCAGCATCTCAGGCCGTATTCATTTCTCATCTGATTGGCACACGGTAAGCATTCTTGTACTGTCTCATGTCTCCCTGTGGCTGCGTTAAGTGTGCATTTTGTTTTCCGCTGGGATCTTTGCTCTGGGAAATGGCAGTGTAAGCACACGGCAGGATTCAGGTGTTGTCGAGTATGCAAGAAGTAGCCGGCTCCATCCAATAATCTTAGCTGCAATACTATAATCACTCATTCAGTATGAAGTGATTTCCCTCTCACACCGACTTTCTCTCCCAATTTTTTTTCCATTTAATGGTCTCCTGCAGGAAAGGACTATGTTGTCTATCATGCAAGTTCTGCTATTGACTGTACATTCAGTCTGTAATGTGTTTGTTCACATTGAGAGCGCGGGTGCCACTACAGGATCTGTAATCAATACAAGCATTTAGTACGGGCCTCTGTGAATCCAAGCCGTCTGTGGCATCTCCAACAGGAAGAGAGTTAGAGTAAATGATAACTCCCATAATAATTTCTAATTTTTAATGAATTAGAGGTATTTGACCAGTCTAGTACTTTAGTCTTCTTTACTGCCAGGTAGTTTATTTTTATATTTATAGATTACTGGCAGAACATCAGTCATCAATCAGTGTTTTTATTGCTATTTTGATGTATTTATTACCATATTCAAAGTACAAGACAGACATTATTAAGAGGAATGTCGTTTGACTTGCAGGAGTTTGTGATGATCGTGGTTTTTGGGCTGGAGTACTTTGTAAGGATCTGGGCGGCCGGATGCTGCTGTCGGTACAGAGGATGGCAGGGTCGGCTACGGTTCGCCAGAAAGCCCTTCTGCGTCATAGGTAAAGACCTGGAGCCTGAGATCAGAAACATGTCTATTTAAAGTGAGGGGGGACAAAAAGTGTTTGTCTAAAGATCTATGGCAGAAAAAAAACATTCACGTGTCTAAGTTTAGTCAGTCCAATCAGGTTTCCCCTCAATATTCTGTCATCATCTACCCACAGTCAACTTTATCGAGACATATATGAGTTTTTTTGGTTTTTTTTTTACTCTGGAACACAAAAGGAATTATTATTAAAAGGTCAACACCTTTTTATATTCAACAAATGTACACTACTGTAGATTTATTCTACTGGTAAGATTGTTTTCATATATGATGAAAAGTACTCTCATGCTCACCAAAGCTGCATTTATTTGATCAAAAATACAGTTAAACTTAAAAAATATTTAAATGCTTTATAATGTAATTTATTAATGTGATGGCAAAGCTGAATTTTCAGCATAATTGAGTCTTTAGTGTCACATGATCCTTCAGAAATCATTCTAATATGCTGATCTGGTGCTCAAGCTATATTTATTTTCAATGTTAACAACAGCTGAGCTGCTTCATGTATTTGTGGAAACTGTAATAAAACAAATTTCAGGACACTTTGATACTTCAAAAAACGTTCACAACAGCATTTTTGTAAAGCAGAAGTTTTGGTCAAACTTTATTGTAAGGTCCAGTTCTCGCTATTAACAAACCGTTAACTACGACTTTTTGCCTTATTAATAGTTAGTAAGGTAGTTGACGTTCTTGTCATCTATGGTTTTTCATTTTTGTAGACTTCATTGTCTTTGTGGCGTCGCTGGCAGTGATAGCAGCGGGCACACAAGGAAACATCTTCGCCACATCTGCTCTGCGCAGCATGCGTTTTCTGCAGATCTTGCGCATGGTGCGCATGGACCGCCGGGGAGGAACCTGGAAGCTACTGGGCTCTGTGGTGTACGCTCACAGCAAGGTCCATCACAGAATGATTCAATATAATGTCACTGTGACATTTGTTTAAACCATGTTTTAAGTTATAAAACATATACATAATCCAATACAATACAAAGTTCTCCAATGAATTGTTATAAAATCTTCTGAAATACTCTTTTTATAGCTTTTCATTGTCCACTTTTTGTTTTTTAACTTTCCTCTCTGTTTCAGGAGCTGATCACAGCCTGGTACATTGGCTTCCTGATACTGATCTTTGCCTCATTCTTGGTCTATTTGGCTGAGAAGGAGGATAACCAAGAGTTTTCCACTTATGCTGACTCCCTCTGGTGGGGAACAGTAAGTACTGCCCTCGACTGATCTAATGACCCGTGTCCATGCTGTCAGATGTGTTCTCTCAGTCAGTTCCCCGGCTCAGAATAGCTTTGTGGGAATTGATGTTGCAGCTATTTTGTTTGCTTTCTACTGGGATTATAATTCTGCCTCTAATAGACTGATTGTTGAATAATACCCTGAATCTGCTGAGTTAGAAACGATTTTAGAAGCATCACGCCTACATGCACACAGTGGGCCTCAAGTCAGGGGTATTATAGTTTTAATGTTTTTTTATTCCTATTTAAATTTTCATATCTTTCAGAAATGTAAATTTAATATTTTGTTTTGTGTTTTTTGCATTTAAGTTAATGCGTTAAATGTTTTCATGGTTCTTGGTCAAAGTTCTAATGTTATTCCTGTCTAGTAGAATTTTCATGTTCAATGCAGGTAGGTTGTAAAGGTTTTATAATCTATTAAAAATTTATAAAAAGCTGTTGTTTTATTATATTTGAGTTAGATTTGGAGTCATTCATTTTTAAATGTACTTTTTTATTTATTTTTATTCATATTAGTTTTATTTCATTTGAAAAAAAAATATTTTGTATTTTAGTTTTTTGTTACTGCCACTGCCTTAAGCTTTTCTTTTCAGCAAATAACCGTTCATTTTTACATAGATTTTGCTAATTGTGTTTTACTCGTTGATTTTCCTGACCTTGCAATGCACTTCACACTGATTATTAATTATTATTATTAATCACTGATTAACCATTGACATGGTTTGTGATTTAGAAATATATTTTTTTGGATTATATGTTATTTATACTACCACTGCACTCCTCCATTTCCCAGATCACCCTCACTACGATTGGCTACGGTGACAAGACACCACACACCTGGCAAGGTCGGCTTTTAGCGGCTTGTTTTGCCCTGCTGGGGGTGTCCTTCTTTGCCCTGCCAGCTGTAAGTACTGCCGCCGATTTTTAGGCCGGTGACATTTCTTTTCCCACCGATCCCAAACCATCTAATGGTCCCCTGTCCTTTCTGTTAGGGCATCCTGGGTTCAGGTTTTGCTCTGAAAGTGCAGGAGCAGCACCGGCAGAAACACTTTGAGAAGAGGAGGACTCCCGCTGCCAACCTCATACAGGTAACTGCTCAGTCAGCAACACACCTGCCGCGAATACAATCATGATTTCTATGTTGTGTGTGTTGTGTACATGTACGTCTGTGTGTGTCATCTTGTGCCGTGCTGTATCGTGTTGTCTCCCCAGGCTGCATGGCGTCTCTACTCTACAGATGCTCAGCACTCATATCTCACAGCCACCTGGTATTTCTATGACAGTATGCTGCCGTCCTTCAGGTAAGTATGACCTGTAACGGAGCCCTCTACGGAGATGCTTATCTGTGGCGTGCAAATTGAACTGGCCTTGTGTGTAACTGATATGACTGACAGGGGGCTTTGCCGTTTCGAGGTCATGATTTCAAAATGAAGGGGTTCAAAATATCCCAAATAGCATTAGTGAAAATGATTTATAATCAAGTTTCTGAGAAAACAATACTTATTCATGAAAAACACACAGTCAATGAATCCTTCCTGCACACACACACAGTGTTATTATGAAATCCCTTTCAGTTTAATTAAAAGTGGTACTTTGACCCAGAAATCATGATTTCATTGATAGTTTTGCAGTTCCTTTTATCATTTTGCTTTATTCATCAGCAACATTAATTTTTGCATGTACTGAAAGCAAAGATTATGACATGAGTTTTCATAAGTTACGTGAGATTTCATTTTGGTCCCAGTTAATGTGGGATGAAAAATGTGGAGAAATAGAAATTGTAACCAGCATTTTATACTTTCTCTGAAAACAAGTCTTATATCTTAATTTGTTTTAGAGATTTATACATATTTGTGGACATAACATTAATTAAACAGTAAGTAATTTTACAGTGCATAAAGATCCTATGTCAAATTCTTTTTTTTTCACAATTTTACAATGTTTTGGTTCAATAATTGGTATTCAATATATGATTTAATTCCTTTTATAAAGCTTCTCAGTGTTCCACTTTTTGGATTGTTCATAATGTATTTCTATTTTTCCCTTAATAATATTTATCCCACATGCATTCTTATTTGTATGAATTAATCTGACTAATTATCATTCATTTAAAATGACAGGGAAGTTTATATCTGTTTAACATTGCTTAGATGTAAAATCGAAATGTTTTTTAAACTGAATTGCCCCTGTCTTTTTAAAGTGTTTTGATGGTTAATTTGCCATTTTGTTTTTAGTCTTCTGTTTGTTTGGCTTCTCTTTTCTTTTTTGTTTTGTTTTGTTTCTTTATCATGTTTTATTATTTTTATTTTTTGCTTGTGGGTCAGAGAACTGACATTACTGTTCAGTCACCTCCAACGGCAGCGTAGCACCAAGAAGGTTCTTCACAACTCCTACCACACCTTGCTGTCGGGGCTCCGGCCGTATAGCTCCCCCTACCTGTCCGGGGACAGGTACGACACTGTCCAGTTTAACTCTCTTCCTAGAGGACACTAACTCTTCCCTGCAATTTACAGTAATACAGTTAAATTCACATACTAAGATACCATAGTGTAGTCTCAGGTCATTACTTAAAGCATTCGTCAATATGTAAGTTGTTTACAGGAAGGTCAACACCTGACATTCCAATATGCTGCAGTTAATGCGGCTGACTTGTTGTGTTTTCTGTGTGCTTTTCTGTGTTTGCTTGTCTTGTTTTTTGTGCTGATACTAATACACATCTATATTGGGACATTGAAAGATTTATCAGATATGTGATGAAGTTGTACAATTTGATTTATGGTAGATCGTTTTGAATTTTGAGGGTAAAAAGTTAAATAGTATTTAAATATAACTGAAAATCTCCATGGTTGATTACATATCTGATGCTGGTCTTTAGTACAATGGCCTTTGTGTGTGTGTATGTGTGTGTGTTAATGCCTTCACACATTTGTGTGTGAGCATTATCTCTTTACCCTTTGACCTTTCAGTGTGTCTCACAACCCACCTTCATACCCCTTCGTTCAACTTCTCCATTCTCCTCCTCTCCTCCTCATCTCTCTGCCATCACTCCATCCATTCATGTTTTCAGGAGGACAGACGTTCCATGCAGGTTTGTGGTAGGCTTTTGAGAGGACTGTATTTCGCCCAATGGGAAGTGTCGTTGGCCGTGCTGTGTTTACAGTTTGAGGTGCTTTTTGTTGATGATGATACAAATTAACTGGGTCTAAGATGCAACGATGGTCCGGCTGCATTCAGATGCATTGAAATCTAATCCAGTAACCTCACATGTCAGTATCTGCATGCCACCCCATCCCTGCCTGCCTCGACTTTCTCCTTCTACTTTTCCTGAATTACCTTTCACCCCTATAAGTTGCACATGTTGTAGCCCTTTCAACTGATCCTGGGGCAGTTTTTCATTTCTGTGCAAAAAAAAAAAAGAGATGTGCTGAAAGGCTGCAAGTGCTGATCCTGAATCCTGAATGTGTGTGTGAGCTCACCGACCCTTTCTCAAGAAACACTTATTTCTCCACTTATTACTGAGTTACACTTTGTTTTGAAGTGCACGTTATTGTCCACAACTAATTGTGAGCTTGATGTTGCTCCAAACCTGTGTTATTTTCATTCATCTGTGGAATACAGAAAGAGATATTAAGCAATATTTACAATAAGAGTAAACTTGGGCTGGAGCTGTCAAGAAAACTAAATGAAAGCACTATAACAGTGGTTCATACAACTTATGTGCTATATTCCAAGTCTTCTGAAGCTGAACAATATATTTTAAAAATAGACTAAAATGTAAGTCATTATGAGATTGGAATACATAGATGAAAATAAATATTTAAGTAGTTAGCGGCCTAAATTTTGGGCTGTTCCTCACACAAAGCTGTATATTATGGTTTGAAATATAGCATATTAGGCTACTTTTATGCTATGTTTTGTCATTTTTAGTGCTTGACTGCCCAGCCCTGTTGAAAAAACCAGCATATGCTGGTTAGGTATGTTTTGAACCATGGGTGCTGGTTTAAGCTGGTCATGTGCTGGCCCTAAGCTGGTCCTGAGCAGGAGCTAGTTGCTTAGGACCAGCTTAGGAGAAGCACATGACCAGCTTAAACAAGCTCAAACCAGCAGCCATGGTTCAAACTATACCTAACCAGCATAGGAAAAAAGCAGCAAGGAAATTTTTCAAAACATCTCCTTTTGTGTTCCACAGAAGAAAGAAAGTCATACTCTATTTGAAATTAAGAGGAATGAATTTGCATTTTTGGATGAACTATTCATTTCAATTTAAAATCTGAATTTGAGTTTTTATGTTAAGCTAAACTAACAGAGAGAGATTAATCCATTTCCACTTACAAGAACATCACTTGGGTTGTATTACATACTTGCATATGAAATTTAAACATTTGCCCGCAATCTCTTGCAAATGCACAGTAAAAACAAATGTAACACGTGAGTCCTGGCACAGCCAACTAACCCTCACAACCCCTCACAAATCCCTCCCTCTGCCTTGTGTGTCTCTTCAGTCAGCTCATATCTAAAAAGAGGGGTTTCTTCCGGATTCATACTGGCAGTAAACAGAGGTATCCATGTGTGATGTGCCTGTGCACACTGGGCACGATCCGTCTCACTCCTGATGCCTGAAACTCTCTGAGCACTTACTGATCCAGTGCAGCTCGACCCATTCTGGGAGATTCATAATGCCTTGTGTGATGAGAAATTCATAGTCATCGTGACTGGATTACATTCCTCGTAAACTGTGAAAGACAAAGGCTGCACTAGCTCAATAATCTCAGTAATGTGCCCTTTAATCTGTGAGAGGCTGACCAGAGAACAGAGTACTGTATATCTCTGCTGAATGCACACAGATGAGGCCTGCATGAGCTCACAGGGCAAAGATAAACCATGCGACCGGGTGTAATTAAAAACCTGAATAACTTTTCTTCATGGTTTATTTCGATATGCATGTCACTTTTACTTAACGAGGCTTAATTACTAATGGCATGTTGTTGCATTTGGATGCAGGAATATCAAAAATTCTTGAGACAGAGCTGTTAAACATTTTGTAGGAGAGGTCTGCATGTACGAGTCATGCTTAGACTGAGATCTTTATATATTTTAATGTGTTTAAGCATGTGTTTGTATGCTAAAAGTAATTTTATGTAGATTTTTGGATTGCTAAATTCTGGTCTTGACAAAAGAAGTACAGTGTGCATGAGGTGTGTGACCTCTATGTGCATGAGACTGAAACTATATTTTAATTCTATGAAATGATTTTGAAATGATATTTTAATTTAGGCTTTTCACACTTGAAATAATTACCCCTGGGTCATTCTAAACCCATGGTTATGTTGCTTCACGTTTCACAATGCTCATAATTTACCCGGGGTTAACAATTAATCATGGGTATTTATAAAATGAGGGTTAACACTGTACATTCCTCAACCCTGAGATAACGTTCTTATTTGCTGTGTCTGTGTCATTTATTAAACGAACAACGCAGCATGTGACCTGTTTAAGTAAATGCTCTAGAATTGCGCATCCTCATTCAATAGGCAGATTACAATCAATTTTTATTCCGAATGCACCTTTCGGGCTATAAAGGTAAGAATAGAATAGTCTCTTGTTCACTCCAATTCACATGTTTTCCGTCATCATTCAATATTTTCCCCTCAAATTCACACGTTTTCCATCACCATGTAATATTTTCCCCTTAAATTTACACGTTTTCCATCTGGACGACTTTTTATACAACGCACAATATTTTCATGACTGTTGAAAGCACATGAAAATGAGGCACTTGATTGGCTGTCATAACATTCAAACACCAAACCGCACTCTGTATATTTGCTAAACCTTCTCCAGAGCAGGGGATCATACGGGTAAAAGTGGTGCTGACACCACTTCTAAATTTCAAGTGTGAAATATTAAAAGTGGATTTAGAATGACAATATGCGGGGGTTAAGCGACTTGTGAAAAGCTGAAATAATGAGTTGGACTGTAGAAAATCTTACTTTCTAGCATGTTTTCATCAATTATTAGATTTTCTTTTTAAATGTCATTATTTTAAATAAAGTTATGGGCTTAGTTTGGTTAACAAAATGTTTCAGCTAGAAATACCTACTTCAGCATGCTTGTGCTTGGTTCCATGGATTCAAAGAGTGCTCTTGTATTTCTACTGTTGCTCCTTTTGATGGCATGCTACAGGTTAATACACCATCACCCCTCATTCAACTCAAGACATTAAGCTCAATATCTGCTATGCTTTCTTAACCTTTTAAATAATAATTAAAAAAAACATTTTCATGTGTTCTAAAAGTTTGTTCAGTTGAGGAACTGACAAGCTAGTGTGATACTAGATCCTTTTATTGAAAGTGATGCACCGCAAAAAAATCATTAATTTTGTATTGAAAATATGCTTGAAACCAGAGAAAACTAAATGGAGTAAGAAAAATATCTTGGAGATCTTGAAAATCTTGTTTTGAAGATGATTATTTTTTAGTGGAAAAAAAAGACAATATTTAGAAGAAATATTTTTTTAGTTTTTTCCTGTTAGCACAAGCTGTCCTGATAATATTTCAGTGTTAGGATATTGTCTAAAATGTAGGTAAATCTGGACTTCTTTTTCTTGTAAACCATGAAATTATGTGACGCTCACACAGGGCAACATATCTTCGATTAGCCATTTTCCTTCTAAGTGGTGTCAACATTACCATGGAAATTAAATAATCACCTGTTGATAGATCTGTCTGTTTTCTAACCCTTTTGTTTGTTTGTCTTTGTTGAAATTTATTCTTACATAAGCAAAAATAGGCTCTGAAAAAAAAATGTTTTACATCATGGAACATGTTTCAAAAAAGATTAATTTCCTTGTTTGTCACCAAAATCATTCCTCTAATTTTCTTGCCAGTGGGAAGATGGGCTTCCGTGACCGCATTAGGATGAATAATTCACGGTCCTCTCAGGCTATCCGGAGCAAGGCTTCTCCTTTACCCCCAGGTAATGTTCGGCAGTCCCCCAGCACGGAGAACTATCCTGAAGCCACCAGCCCCGGCAAGGTCCAGAAGAGTTGGAGCTTCAATGATCGGACTCGATTCCGTACCTCTCTCCGCCTAAAACCACGCCCCGCTGCAGATGGTAGCGATCTCTGTCCACATGTTTAACTTTATACACATACATATTTACATACATACATAAATTTCTTTAAAAAAAAATACTGACCCCAAACTTTTGAACTGTAGTGTACGTTTTGCTCTTCTCATTACGGACTGATCTCTCATAGTGGAGGGAGTAGGAGAGGAGCACACAGAGGACAAATCTTACTGTGATGTTGCCATGGAGGAAGTGATACCAGCAGTAAAGACCCTAATTCGTGCTGTTAGGTGAGTCAGGGGTTGAAAACACCACCACATAGCTCTACAGAGTCCTATAGTTCACTTAAAGACCAAGTATTCTTAGATAATGTCACCATGCATGCCATTCAGTTTGAATGAACAGTTGGTCTTTTGCGAAAGGGACCTTAGTATAGAATCTGCTCCGTCAGCCATGACCTTTTCACGGTGCAATTACATCAGTTGACCGTTATGGAGACAAAGCGGGGTTAGACTCATAGAGGTCATGGCAACCTTCAGTTGGGGTTCCTACTTCTTGCTTAAACAAGCAGAAAGTAATAGAAGATGTTCTAAAAATATTGTCAAGTTCTTACTGAGAAGCGAGTGGCCTCTCTATGATTGGTCAGTGCAGCTTCTAGTTCAGTGAGTACAGGATGTTATGGGAACATCAAAAAGACTGCAGTACGCACTTTACCATCTACACCACTAGAGTTGATGTTTAATAGCTTTTGTAGTCTTGTAGACACTGTTATATTTACCTTCAGTTTTTTTATTAACATGTTTATTAGCATGAAAAGGAAGTTGCAATAATTTTTCACCCCTATTGTGTCGTTTTATCCGAGGGAAATAACATCTTGAATGAGAAAAGCAACATTCCATCCTGCAAAGCATTTTTAAATATGTCAAAATTAGAGAATTTCTACTTTGTACTCTAGCCTAATAATAATTTGTCCTACAGATTCCTGTAGCTCAAATGTGAGTTACTTTGGATGAAATCATAAATGTAAATGTCAAAAGCAAATGTGAAAAATGTCATTACATATCATCAGCATCACAAGTATAGTAACATATTACGCCAAAATTGATAGTGCACTGTGACAGGGCTTGATAGTGCACTGTGACACCCATATGTAGAAATGCATAAATCTCATATTTTCATCTTACTTCACCATACTGCACCTGTGAATGTCACACTTTCTGAGAACAATCTCATCTTCTAGCCTTTCGTCCTGACCAGTATATCATGGGTGATTAGGTTGAGGACCCAAACAGATTCTCAAAGCAGAGCTCCAGGTGTGTACATACTCACAGGTGCATCATTTCCTGTTATCTGGGCAAGAAGATTCTGTGTTTTGCATAAGAGCCCTCGATAAGATTGATGTCCTTAAGGAACGGGCAAATTTTAGCTTCACCACAGTGCTGAGGTTTCACTTTTGTGGAAGGCCCACAGTTTATCAGTGTTCTGCTGCATGAATGTGTACAGCGTACTATTCAGACTTGGGGCAGAAGAACGTAGAATGCTCTAAAACCGGATTTCCCTCAAATAAACTTTGAGTTACTTTCTGCACAGTTTATAGTGCAATAATTATTTAAAATGGAATATTTTATTTTATGTAATTTGTTTTCCTGGTTTGGGGTAAGCACATCTCAAAAAGTTTTCAAATGATTGCTGTGAATTAGATCTGCTTGATCACAAAAAAGATTTTCTAGTCTCAAAATATTTCATTTAAAGATTCCTGTGTGTTTGAATGTTATTTTGCATTTATCCCCACCTCTGATAAATTATGAAGGCTGATATTTGTTCATGCAGCTATTCTTAGAGATTCCATCTCAAATGCTTCTGTGGACTGGGGTATTCTAAAGCTGACCATATAATGATACACTCATACAGTGCGTTGCCATCAAGTAAGCAAGTCAGCATTTTAAGGAAACCCTTGGAGGATGGAAATAAATGGGATTTCTTTTTTCCATTCCCTCTCTCCTTCTCTTTTTCCTTACCCTCTCTTTTATCCACACCTGAGACCCGCCCTGGCAAAATATGCAGCTACCTGCAAAATTAAAAGACGAAAAAAAATACATATACAGACAGCAAAAAGCCTAAACTCTAGAGTCATCAAGAAACTTGTTTGTTCTGTGGGGGAGGTTGACGTGTGCTGTGGAGCAGCTGTGCACTTCTTCTGAGATCCGACTGAAACTGCACCATCACCCGGGCAGAGATGCACAGCTCAACATTTGCTGTTGCACACGCAAGCTGTTCCTGCGAAACAATGGCTCTTTATAAAAAACAGTCCTCCTCAGTACTACAGTATGTAGAATTAACCAGCACTAGAAGAATACTTTCCAAGCTCGGTTTCCCCCCCTGCTGGTTGCTAATGAATCTGGAGGATGAGGAAGAACGGGTTTCCTGCATGTGTTCTGAGAACAGATACTCTCCATAACTGAAGTTTATCCCAGCATAAAATGTCTCTATACTAAAGACAGGATATCCTCTTTGCTTTGATGGATAACCACAGTGAGTGAGATTAGAAAATCACTGGAGTATGACAGTTTGAGTGGATCTATTTCTCAACATGGATCTCATGTTCTGTTTTCTGTTGAGCCAGCAGGGCTTGATAGTGCACTGTGACAATAATGAGGAAGATCAGTGCTGATTTAGAGAGGGCTAACCTGTCTCTGACTAACAACTGGGAGAAGAAAAACACTTTAGGAGAAAAATGAAGCACTGTGGCGGTCAAGGGCATTTCTGCTCATACTCGGATGCAAACAATGATGTTTAGTACATTTTCAGCTGCTTACAAACAGAAATTTACTGAATTATCATAAGGGTGCATATATTTTTTATGTTTTGTTATTGAATCTATGACACCACAGATGCCATTGTCCTGATGAATTGTAAAGAGAAATCTTGGGTCATGATAATTTAATCTCCTCAGATCACAAAAAAAAAAAACCCTAAAAAGAAATAAATAGAATATTAACCGTCGGCCTATTATATTGGAAATATTTGGAATTTGTGTTTGATTGCTGTTTAAAGCTATTTATTTTAGGAATATTTTGGTGACTTTTCAAAGAGTGTCTTTTACCAAAAAAAATAAAAATGTATACATGTCCACTGCAGGGGACATCACAACTATTGTGCATGGGTTCTGATGTTTAAGTGAGACACTACAACATATGAGAATATTTAAAAAACATTCAGTTTTGTATTACATGTTGCCTACTAATTGGACAGTATGTTTTAGATAGGAAACATCCATTTTAAAATTGTATAATAAAACAGAAAATAAATTATGAAATAGGAAAATAAGTGTTTGTACAAAACAGTTTGTTTTATTTTAAACCTGACATTTTTAGGATATCAGAGTTTTAGGGGAGACAGTGAAAATTTTAATTAGCTTAAATTGATTTGTGAAAAAGCATAATTTGAAAATAATAAATAATAATAATAATAAATAACTTTTTTTAAATAATTGTCTTTTTTCTTCATTTTCTAAATAATTGTCTTGATTGACTTGTCCTGTAGAGAGTACACACAACGAGGCGTGTTTTTTTTATTTATTTTTATTTTTATGCTTCAAACACTACAGTACAGTGATGTGGAAGAAATTCCCATTTTTCCCCTGGGTTCCTAGGTGGTTACATTACACAATACACACGCACACGCTTTCCCTCTGTATAAAGAGGGTGTCATCGTCAGAATAATTACCAGCCGTGAAGTGGGGGATGTATTCTCTCTCTCTCTGTGCTGACTGTTTATGAGTCACTCATGTAATTGATAAGGCCTCTTTCTGTAATTAATCTTGTTTCACTTATTAATCTTGTGACTTGTTTCACAGCGGTTTGCTTTTGTTTGCAGTATTCCTGTTTTATCTTTTCCTGTAATGCCATGGAGGCTTCTACGTCATTCTGCCTAGATTCCGGGTCATTCTAATGTACTATTGTGTCTCACGTGAATGTAGGATTCTTAAATTCCTGGTGGCCAAGAGGAAGTTCAAAGAAACCCTGCGGCCATACGATGTGAAAGATGTGATTGAGCAATATTCAGCTGGACACCTCGATATGCTGGGCAGAATCAAAAGCCTGCAGACAAGGTTTGATCAGTAGAAATAAAATTCAGACAAGTCATCATTCCTACCATCAGCTTTTACTCCTAACACAAAAGCATTTCCTAATAAGTCTCATTTTATTTCTTTATTTTTATTTCTTTATTTTTAAAGGGTGGATCAAATCATAGGCCGAGGTACTATTCCATCAGATAAAAAAGTGAGGTCTGAAAAAGGGGAGAAAACTCCTCCTGAACTGGAACAGATGGACGAATTAAGCATGATGGGTCGCGTGGTGAAAGTGGAGAAGCAGGTAAGCTATGAATATTAATATCTGTCTGTCTGTCTGTCTAATATATTGCAAATAATTGTAATTTATTCCTGTGATGCAAAACTGAATTTTCAGCATCATTACTCCAGTCTTCAGTGCCACATGATCCTTCAGAAATCATTCTAATATTATGATTTGCTGCTCAAGAAACATTTCTTTTATTATCAATGTTGTAAACTGTTGTGCTCTGTGATGTATTATATCTCTGATGTATTGTATTTATATTTTTTAATTTATTTTGTACACCATGATACTTTAAAATCATTTAAATAGCTAATTTAAAAACAGTTTTAATAGAAACCTTCTGTTTATTATGACTTTTTTTTATCAATTCTTAAATAATAAAAGTATTAAAAAAATAATAAAGTATTAATAAAAATCCTTAAATAATAAAAGTATTAATTAAAAAAGCATACTGACTCCAGACTTTTAAATGGTAGTGTATTTAAATAAATACAGGTAAATGAATTTCAGTTCATTTGAATTTAAATTTATCTTGAATTTAAATCTTGTTTTCCATCTAATCCAAGAAGTTTTTTAGAGGTTATTTATTATTAATTTTATAAGGTATCTTTAATATTTCAGTGTAAGTGTGCTTAGTTTTCACATGTTATGGCAGTAATTCATCACCTGGTTATATTGCAGCCTATTGTGTTTCACATAATAGAGTTGTGGTTTTGAAAACTGCTGATATTTAATAATATCCCAAACTAATTTTCCTGAACATTATCGGATCATCATAAAATAGCACTAGATCTTGTTGTACCTTGACTACAATCTCTTTTTTCCCCTTCTCAGGTGCAGTCAATCGAAAACAAGCTGGACCTGATCCTAAACTTCTACTCCCAGTGCCTGAAAAAGGGCTCGTCCCACTTCACCCTGTCATCCCTGCTGGAACCCGACTTGACCTCTGACTACCACAGTCCCACCGATCAACGTGACATGTTCCCCTCCGCAAACACCCTTAATATCTCCCACTCAGACAGTGGCAACATGGAATGACCCCAGAGACACCCGGCAGCAGTCCCGCTCTGACTGTCGCATCAGGGCAACTCTCCAAAGGCTAAATACCTCCCTAAATTAACCTAGCACAGTTCCTCTAAACAACTGCTGTATCCTTGCATGGGTTCATCCTTTGCACAGAGGATGGTGGCTTCTGGCCAACCTTTCTAGACTTTGCCTTGCAAACTATGCCCTGATATTTCGCAATGTCCAGTTTTTATTTGTAACAGTCTTTCTTCTTTTTACTTTATTTCAGCTGATTCAGGAAAGTTTTAGAGAAATATTCTTACATGGATGAAGATATTATTGAGGTTTTGTTGAACATTTGGACTTCTTCCAGTAGATGGCTGGAAGTTTTATCTGAAGTGGTCTTTAACCGTCACTTTTTATCAGTCTTCCAAAACATGTGGGGATGAATCTCTTGACTGCATACAAAACTGTCCCCTTTACATTTCATTGATGCTATTTCTTTCTGGAAGTCTCTGTGCCAATATCGTTTGTTGGTTTTGTTGAGTTTTTGATAACCAATAGGCCTGCAGAGCAATTCTATTTTTCTGTCTGTCTTTTTTTCTATGAAATCAGGGCATTTTGAACTGAATTTGAATTTTGGACTCTCCTTCTCGGCCTTGGCCTTACACTTTGGCCTGATGCAATAGACTCCTTGTGCCACCAGAAGTCGCTGAGCTTCTAATGAATGTACTGCATCCAGTACTTTTCCTTTATTTATCACTTACATGTCCTTTGAGAAAACGGCATCACCGATTGCTATAAAGAGCAGCATGATAGACTGATGGACAGTATTTCCACCAAAGCATCTTCTGTCATTTTGTTCTTGCATAGTTTCTCTTGCCACTTCAGGAAGGAAGGAACTTCAAAATGTGAGACCCTCAGGTTTCCTTCTCACATCTCTTTGGCTTATTGGGTCCCTCTCTTCTGCGATAGCACCCTGCCACTGCATCATCTCTCAGAAGCCCACCGTGCAAAAAATAAGAAAATCAAATAAATAAATAAACATATTCTTTGATGAAATAGCCAGCATTAAAGTGCATGTTAATAGTTTGAATAGTTCAGGCAAGATTGTTTTAATTTAGTGGGGTTAGTTATAGAGGCTATTCATATGCTCTTCTCTCTGATCCTCAGCCTCTTTGCCTTGCAGCCCATCTCTTCATTCAGCATGTGCATCAGTTTAACTGCAAACAAACAAGAGGGTCAAAAGTAGTCTATATCTTCTCCCCAAATGAGACTCTCAATTAGTTGAGATTTAAAGGCATATTTCACTCAAAAATGGTAATTTATGTCCTTCCAAACCTGTATGATGGACATTTTTCACATTTATACACTGTTAAAGCAATCAGTAAAAATATGGCACAATATACTGTATTAATACTGTACTGTACTATATTAGGAATTTTTATTTTATACAGATGTTTTACCCATAGTTTTAATTTTGCACTACATTGCATTATGTTTTAGAGTTAATGGAAATGTCTGTAAAATTACTCGACAGTTACCAAAACATTTTCCTTTTCTTTTTTTTATACAGTGTAGGGTTCTCCAAAAGCAGAAGTTTTTCCAAAACAGAAAAAAAAAAAAAAAAAAAAAAAAATAATATATATATATATATATATATATATATATATATATATATATATATATATATATATATATATATATATATATATATATATACATATTAAGAAATTGATAATGTTGATTGATTAGCTGTGGTCCATTTTTTTCATCTGTGGAACAAAAAAGATATTTTAGAAAATGTCTCTGTGGCCCATACAATGTCAATGGGGTCCAAAGCAGCATATCTGACCCTATAGGCCTTAATCAGGTTAGATGCCATATTAAAGGATAGTTGACCCAAAAATGAAAATGACCCCATGATATACTCAACCTCAAGCTATCCTAGGTATATATGACTTTCTTTTTTCAGACGAATACAATCAGAGTTATATTAAAAAATGTCATGGCTCTTCTAAGCTCTGGTCGAGCTTTTGCAGGCCAAAAAAGTGCATCCATCCATCAAAAAAACTGCTCCACACAGCTCCGGGGGTTAATAAAGCACAGAGGAGAGTGCAAAACACGGTCACAAATTATAAGTACAAAACAAAGATTTCTATAGAAAAATTATGGATTTTGATATAAGCCAAGAGAAGACTGGTTTTCCTTTGCTGTAAACAAAACTTCTCACAAGACTAGCATATTCTCACTGGAGCTTACACTACACCTATGTTATCCACAGGAACACAACTCTTTCATGAACGCGCAGCAGAAGCTACAAATTATTGCCATTATAAAGCATGGAAGAGCCAGGACATTTTAATATAATTCTGATTATGTTTGTCTTAAAGAAAAAAGCCATATATATCAGAAAATCAACTCCTACAATGACTTGTTGGTGAGTAAATCATGGGGTAATTTTCATTTTTGGGTGAGCTATCTCTTTAAATTTAAAACAGTTGATAAGGAGACTTTGAGGACCAGACTTGCAGTCTTCACAATGGTCCTAGATCATGTCATTTTCACAACTCGCAACTTTCAAAACTTTTTTATGTTTTATTTTCTCTTTTAAAGTTTTTTTTTCTTTTTTTTCAGAAAGACATTTCATCAGCTGAACAATCGGTATATTGTCAAACAACAGTACAATCCATTGAATGAACACACTGTACTTCTATCCCTCAAGACTCGTTTTCATTCCTGTCAAAAATGAAATACAGTGCTACGCTGGCTAAAAACTATAAAGCCGTACACATTTGAAACAGCATGAGTAAATGATGACCGAATTGTCATTTTTGGGTGAACTATCCCTTTAATTCTACGACGTTTCACCAGGTTATGACCTCACAGTGAATGTCTTGTTTTGCTACATTCATCATCCCTTAAAGATCAATAGGTCAGAGATCAATCCGGCATGAAGAAATACTTATCAAACATTATTTTTCTTGTCCGATTATTCAGGAACATAAAAGATTCTCCTAGTGTCTCACACGTGACCTTAACCTCAGCCATGTACAGACTCACCACTATTTTTAAAGAATTAAGTAAACTAGGAGCACTGAGACTAATCCGAGTCATTGAGATGATCATTGATGCATGATCTCAACATTAATATCTATGCATGCACTTATGGGACTGGTTCCAGCTTTATATGACATGCAGTTCAGGTAACAGACAGCATGGAGGGGTTTGTAGGGAATACAGCACTCCTCTGCCTTACTGACATAGCAAGAGCACACTGACCATGTGTTTACGGTACAATGGTGGACCTAAGAGATCGTTTAGGCCACTTATCATGGCATTCATTCATTATTCTAATGGACAGAACTGGAGTACACGATTCAAGAAGAGTTTTCTATATTTACTTTTCTCTTGCACCTTCACAGATTCCAATACATGCGTTTTAAAAAACTCATTCTTCTTTCACCACATTTATTTCTACTGGACTGTATTTGAAAACAAACACTTGTTTTCAGAAGTTCTTGTTTCCTGAACACACGCTCTCTTACTTTTCTGTTCCTTTAAACAGAACTCTGAACCTTCAGGCATTACGTAATACTTTTTCCCTCATTGACATTATTGGTAACTGCTAATGTGAGAGGTAACTTGATCTATAATATGTATGTTTAACTCTGACATGATTGTAAAAAATGAATAAATCCAGATTTTGTTTATGAAATTCAGGTGTAACGGATCTCTGAAAGTAATTTACAGTAATTTAATGCTTTGTATACATTTTTAGTTGGTGAGAGTAAAAATAATACAGTTAAACTACTGCTAAACATATAACTAAACTGTAAATACACTTTTCATAGATTAGTGTAAATTCATAGAATTTTCAATCCATTTAAACATTTTAATCAGTTTAGTGCATCATGAATAAATGAATAAAAGTGATTTATTTCAAAACAAAACAAAAAAAAATCTTACTGACCCCAAACTTTTTCATTTTAGTTAGAACAATCACAAAATGAAGACCAATATATTATATTCTTTGTGCACAATTCAAATTTATAGAATGCGCTTAAATTGTATGGTAGCCTATAAGATAAAATATAACAATCATAAAAATAAATGGAATTAAATACAATGTCTTAAATGTAATTAAATCTAATTAACAATAAAATGTAATGTTTTCCTGCAGAAAACAAATCCTGCAGAAGTCTAGATGTGTCATTTAAAACACAGAAGTTTTCATCTAAACAGGATTTGAAGAAAAGTTCAACTGTACTAAATCTAACAAAGATGAATAAAAGAGGTGAGTGGCTCTTCACCAAAAATATATAGGCTATCCTATTTTGTTTGGATAACAGTAGCTGGTTCTCCAACCATATACATTTATGCAAATTTTAAATATTGAGTTGTTTTGTTTTGTCTACATGTTCTAAACCCACGGGTAATTTATTACATTTAATAAAAGAGTTACTGTGGCTTTCCCAATAGCTACAACGATCCATACATACATATCCAAATACATTTGGAGAGGATATACGGACGTGACTGTGGAGGGCCGATCCACTGGAGGGCGATACACTTCAAATCTGATTCGAAAGCCACGTTCTCCTGTGACGTAATCCTCTCCGTGTCAGTATGGCAGACAGGCCCTTATCTAGAGGTCTCTGTGAATAAAGACATTTCTACCGTGTATTCAGATCTAACAGTCGTGTTTATATGTGGTGATCGCTGGCCGTTAAGTGTTTCGGAGATCCTCTCGTGGGAGTGTCCTCGGGTGATATGATTTGGGGTGAGTACTGCGTGTTCGTGTTGAGTTGGAGCTTATCACACTTTTCTCTGTTTACGAAACTCGTGAGCTCATCAGCGGTCCTACTTCTGTATATGTGTCCACAATCGACGGTGAGCGAAGTCGAGTCATTTTTTTTATGCGGCGGAAGTTGTTGTTTCTTCCTTTTTGTATCAAACACTACATTAATCTTGATTTAACGGTAGGTGTTTTTCAGTAACGTTGAACTGTTCTCAAAACCCCGTGAGATGTAAACACTGCTTTGATTTAATCAGTTAATCCAGTTGTTTATTATGTAAATGACATTACGTTTTAAGTAGCTTTAACGTAGTTTGCTAGTTTTTGTCAGTAACTTCATGTGTGGCTTCATTGTAACGTTAGTTTAATCGCTCAGAGCTTCCTCGGGGTTTTTAGCGGCTCTGCTAACGTAGGGTCCACTGTAGTAGAAAAGTGATACTTTTTTTATTAACGTACTCTGTTTTATATATTTTACATTTTATAGGTGTCTTGATTTATCACGTAAATGGCAAAGATAATAAGATGATGTCCGTTTGATCAGAATTGCCTTCAAATAGTCTGTCAGGCTGATACACGGAGCACTTTACCATTTTGAGGATGGGTAACAAATTTCTATCTGGATATTTTAGATCGGTCGTGAGCCCTGTGTCTGGTTGCCCGTTGACAGATTTGTGTTTAGTGTTTATATGACGGTCGGTGTATTCATTTTATGTTTCACTTGTGTCTTTGTAGGTACTTTGTATGTTTTACTGCTCTGAGGAATGAATCTTTACACTATGAACCGGCAGTAAACGTCAGTTGTGTTGCTACATAAACGCATGTGCACCAGAGTGATGGAGAGTGACTGTAGGATCCCTATGGCGTGTCTGAGACCCCGGATCCTGGCCCTGCATGCTTTATTCTGGGGCTTAGTGTCTCTTAGGTGAGAAAAAAAATAAAAAATTATACAGATTGCCATAAGTGATTTTCTTCTAATGCAGAGTAATTTGAAACTAAGTTTTGATCATGCTCACTTATTCCAAGTTTAAACTTTTTTTTTTTTCTTTTTTCTAGAGTGTTTGGAGCAGCTCTTCTTAGCGATGAGAAGGCAGCAGGTACTTACGAAAATCAGGATTTCATTAAAGAATGTTCTTGTAGTGTACCAGGTTGTAATTGTCCTTATGTTTTTATTTTGTAGTTGCGGTGACAAAGGCAGTGACAGCACCGTGTTGGCAGCTGGAGGAGTTTGTGGTGGCTAAAGAGTGCAGTGCATGCGAAGGTTTGCAATCGGTGAGGGTATATACACACACACACTCAAAACTGTTCAAAAGCAGGGCTCCAGACTGAGACCAAATGGTCGCATTTTGCAATAAATTTTTTCTGCCTGTGTGACTAAATTTTGTGTGTGGTTGCCCTGGCACGACCACCACATCGTTCAATTCATAAGCTCTGCCATTTCTGTTGCATGGTGTGCGCAGCAAAAATAAAGCGAATATTGAGGAAACGATTGTATAGTTTTCAAGCTAAAGTAAAAGCGGGGGTGGGGGGCATGCAAGCCCTGTCACCAACAGCAAGTTTAGTTTTACCGGTACTTTTCTTTTTGTTTTCATTTTGAAAAGCTTGTTATCTTTGCTGTTTACCTCATGTTATGCTATGGAAGCTCTTTTTTATTTTTTTATTTTTTATTTGATTCCTCAGTGTTTGCTAAACGTTGTGTAATTTGGTCGGTATGTAATACAGCATGTGGTGTATGCCTCATCTTATTCGGGTTTTTTAAATAAACGTTTCTTAAGCTTTTGTTTTAGTCTTAAAAAGTGAAATATGTACAGGGTTGGGAAGGTTACTTTTAAAATGTTTAAAGATTACTTAGATTACTTAGATTAGATTACTTAATTTTAGTAACTTTAAAAATTTCCTAAAAATTTTAATCTAAATACTTTGGAATACTGAAGGTAAGGAGCATATTAACTTTAATGTCTTATTTTTATGTTAACCACCTCTAAATAAAAATGAGTGGCATGAATGCATTTAAAACAATTATAAATGCATAAATAATGATATGAGATTAATGTTTTAAATATAACATTTTGAACAGAGAAATAAAAAATGATGGGAAGAAAATGTTTTTAAATATGAAACTAAAACCGCCAGTAGGGGGTGGCTAATCACTGTGTTAATGAAAGAGTCATGGAATCATTTGATTCATTCAAAGGGACTGATTCATTCATGAATCAAGCAAGTCCCTGCTTCATCATGTGCATACTATCCATCCTATCTGCCCTAAATAGTACTGAAAATTACGAATATCACATAGAATTTAGGATGAATAGTATGCATAGGCAGTGATTTTATGAATGTAATTGAATCATTCTCTCAGCTGATTCGTTCAAAACGCGGCTTCATTCAGGAACCAAATGTTGCTCGCATACGCACAACTCTTCTGATGTGGATTTATTTTGTAGGCAGTGGTTTTTGCATTAAGTGAAAACAGCCATAAGTTCTATTTACACCATGTAGGAAAAAAGTAGTATTTTCTTTGCAACAAGTGATAGTAATTAGATGCTATTAAGTTTGGCATACGGCGGATTCAAACTCGGGTCAATTGCATCAAATCTTATCACCCCGTGTCGCAAATAGGTGTCTTTTTAATGGTCAATCCCAACCAGATTTGCTCTTAGTGTAAATAGACTCCCCATCCCTGAATATGTATAGATTATGTAAGCAAATCAGACAATTATCTTTTCTAGTAAAACGTGACAACAAGATGGCGAGTTCAAAGGTGAAAGCATCCGAAGACCTGCTTATAACAGCAAGAGAAACTCCCGTTCACAAAATTCAAATCACAAATAGCCTACTGAAGAAAAAGAACAGGTTGAATGTTAACCACTTTCATTTCCATATAACTATAAACTATGATAAAAGTTCATCAGCATGCACTGATTAATCCCATGTTGTAGCAAAAAAAAAAAACAAGCGACCAAATCATGTGCTGAGAAAGTTAGTCACAAAAGAGCAACTAGTGGGAAGAATGAGTCTGGAGCCCTGAAAAGTTTTTTTTTTTTTTTTAATGTTTTAAAGGTATTTTATACTAACCGAGGCAACATTGAGTTATTTACAATATTACAATTTAAAATAGCTGTTTTCCATTTTAATATATTTTAAAATGTCATTTATTCCTGTGATGCAAAGCAGAATTTTCAGCAGCCATTACTTCAGTCTTCAGTGTCACATGATCCTTCAGAAATCATTCTAATGATCTGGGACTCAAGAAACATTTCTTAATATTATTGGTGTTGAGAACAGTTGTGCTGCTTAAGAACATTTTGTAACATTTGTAACTTAAGAATTTTGTAACATTCTAGAACTCTATAATGCATGAATTGTGTACACACACAGCAGAGCATTTCATTTTTGTGAATTAATTTAAAAGTTTCCTCTGCTTACCTTGTAAACCCGCTGTCATTTTTACAGAAAACTATATCAGAACACAACCAATAGAAAAGATCAACTGCACTAAATCTAACAGAAACTAACACAAAAGAATACAAGATCTCAACCAAAAACAAACAAAAATATATATTTCTAATAACATTAGCAAAACAGTAGCCAGTTCTCCAATCATATACATTTATATGCATATTGAGTTGTTTTGTTTTGTCTGCATGTTCCAAACCCACGGGTAATTTATTACATTTAATAAAAGAGTCACAGTAATTTTGTTCTCTGTGGTGGAGACACTGCTTCATTTTCGCAACATTCCACTTCTTTCCATGCAAATTAAGTTCACAGTTTGGAAGGCAAAATAGCAAATGTTAATCTGGTTTACAATATTATTAATCCAGCCAACTAAAAAGTCAAACTAATTTACTTCACTCTTTCTCTGTTTTTGATTCAGCTGTCGCTCTACCAAAATGGAGGAGCATCTCTTTTGGAAATTTGAGGGCACAGTGCTGGCTCTCACTGTTGTCTTTGCAATACTGGTGGTCACTAGACAACGCTCGCTTGACCGCCAAGCCTCAGACAAAGTTCGGCGACAGATAGAGTCTATTTAGTAGACCGGACTGCACTAAATGTTAATGGGCCTGTGGCCTGGTGTTATAAACTCTCAGTAAAGGGCATAACCCTACATTTCATGGAGGCTTCCAGACTTTATCACTGGTTTTATCTTACTGGATGCAGAAAGACAAAGCTCTGAACAGGCACAATGTGCTTTTACTCCCAGACTGACATTAGTTGTGGATGCTGCTTCTGTGCAGGATTTAACTAACAAGATGTAAATCTCAAGATCATCCCATCAAATCAGCAAACAATATGCAAGACAGGAGTCTAGTCCCTATTTTGTAACAGAAGATGTACAGATCTGCGTACACCTGTTCTTTTAAAAGCTGTGAAGGTGATGTGTGTAGAACAAAATATGGGTGTGTTGCATGTTTTCAATAATCCAAAAGCACATCAAGTATTTTCTCAAGCTGAGAATGAACTATATGGTCAAAGTCTTGAAAGAATATACGATTTTGTGTGTCATCACAATGGGTTTATGTTAGTCAAGCTGAGTTTTAGTGAATATCAAAGTTTTGGGGTTTGTTCATTTGGCTTCATATATTTTGGAACACGCTACCATTCATGAAATCACGGATGTCTTTTTCCTGACTTTCTCCAAACTGACACACTCGTCCATCCATTAACATCGACATGTTTCTTCCAGTAACATTAACAGTAATTTAATGAATCTTATATGTGCAGTTGCTGTTTGTTAAATCCTTATTTTCAGTATATACTTTTATAGTGTTTTTGACACATTCTTTAGAGACTTGTAGGTGCTCTTTATTAAAGGTTTAGGTTTTTTTTTTTTCTTTTTTTTTCATTTATGACGTTTACTTTCAGTCTTTGCCCTCCTGAGTAAAAAAAAATGTTTTATATAAAATTATGTGAACAAACGTCTTGGTTCATAATGTCAGTCTCAAAAATACCAGCTCTGTACTCATTTCTGACTGATATATGCAAGACTGCATTGTAGTGTATGTTAAAGCTGCTTGACTTGAAATGAAGAGGATGAGATGTATTGAAATCAACCCACCTTTTTGTTTTATTATTAGTTTTTTTTTTTTCTTTATTTTGCAACCACTTCACAGCAAAATTCAATATTGGATCTGCATCTCATTTGTTGAAGGTGATATTTTGTGCCATCATCTTCAGAAAGACTTTACTCTGCTGGTTTTGGGTACAGAAGTACATTTCTAACTTTTCCCCATAAGTTTATTTACATTATGATTGGTTTGATAAGATAATGCCTTTGTATTAAGGCTGATTGGTGTTTTTTTTTTTTTTTTTTTTACTCCACAAGTTAAAAAGGAAGCCATGTGAATTTGATTGAACTTTGTCCCATAACTGATTTGAATGATCTATTTAAAATGTAAAAGGTGTATTTTTATGAAAGATGAGTGACGTTTCCTGTCCTCTATTGAAAATGAACTGAGGAATAAATGGGCAAAAGGAATTGTCTGCCCTTGTTTGCCTGGTGTTGCGTGATTCTGTCATAATGGAAAATTATGTATTGTGTGATGTAAGTAAAAAAAAAAAAAAAAAAAGTCACAAACTCCATAAAAAGAAATGAGTGCACTTTGATCGTTTTGGACAGGAGCAGATGTGGCCATGCCGAGAACGTGTCATCGCAGAACAGAACTTTGCTGTATTACACTGTGGAGACGAACAAAAAGACAAATGGTAAGAAATATTTCTCGACTGCAAGTTTTTGCTCAAGTGCACACACTGACTTGAACCCAGAGTTTCCTACCCTGAGTTTAAAAAACCCAAGGGACTTGGAATTTTATAATTCCCATTAAAATAATGACCATTAAATTGTGTCACAATAACAAGAAAAAAAAATATTAGTCTGCCTCTCAGAAACTAAGTGTTCATCTGCCAAAAAAATAAATAAATAAAAATTCTGGGACTACTATTTTTTTTTCATGTGGTCTTCGTTCTTAAACGGATAGTTGACCTAAAAATAAAAAAATGTTTTGTATTTATTCACCCTTAAGTTGTTCCAAACGTGTATGAATTCATTTCTTCTGTTGAATAGCCTCAAAAGATTATATTTTGAATAATGTTTCTAACTCAACAGGTAGCCATTGACATCCATAGTATTTTTTCCATACTATGGAAGTCTGTGGCTATCAGCAATGTTTGTGTCTACAAACATCGTTCAGAATATATTTTTCTGTTGAGCAGAACAAAGAACCTCATACATGCATGAAAAAACTTACCACTAACACACGTTATTGTTTAATTGAACTATCCCTTTAAATCCAAAATCTTGCATGAGTTATATTACTTTCATGCAGAACATGCACAACAGTCGTGTTTGTCAATCTATACAGACTTCTAATAAGCAAAAGTGAAGTACCAGAATGGTTATCCTCCTCCTCTTGAGACGTCTGCATACGCCTGGAAGACGGTTGAACTTTCTCTTCAAAATGGGCACGAGCTGTCTTTGAAGATTTTCGTTATATTCTGCCACAGCTCTTGTCTGAAATAAACAGTAAGTTTTCCGATTATCCAAACGACCTGCGGTGCAATTTGCCTGCGCGCAGTATTTGCCCTCACTCACCGCTTCTGTCGCGTCGTCACTGAACGGTTCGGTCGGTTCGAGGTCTGGCGGTCTTGAATCCACGCCGCTGATTTCAGAATAAATGTATACAGCACAGTGAAGCGCAACGAGAAGAACTGATACATTTGACATTGTGTTTTTATTATAGTCACGTAGGAGTGCTTCTAGTCGCGAGGTTTCCGGCGTGAGTTTTCACGCAAAGTCTTGTGGGATTTAAAAGGTCTTACCTGTTTCTACGTCACATTGACCCCCCTGCTGAAAGAGCGGGATGATGAGATAGTCGAGGGTTTATCACGGCCATTATATGTAGATTTCTCTTCCCTCTAAGTCATTTTCTTCAATTCATATAATAGTGATTGGTGACCACATCATTTCCTGTGGACAGATCTCACAGCAGCCTAATCCTATTTGTTTCAAAGAGGATTTAAGAAACAGAATGAGTCTAGATCTACCACCAGGCTTTTCAACAGACTCTCAGAAATAAAGGTACAAAAGCTGTCACTGGGGTAGTACCTTTTCAAAAGGTACATATTTGTTCCTAAAGGGTTTATTTTGGTACCTTAAAGGTACATATTAGTACTTAAAGTGTGTATATTAGAACCTAATAGGTACAAACATGTACCTTTTGAAAAGGTACCGCCCCAGTGACAACTTTTGTACCTTTATTTCTGACTGTTTGCATTGTGTAATGTAGGCTTGTTATTCTTACTTATTGTTATTGTAAAGTGTTTCTGAGAAAATGTATAGCTTTGTTTAAAAATATATAAAGTAGGCTATTAATTATTTTTATAAATATGTTTCAGCAGGGTTTTCAAGCAATGTTTCAGTAACCACAAAAGTTATCTTACAAGTTTTGCGCTAAAAAGACTCTTACTAAGTCTTGTTTGCCTGAGAAGATAAGGCAGCCTTAGCAGAGGTACGATCTCTAGCGATTTCCGATGAGTATCGGAGTGTCACTGCATTAGATATAGACTAATATATCACAAATATAATTACAAACCGCTGACGCTTTTAAAGCTTTAAGATGAGCGCTAACTGCGCTAAAGGCGCCAGAAGACAACTTTGGTAGATTGCGCACCGAAAATCGCTGACATCATTTCCATCAAACACTTAATTTAATCTCAGCCTTTTGTTATTATAAGATTCACTAGAAACCAATGATTAATGATTATTCAAGCTGTTGATCATGCCACTTGTTAATCGTCATTGATCGCACCCATTAGCTACCTGCAATGACTCACTTCAGACCTTATTCTAGCAGTTTTTACAGTTTTATTAAACAGTTACATTAAAAACTCACAGAGAATGTATACATACTTCCATTTAGAGTAGACAGTGTTCAGAAAGAATTAGCATAAAGACGTTTTATTCACTTAAAATAAACGTTTAGGCTACACATAGACAAGTTTACGAACAAAACAACAGTATCAATACATCACCCATGTCATTTCACGCGTTATAAATAGATGAGGTGTCCCAAGCATTGCTGTCACGAGTTTCTTAACACAGTGCCTGAGAGAGAGGAGAGCTGCGCGAGCTCCATCAGTAGCAGCGCAAGAAGAAAGTATTGCAGGCTGTTCCTCGCATGCAGTCACACAGTCGCCCGATGCGCGGTCCGTGCTTCATGGCGCAGCGCTCCCCCACATCACACTAAGAAACACGGTGCATCGCATTAGATACCTGTATAGTCAATCTCTTCTACTTGATGATGAACGCTATTTCTAAGAAAACATTAAAAATTAACGAGTTTACCCTTGGAATGACACTGGCTTTTTTCTCCACAGATATCCGATTGTCCTGATCTCCATCCAAAAGTTCATCGAGCGCCTCAGCCTAAACACAATAAACGGGGAGAAAGCATGCATTTCGAAGACAGATGGATTAGAAACGAGAATTTAAATATTAATCTAAGTGAATTTCATGCTTTCATAGTGATGAACATAGTTTCCCTTGAAATTTATGAACCCATTCAAAGTAGAGAACTCAATCCTGATTGTTTACGCTGCTCACATACTGTTTTTCAGACGTAGCGGAAACTTTTTTTTTTGCGTCAAAAGGTTGAAAATGTACTTGTGGAGTTATGCCATATGACACTCTCGTTGATTCTCTTACCAGGTCTCTTTTGATGAGCTGCTCCTCTTGCGCGCTCAGTCGGTTGTCCAGTGACACCTGACCCCTGCAGACGCAGAGCAGCGAGAGGAACACGCTCAGGTACACCGCCGCGCGGACGCTGTCCATGGTGCTGAATGCTTTGGCGTCAGTAAGGTAAAACTGAGAATTTAAAATACAAAATCCTTTTTATACCTATTTTCTGTTTTAGCAATAACAGCGTTGAAAGTTTTTCTCGGCGCTTGTGCTCTTGTTGCCGCTTTCTATTGCTTCACTGGGTTGCTGGGAAACTTTCTCTATTTATACGATGTTCCTGCCACCTGATGTATTCACGTAACGTCACTGCATCCGTTTTCAGTAGGCTGTTTTTTAAGAACCAGCTGGGAGTCGGTTTGAATCAGAGATGATATCGCTTTTGATATCCGTGCAGGTTAAATCCGCTGTTTGTCCGCTAAGAGAATGTATTTATTGGTATGCGATTGTTTGAAATGACTGTGGTTGTAATAGTGCACCTTGTCCTCTTTACTTAATGAAA
Organism: Cyprinus carpio; assembly: GCF_018340385.1. Classification (NCBI taxonomy): domain Eukaryota; kingdom Metazoa; phylum Chordata; class Actinopteri; order Cypriniformes; family Cyprinidae; genus Cyprinus; species Cyprinus carpio. Next base: position 15,164,661 of record NC_056615.1, read on the forward strand.
AGAACACTGTTTCATTTAAGTACATAATCTTAAAAAAAAAAAAAAAGGTTCCAGTGGTCTTTATTCAAGGGATGAAAGGTTTCATGTAAGATTCTTCATCAATCTAAATGCCAATTAGGACCTTTTTAAAGATCATTTTCAAGACTGTAAAGTGAATTAGGTAAATTTAGCAACCTTGTGGCATTAAGATGCCCAAAAAGGGTTACAAATTACTTGTAAGATCATAAAGTACAATATGTCTTTGTATTATTTCCTCTCTCTTTAAAACTGCATAACTCCATAAGTGTGTTGTTCATGTATTAAAAAGTCAGTCTTGGCATTTTCTCTGTTTGTTGTTGTATCAAAAGTTCTATGAACCTTTAGCAACAGTGAGCACAATAGTTAAAGAGTCGACAACAGTAAATGCATGCTGTAAAAACATGAGCATCAATGGCAGTTCACCAATATATTCACCATATAATTATCTATAAGAATATAAAAGTGCTTGCCCATATATATTCACACATAGAATAGTATATATGTCCAGGTGTAACATTGGTTTGTGAACATATTTCATCATATATCATTTTCCTATAAACATCTGACCTAAATCTCATCTGTCAATGCTCTGTCAATTTTCATCCAACACCACGTGTTCTGACCTTTGTATGCCAAGATTTACTTGAAACGTGTGAAATGTTTGACAACATTGTTTTTTTTTTTTTGAATTGGGGTGCAGTATGTGAGTATTTGGCATCTTAGATGAATGGACAGATTGTTTCTGCAAAAAGTGCTGTGATGTAATGACAGCATAGTTATCCAACATCACAAGTTTAGATATTTAAATGTGATGTCAAAATAAAAACATTTTACAGACTACATCTCAAATGTTATAGTTTCTCTGAATCTTTTATCTCTTAAATTGACTACGTAATTCTTTTTTTAAAAGTAGTCTTGCCTTTTGTCAGTTTTTTTATTTTATTTTAAATCTCTTTTAAAACAATTACCTGGCAAATATGAACTGAAGGATCAAGCATTGCTAATAATTACATTTAAAAATATATATATATATATCTCAGTTCATTTCTAAGAATACTCTTAGTTCTTACTCATTATTTCACTCTGGGTTTTTTCCCCATATTGTCCTGAGCAGACCATGACAGGATGAAGACAGATCTTCGACAATGTCATACATTCTGATTAGGTGCGGTTAGATGTCTGACATTTTCAACACCTCAACGTGTCTCATTTCTCTCCTCTGGGGGAGTCACTCATCTTCTCAGCAGCTCGTAATTAAAGCTCCGCTCATCTCATGCCAAAGCTCACATTCTTGTAAAAAAAAAATGGAAGAGTGGGAGCCATTAAAGGATTAGTTCACTTTCAAATTAAAATTTTCTGATAATTTACTCATCCCCATGTTTATGTCTTTCTTTCTTCAGTCGAAAAGAAATTATGGTTTTTGATGAAAACATTCCAGGATTATTCTCCTTGTAGAGGACTTCAACAGCTACCAAATGGTTAAAGTTCAAAATTACTGTTTCAGTGCAGCTTCAAAGGGCTCTACACGATACCAGACGAGGAATAATGGTCTTATCTAGCGAAACGATCAGTTATTTTCTAAAAAAAACAAAACAAATTGTATATGCTTTATAAACACAAATGCTCAACCTTGCACTGCTCTGCGATGTGCGTACATGACTTCATGTAATGGACCCTTTTCACAAGACTGTGATGATGCATTTAACAGTCATCAGCATCATAAATTCTCGAAATGTATGTACATTTATAACACTATTCTTTGTATTATATTACCTTTGTATCAAAGTACAAAAACCTAGTTTATGCTAATGCGAGGGTGTTTCTAATGCAGCGTCTATGGGAGGGACGGTAAATTTGACATGGTTCTCTCTTCTGACTGCCGTTTATCAGTCTCTCTCAGTTTTTGCCCTTTTATTGATGTCAGGAAAGCACTATCATGGAGTTTTTCTATTGCTATTTGAGCAAATTGAAATGCAAAAAATATATTTGTGGTACTCTCCCATTCACTGCTCTTCAAGTTAACCCAACTATGATGACTTCCGCTGCTGAGAAACCCGGAAATGTGAAAAAGGTCCATACATAATCACGTTGAAAAGTGCACGCATGACGTAGGCAGAAGTACCGATTCATTGTTTACAAGTCGAACATGCATTTTTTTTAGCAAAGGTGTTTGACTTAGTCTTTGCACAGTGACTTGAAGAAACTCATCCACATCTTGGATGTCCTTAGGGTGAGTAATTTTTAAGCAAATGTTTCATTTTGGGTGAACTGGTCGTTTAACAAAGCTAGGACTGCTTTCATTTTTAACCTCCCCCAAAAATGTATGTATGTATGTAATGCACTGAAATCCATTCACTTGCTCTCCATGTGATGTGATTTCAGAAAGGTGAAAAAAATGTATTATTAATATTCAACAGTATCATCAGTTTAAAAACAGTCCAAGTATCAACATCAGAGTAAAACTGATATTTACTGTAATTAACACAAATTACAGCTGATATTTTAAATATCTGATACTGAGTGGTCCTTCTTTGAGAGATGTATAAATGTGTGTGTGTGTGTGCGGGCGTGTGTGTTAATGTGTGTGCGCTGATTGTTTGCTCCTTGCATTATTCAGCAGCGCTGGATCTGCCACAGATCCACATCTCTGGATTGTCAGACCATTATTCAACCCTTCACCTGGTTAGCACAGTAACCTTGTGGAGTACACGAAGGAGCCAGGTTTATACAAAATGTATGACCTGGTGCATCTAGAATCAAATGGAAGACCTTACCAAGAAGCACATATGCTCCAACGTCCCAAATCAGTCCATGAATGTGAATGCAACTATTGCACACAAGCATGTGCCATCTACGTGTGTCCCATTTGCCATTCAGATACAACCATAGATAGTGTCAAGGATCCTAAATGCTCATTCTTGGGGTTGTGTGTTGATATTTTGTCAGCAACAGCTCTTATCCTGCCGTTTTATTTGAATGTGCGAGACATCCGGTTTTTTTTAGCCAATGTTGGGAAATAGCAAGAAGAATAACAAAGTGCAGTAAATCAACGGGAAAACTGCACTACAAACCAGTGTTTTCATAATTAAGATAAAACGTTCAAATAACATGGTAAGACAAGCCAGTTTGCAAAATCAAGCAGCTAAATAAGCTTTTTGTACAGTGAAAAAATAACTGGAAGCGAATGACACCGGAAGCCAGTCCCATAAAATTTAAGTGCATAGCGGCCTCAAAGGGGGCACTCACGAGCACCCTTCTGAAAGCTAAAATGACGAATGGGACACCCTATGGTCTCGTAGACTAAACGGACTACTGTACACCTTGTCACATAGCAGCTTTTAGGAATTTCTCTGTTTTTTTGTTATAAGTCAGAAGTGACAAGGAGGCAGCTTCCCGCAATAGAAAGAGCAGTATGATTGTTTTCCTCCCCGGTGTGGGCGTGGTCTAAATGCGCTCTGTCTCTATATGTAAGGTGGGAGGAGTTAGATCTGGATCCAACCACGCCCGCTGAATCTTGTGTTCTGCAGTGAGGACCATCTCTCACAGCTCGCTGTTTCGTTTATGAATGAATCTGCATTTTTTAACAAATCTAGTGATTTAATGATTCAATGACCCATTTGCTTCGTTCCTAAATGAATCAGCCGTTTGAACGAATCAAGACAGTGACTTGACTTTCTGAAGACAGTGACTTGATGCCACCTACCGGCGGTTTCAGTTTTATTTTTAAAGTATAAATTGAGTAATTTAAAACATTTAATATTTCTATTTTCAAAACTTTATATTTAAAACATTAATTTCATAACATTATTATGAAATGCTTGTTAAATGAATTGTTGATGCTGATTTCATTTGACTAGTAACTTATTCTTCCTGATTGTATCTTATTATTTTAAATGAATGTATTGTTTAATTAAAATTATGTTAAAAGTTTATAAATCTACATTTTTTGGCACAAAAGATGACACATTTAATAAAGTTAGAGGCATCACAAAGGTTAAAAAAAATTAAGGAGTCAAATATCGCCTTGGGAAGACCTAAAAGGTTTAGAGAAAATATGAAATAAGTTTAATGTTATTATAGATAATAAAGGGTTTTATAATTAAATATTTCCAAAAGGTCATCTAAAATTACACGTTCTTTTATGTTCCACAGAAAAAGCTACATGAATTAATGATGATAAACTTTTCGTTTTTGGGTGAACTGTCTGTTTAAGTTTAGGTAAGCTGCTGTAATGCTAAAAGTATAATTTTAGTACATTTTCAATTTTAAAAAAAGAACCTTCAGAACAGAGCTTCAGATGAACTTAGAATAAACCTGTCAAGACCACACTTAATGTGAAGCAAACATTTCTGACACAGATGATCTGATAATTGAATATGACATGCCAAGAAAATGTCCAGAGAGAAGTCACATAATTAATTTGCCAGCAAATGATATGAATCACAATGTAAACATCACAGAATCCATTAAATAGATTCAACAAACAGAACTCGACAGTTTTTAAAGGCAGAATGTGAAGAATGCATTGTGACATCATCAGCTGAAGTGATACTTTGTGGCCAAGTCCTACCAGATTTTTGTTTGCATTGCATCTCGTTTCTGATTCTGCTGGCTCCTGATGGCTTGGTCTGTTTAGAACAGAACTGAAAGTGGTCTGACTGTGCAGGGTGAGAGATGAAGAATAACTCGCTTCATCTCTCCTTTTCCTCGCCGTCCTCAACTGGTCTTTACCTTATAATTGTCAAAACTGATATGAAAGTGTTGATATGGAAACACAATAGGGCAGGAAAACAAAGAACATGACTGAAATGAATCATTACTGGAGCATGACCATGAGTGCGAATGATCAGTTATACTGAATGAAACATCAGACTGGCTGTATAAACCCACTGATTCATAAATGAAATTCAAAAAAGTAACATTGACAGATATATATATATATATATATATATATATATATATATATATATATATATAAGATATATATATATATATATATCCATAATGTAAATATTTATATTCATATATATATATATATATATATATATATACAGGTCCTTCTCAAAAAATTAGCATATTGTGATAAAAGTTCATTATTTTCCATAATGTAATGATAAAAATTAAACTTTCATATATTTTAGATTCATTGCACACCAACTGAAATATTTCAGGTCTTTTATTGTTTTAATACTGATGATTTTGGCATACAGCTCATGAAGACCCAAAATTCCTATCTCAAAAAATTAGCATATTACATCCTACCAATAAAAGAAAAGTGTTTTTAATACAAAAAAAGTCAACCTTCAAATAATTATGTTCAGTTATGCACTCAATACTTGGTCGGGAATCCTTTTGCAGAAATGACTGCTTCAATGCGGCGTGGCATGGAGGCAATCAGCCTGTGGCACTGCTGAGGTGTTATGGAGGACCAGGATGCTTCGATAGCGGCCTTAAGCTCATCCAGAGTGTTGGGTCTTGTGTCTCTCAACTTTCTCTTCACAATATCCCACAGATTCTCTATGGGGTTCAGGTCAGGAGAGTTGGCAGGCCAATTGAGCACAGTAATACCATGGTCAGTAAACCATTTACCAGTGGTTTTGGCACTGTGAGCAGGTGCCAGGTCGTGCTGAAAAACGAAATGCAAAATTTGCTTTCATCCGAAAAAAGTACTTTGGACCACTGAGCAACAGTCCAGTGCTGCTTCTCTGTAGCCCAGGTCAGGCGCTTCTGCCGCTGTTTCTGGTTCAAAAGCACACGCCTGTGCACGGTGGCTCTGGATGTTTCTACTCCAGACTCCAGACTCAACCCAAGGTCTGGAATCGGTCCTTCTCCACAATCTTCCTCAGGGTCCGGTCACCTCTTCTCGTTGTGCAGCGTTTTTTGCCACACTTTTTCCTTCCCACAGACTTCCCACTGAGGTGCCTTGATACAGCACTCTGGGAACAGCCTATTCGTTCAGAAATTTCTTTCTGTGTCTTACCCTCTCGCTTGAGGGTGTCAATGATGGCCTTCTGGACAGCAGTCAGGTCGACAGTCTTACCCATGATTGCGGTTTTGAGTAATGAACCAGGCTGGGAGTTTTTAAAAGCCTCAGGAATCTTTTGCAGGTGTTTAGAGTTAATTAGTTGATTCAGATGATTAGGTTAATAGCTCGTTTAGAGAACCTTTTCATGATATGCTAATTTTTTGAGATAGGAATTTTGGGTTTTCATGAGCTGTATGCCAAAATCATCAGTATTAAAACAATAAAAGACCTGAAATATTTCAGTTGGTGTGCAATGAATCTAAAATATATGAAAGTTTAATTTTTATCATTACATTATGGAAAATAATGAACTTTTATCACAATATGCTAATTTTTTGAGAAGGACCTGTATATATACTGTATGTATATATATATATATATATATATATATATATATTTATATATATATATGTATATATAAGACTTTATTAGAGCTTTGTAGATAACTTTGTTTAAATACAGGTTTCTATTAAATGACAGTGAGACTCACAGAACCTGTTTTCTCAGTTTGAAACGAACCTCACTACACTGTGATTTAATGATTAAGTGATTTAATATAAAAGAATCAAACTTTCTACATTAGGTTACACCAACAAAAGTCATTTTTAGAGACAAGTCAGGCATAAATAGCTCCTTAAAAGTAGCTTTTGTTTATCTGGTTCTTATTCATCCCAGTAACACCAGTGGTTTTTAACTCTTTACTGACACTGATTGGCCTGGATGCATGAATTTGGTTTACTAACTGATTCACTGATTCGACTCAAAGTTGTTGAGGTTTATTTCATCACAACATCAGGTACTGCTTGTTTAGGTATTTTATTACTCACTCATTTGTTTTGAACTGAATAGCTCACATGTACATCACAATACTGTTGTGTCTGTGATATGATTTGTTGTTAAGCTGTTTGGTTTGATTTTTACATTTAGATGCACCTTTACATTTATGCTGTTGATGCACTTAAGCCACTGATTCAAAATGTTGTATGAAGTTTTTGTTTTGCTGTTATTATTAAAAGTTAGTCAATTGCATGATGCTACTGATCATGTGATCTCAACATTAGGGGATGATTTCTGTATCTAGACTACCCTATCTGGAGTTTTTTCATCTTATGTGATTATTTTAAGCATATTTCAACGAGTAACTCTTTTGCAATTATAATTTTGTGCACATGCCCTGAAAAGTTATGTTTGGTGAGCAAGTCTGAGAACTCTGCTGGAAATATAATTAGTAATGGTTTTAATGGTTAAAATAGTAATTGTATTGGTTTTAATGGAAGCTTTAATGGTCTCTTTGGGTCTCTACTGGTAATGTGTTGCCTTCTACATGTTAAAACCACTAAATAAAGTGGAATATGGTCCAAAACACTACAGGTAATGGTTTTAATGGTTAACAGTTGATGGTAATGTTTTGTATATGGTATTTGTAGTGAAAAGCCATTAGAACTTATGGTGGTTTATATTGTTTTAAGCAGAGAAAAGACTGCAGTTTATCTGAACAATTGTAGTCTGGTACCCTGTCTGGAAGTCAGTCTGATCTATTTCTCATTCCTTATCCTTTAAGAGCCAGTCTTTGAAAAGAGAACATATCAGCAGACTAAAACGTCAGATTCAGCCGGTGAGATTTTCCGGAGCAGAACTGGCTCCCTTTATCGGAAGCACATCTCAGAGAGCTGCTTTAAAATGAGCAGTACAGAACATAAACTGTCTGAAGAGTTCTGATAAGAATCCATTTTAGATATCGCCTGTCGTCATCAGCGCTGAGCCACATTACAACGTTTCTGACCTTACTCTGTTTGTTTATAAACCCCTAGACGCCTCTGTCTGTGTTTTCTCCCACTGACCTATTGACTCAGGCTTCTCTATTGTAGCAGAATAACAACTAAAAATCATGAATATCTTATGGATTGATGCTGAAATCGGCTGACGCGTGTACAGGCTGCATGATATTTTTTCTCCTGTTTTAATGATCTGATTGACACCCACTGTCAGCAGTTAAATGAATAAGTGCAGAAAAGAGGCCAGAAGTTAATGTGAGCTGTTGATACAGAAAGGCTATTCCTGACACATTTGTGGCATGTTTTCAAGCGCTTTTAATTGGATAATGCTGACTAACCACTGACTATCTCTTAGAATGTGACCCAGAATAGTGTTTGCTCCTTATTGATGAAGGAGTATGGCTTTGAATACAGAACAATGTGACTGCATTTGAAAATTGATCAGGTTTAACAGGCATAATATTCTGAATAATGAATAATGCATTTTTTCAGCATGTTTTGTATTATCTGTGTGATCTCATTCATTAGAGAAATGAAGACAATAGTGTATTACTTGAAAAAATATTTATTCAGTATTGGTAACAACACATAAAAAAAAGCCCAACTGGCTCACAAATTCATGTGCATTTTGGTGTAAATCACCATCCTTATTTGTAAAAAAAAAAAAAAAAAAAAAATGAATTATAATAATAAATCCATTACAAAATGTAAGAAATGTGCTTGTATCGAGGATTACTGAAGAAATAGTGAGGCTTAGAAGTGCAGTGGTGAAGGAAAGTGCCTACATGTAATATCTGCAAGAGGTCATGATGCTTAAAATGACTAGAAAATCTCAGTCTAACTGTAAAACGTCAGTGTGTTTCTACAGTTTGCCAAACATAACATGAATCCAAGTTAATTTGTGTAAAGTTTTGCTTTAAGATAGAATTGGCGTACTAAAATTGTACATTATGTTACGCAGATGTCTGATTTTCTTGTTTCTCAATTACATCTTTGACACATTTATTTTTGCCATGGCAATCAAAGGATGTGCAGATTATAGATAAAAAAATGCTTAGACAAAGTCTTATAAAAGAGACAAATGTATTAAAATTCATTTGATTATTGCTTAAAATTGCATTGTTTTACAAAACAGTGGACATCCTGCACATCTGTATGTTAAAAAAGAGAAAGATCTTGTTTTTCTCAGTTTCTTTGTTATTCAGGCTCCTCAAATCACCTCCCCTGAGTCACAACCTGAACAAATACCCACAAAAGAACCTGTCATTTAATTTAGCCCTATTTCACATTCATATTCCATTCCGTTGAGCCAGCCTATGAGACCTCTGACCTCTGTGTGCCTGTTTTGCTGTGACAAAGAATAGCGAACAATGTGTCTTTTCATTTACAGCTTGCAAGCGGTGTGTTGTCATGGTTTGTCATGGATCCAATGTTGTTTTTGCTTGAGCTCTGTGAGTGCATGAGCATGTGTGTCTGTCTGTACTGGATGTCCACATGTCTTACGTTCAGGTTATCTGTCCATCTCCTCTTCTTCTTCCTGGACTTCTAGAATAATTGGAGAAACAGAAAGCTACTGAGTCTAAAATATTAAAAGATGTTATCGCTTGCTTATTGGCTTGATATATATCTCATGATGAGAGCAGTTGTATTGGGTGGAGGACAGAGAGTACATAAAGCAATGTACTGCAACTTAACGCGTGTCAAGAAGTCTAATCATTTAAATCATTTCAAATCACAGTGCATCGCTCCTGCACTGTTGCTCCTGTTACACCACCAATGTTTGAGTGCCCTCTGCAGGCTGCAAAGATAATCACACAACTGTTCACCACTGTTTCAGCAGCCCTTTAAAATAAATTCATTCACGCACATGCTATTCTATCTCACCCATTTTTACACTTAACATTAATTTTTATATCATACGTTTAATTTTAGGGATGCACAATACACTTTTTAATATTAAAAAAAAAAAACTAACTTTAAAAAAAAAACTAACTTTAAGGGATAACTATATGTCATATTGCAAAGAAACCCTTAAGTGCACTAGTCTATATATTCATACTTTTATGTGCCCATGTCGGAGTGATAACAAAATAGCAGTAAGTGTTACTTCAACACGCAGCAAACACCGTTTCAGACAACACACATAACCTCGTATACATAATACCCAAAAATCATTCAATTCCTTTGATTATAATTATAATATAATTATATAATTATAATCAAATTTCAGAATTTTAAATGGGAATATGTATTGTAGCCTTCATCATGTTGTGATACATTTTAGCATACAAATCTTTTTAGCTTGTAGGGTTGGCCTAATTCTTTTACTGTAGATACATAGGCTAATATCAGTCATTTATCACTATGGGCCAGAATTTCAGTATGAGTGCATCCCTGATTAATTTATTCTATAAATTATTTTACTGAATTTCCCACGTGGAAATGAACACTGTATTGTGACTTTTATTAGATTCAGGTTTAATTTGACTTACCTGTTCAGATTGTGTAACAGGGTCCTGTAATGTGCAGTGTGTCTGCTATAGTAGTCTGAGCAGCGGATGAACCATCAGAACCAAAGTAAGAAGGGAACATAGAGGCGTTGACTGAGATGCCTAAAATAATAATAATTAAAAAAGGTATTGCGTCAATATACTGCTGCTGAACAAGCTTGAGATTTTGTAGATGCTTGTGGATGAAGCTTGTGAAAGATTCAAGTATAAAAAAGATTCTGTTTAATGTATTAAAGGGATAGTCTACACAGAAATAAGAGAATATTTGGAAGAATGTTGGTGAAAATCAGTAACCGTTGGGTTACCAACATTCTATAAAATGTCTTTTTTTTTCACAGAAGAAAAAAATTCATACACGGCTGGAACAACATGAGGGTGAGTAAATTAATTTTCATTTTTGAGTGGACTTTCCTTTTAATGTATAATATTTGAGTGTGAGTTGTGAGCTGGATAACACTTTTGTAAAGCTTCCTGTTTGGAAGTGTACTTCTCATCTTCTTATATGACTTTAACAACATTTTGATTTTTGCTTCTCTTTTGTACTTCCAACAGTCTAGTTTGTACATTTGATACTAGTTGACGCATTCATTATTCAAGTGGATCATGTGCATTTGTGTTTTATAGTTCTCTCCACTGTGTGGAGCAGTGTGACAAAGTGTTTTGTTTTTTCCATTGTGTGTTTGAAGCAGATGTTGCAAATGAAATGCATTTGCATTCTCACAGGAATTCAGATGACTTTGTATAATTAGTAGCTTGTTTAATTAAATGTGCATGCTTAAATAGGTTGAGTGTGGCACCTCTGGGACTGTCTTTCTCTCCGCATTTCCTCTATTTGTAAATGCCTTCCTTTTATGCAGTGCAGAGCCATTGTTTAACTTCCCAACACATGAGGATAAGAAGCAGATGGAGCTTTCAAAAGGATTCACGGTTTTCTTCTTTTTTTAATAAAAGGGACACCTGTTTACATTCATGTTCACTCCCAGTTTGCCACGTCAGCAGGTCTGTAATGTCTCATCAGACACACCACGGCTAATCTAATAAAAAATGACATTTCACCTAGCAGAGTTTATTGCACTCATTAGACATGAATATTAGCTCCTCCACCAATATTTTCACAGCATACAGTGCTGGAATTAAATATAGAGATGGGTATTTCATTTCTAATCACCACATAGCATAAATGTGTTTTATGCAAACAATCTGCTCTTGAAATCATCCAGATATGTTAAAAGTTCAGCAACTCAGGATTTCACAATGTTTGTTTCTTTTCCAGGGGTGTAAGAAGAGGTCAGTGACATATCTCTCTAATTTTTCAGAGAAGATAACCCTTCTCTATTATTGAGCAGATTTATCATTTGTTTGTCATTTTGTGAATACAGGGTTTAAGATGCTGAACATCTGACCTCAGCTTTTCAAAGTCCTGTGTGGAGGAGTTCTGTCCACCCACAAAAATGGTAAAGTAAGCCAGCCCCCAATCTCATCTCAAAGACACAAGGCCTTTGTTTCTCAGGAAAGACAAACCACATTGCTCAGGACTGTATTGGCTGTGACACATGTGAGTGGTTTTTGTATTCAACATATTGTAATGCATCAAGATGTACATAATGTAATGCAACAGAAGTTGTTCAAGAAATACCTGATCCGTATCAAAGATTGTGGGCTCAGTGGGCTTTTCTTCATGCCCACCACCAACTGTTTCTTTTTCTCCTTTTGTTTCTGTCTCTGTTTCTCTTCCCATTAAAAATTTCTCTAGGTCTTCACTGCTGGCATTGACTAGTGACACAAATACAGTGGGTCATAAAAAAACAGTAATGGTGAAGCTTCATGCAAATAAATATACACCTACATTACTGTACTGTTCAAAGGTTTGAGGTTAGTGTGAATTATTTTTAATGTATTTGTAATAAGTTCATCATGGCATTTATTTGATCAATACAGTAAAAAAGTACTCTATTTTAATATATTTTAAAACGTAATCGATTGTATCCTTGCCGAATAAATGTATGACTTTATCATAAAGATTCATAAAATGTACAAAGTATGAAATCTATCTACAAAAGACATCATATTTATAATATATGTTGATTATCACTGAAGATATTCAGTATATTGATATGATCTTTTAATTCATTCCTATGGTTATATATTGAGACTTTTCTTGTCCCATTAGACTGAATTTGCTAGATAATTTTACATCTTTTTAGAATTTTATAAATAATTTTTATAACATTTTCGAAAACAGTTCAAATCAAAAACCCCTGTCTTTTGGACATTTCTCATACTTTTCCCCAGAAATGTTTGCATAATTAGTGTATGACTAAGATTTATTTTAAATCATTATACCTAGGGGGTCTGTGACTAGAACAACGGGGGTCTCTGGCCCACTTGCCATTAGCTGATATACTTTCTAATCTGATCAAGTCTGAGGAACATAATGGTCAAATTTAAACAAACCTAATGTAAATGTGAAAAATTTTAAAATGTGTAATGATATTAAAAATGTGTAAATTGAAAACCTACTGAAGAACGAGAACTCGATTGTTGAATTGTAGTCATACTCCGGGGTTCCAGTAGACTCGTAGTCAAGATTATATTGGTCATCCTCGACACCTGCGAAGACAAAGCAGATTAGATTTAGCTATTATTTATGAAAAACGTCAAATTTGACATGGAAAGCAATGCGGAGGTCAGTTTCTGGACAGATCACTCAACTTGTCTGTCCTTCTGATGATCTTACATTCACACCAGTCAGACAGTGACTGTCACAGCATGTTAGCCATCAATTATGACTTGTCTTCATTTCACAAATACAATTAATGCTTTGAACATTATCTGGCCATCTTTACTGCATCACAGCTCAGTCACCTCACTGAACCATAGAGGACATTGTTTCCCATTGAAAAGAAGCAGTGTCAGTAACTTGAGATCTTTGTATTGCTTCTCACATACTATTGCCATTTGTCAGTTATGTGAGACTATTCACCATGACATTTCTTTTTTTCCCAAGCATCCTGCCTTTTCGTGACATATGTGATACTGTGAGATTACTAGAGCCTGAGATGTTAATGAATGAAGAGTCGGCAGTAACATCTGTGAAGCTGGTTCTGTCAGGCTCAAGAGGTCAGGAAGACATTTGGTTAACAGATATTTTTCTGCAACATTTTCTCAGAATTTATTTAGATTTGATAACTTACTACTAGTGTGACTTACCATTTAAAGTTTGGGGCTCTGTAAGATTCTTTACAAGACGTTTTTCTTAGTCTCTCATTCTTACAAAGGCTGTATTTTTGATGAAAAATATCAAAACAATAATATTGTGAAATATTATTAAAATTAAAAAAGTATATATTTTGTATAAATTTCCAGCAGTTATTATGATCCTTCAGAAATCTGGTGCTCAAGAAACATTTCTCATTATTATCAATGTTGAAATAAGTTGTGCTGCTTAATATTTTTGTGGAAATTGTAATACATTTTTTTCAGGATTTTATAAATAGAAAGCTCAAAAGAACAGCATGTTGTAAAATTTTATTTTCGTTTTTTTTTTTTTTTTTTTTTTGGTAAATTATAAAGGTCTTTACTGTCACTTCAAAGGAATGCATCCTTGCTGAGTGCAAGTATTAATTTCTTCAAATTTCTAAAAAGAAAGAAAAACAAAAAAACATACTGATCCAACTTCTTTGAACAGTGTATATCATATAACATCTTTTCAAAGTGAAATTAGTAAGATCCAAAATATGATTTAATCTTGGAATGCTTGAAAGAGGAAACTGTTCTTTCTCAATTCAGTAACAGACAGACATGGAGCATCCGTTTCAGGATCAAGGCTGGCAGTGGCACTATAAAAACATCAGTCTCTTGATGATTATTCCTAAGGATCATATGGAAATCTTCTAAACCTTTGGGTCACTGTCTATTTATGGGACTTAAGGCCCCTGGACACACAGGAGTCCCTTAAGTGCTGACCCTCCACAGATCTCAGTTTTAAAGTACAGAGGATGGGAACTGACCCGAAAATCTACTTCCTTAGGCTGAAAAAATAATTTTCCTTTACATGTTATTCATTTATACAGCTGTTTAGAAAAGACCAAGGTGATCAGTGTCAGTATTTTTTCTTCATGGAATGTGAATGATATCCAGACTACTCCTGGGAGTTGAGCCCAAGAAGCCCACCTCATATGCCTTAGGCTTATCTGGATTTGTCTGACTCCATTTACTTTGAACTTTTTAGGGAGAAAGGTAAATATCAGATATCAGAGCAGAAAAACCTAACACATTTCCAGTTGTGGAAGCTCTTTTCCATTGTCATTTACACCTAGATACAGTGTATAAAGCAGTAACCTTCAATGTTTTCCCTAAGGAACTATTTCTGTCTGATCTAATCCTTAAATGTTGTATTCAGTGAGGTGAATACTCTGTTGACTCATCGTTACACAACACTAGATATCTGTTTACGCAAAAGGATAACTGAAGCCACCACTACTTCCGCTAGTTTCATACAAAGCGCCATATCAGAAATCTATGGTAGTCCAAAAATCATGCTTTGGTAAATTATAATTATGACATTAAAAATTGAAATTATGAGATAAAAAGTCAATTATGACATTATAATTTCAGATATTTATGTTGTAATTTTGATTTCTTATCTCATTGGTATGACTTGTATCTTAGAATGAATGAATTAGTTTATTTATGTATTCATTTATTTAAAGTGGAAAAACCTGCTATAGGTGTTTTCTTTTCTGTTGCATTATAATGTATGACTAACATTTTATCAGTTTCGTAATCATGGAGGTTATTTTAGATACAAAACACATTACGTTATTTATTAGTGTAGAGGAGTGTGTTTGATTGACGGCAACATGGAGCATAGTATAAACCTAAATGTTTTGCCACACATGACCAAGAAATGGCACTTGGCTTTTGGGTTATGGATGTTTGCCAGTACCATTAGGACTCTAAAACTTTTCCCAGACTTGCCTTGTTTTATCATTACAATCATCCCTGAAGGAACAAGCAATAAGAAGAAAGCTCTGAGTAGTTCTTTCTTACACTGCATCATCCTCCATAAGTTCTTCATGACCTTTTCAAACAAATCATGATCAAACTTGCAGTCATACTTCTTTTGAGACTGTCGTCTATAGGATAGTAATTATCAGTAAGCATAATCTTATTACTTTCTCTTGAGATTCGTGGGAAACAAGGCCGAGTTAATACCTGGATCAACACCAATAAACATGTGGTACCATAAACAGCATGAGGCTAAACGCTTCTAGCTATCAGTGAGCGGGATGTCTGGCCAGGTCTGTGTTGAGTATGCAATGTGCTGTTTATTTAAATGTCATCATCCCTAGAGTAAAGCAGTCACTGTCTATTAAGTTCCATCTGAATACTGCAAATGGAGTCCCATGCAAGTTCACAACTCACAATATGGGTTCTTATCCAAACATTATTGTGCCCCTTAATCAGATAGCTTTGCCAAATAAAGAAACAAAAATAACAGTGTTGTGTTTTGTCTACAGATTGACATGGTGGATTTTAGGGTGAAGGCATTCACATGCCCCACTAAATTAGTTTTTCTTTCAAGTTCTCCTTTAGTGAGGAAAGTTAATGAAGCTGAGCTGTAAACCTACGGCTCAAACACATGTTTTCACAAGTTTTACCACATTATATGAGTCTTTATCCCTTCCACTTATTATCCTTGTGTCGTTGCCACTGAGATATGAGCAAAATTCCAGAGTTTAGACGTTCAACGTACTGTCTGGCTTTTATCCAACTTCATGTTCTTAGTATAGACTATAAACCCCAACCTGGTCACACCAATCAAACTGAGCAAACAAGCTGGAACATGAACACTAAAACATAGACGACAGCAGTGAAAGCTGGGAACAAACCTCAGAAACATTATTTAAACTAAGAATATAGTGCTTTAAAGCTGAGATTGACATTTCGTAGCAGTCACTGACAAACATAATTTCTTGTGAGGCATTGGGAAATTTAGTCAGGCGGAACTTGACCCTTCAACTCCCACCAACCACCATCAGTCATTCAGAGCCCCCAAACTTGTGATTTCAAGATGTTATCCCAAAGAAATGTCAAAACAAGCATGAACCTAAAGTTTAAAAAATATCCTTAAGGTAAAACTTCACTCCCGTAATGATTTTGACCAACCCTTATCGCTTTACTCAAACCCCAGGAGGTGGTGGGTTCGGTCCAACAGTAAAACCAAAAGCATGCATGTTACTCATCTCAGGACATCTGCTTAATTAATTCTCAGATTATCTTCTGTTTTCCAGTAATTCATTCATAAAATCACAAGACTCTTGGCATATTTGTTCACATCTCCCATGCAGCACAGGCTGCCAAGTGCTCTGTCTTAACAACACATTTCAACGTAAATTTTCTGTGCACTGAAAGCAGACAACACATTAGTCCATTCCTCTGGTGTTTACCAGGAATAATGTGGCTGTTTATAAAGTTTGACACCTTGTGTATAGTAGTTTGGGGGTAAATCTTTACTGTGAAGGTTTAATTCTTGCTAAGGATATCATTCAGTCTTCTACTCCTAATTATCACTTATTGTAGTCATGGATGTTCTGTCACTTCCTCAACACAAAAGAACAAATTCCTGCTTGTTTCTGTTGGTAGTCAATGAACAAAAAAAGAGAAGGAAGTCAGAGCTGTGAGTGTGCGTCGACAGAAAACAGCTGTGCAAGGAACACGGTGGGATTACTTTGCCCTCGTGATTGTTATGACCCCCTGGGGCCGTCTGTCATGCCAAAGAGTTTGCATACAACTCTATAAAGATGCACTGAATTTGTCACTGAGCATTTTCCAAACTAAGTTATCTCCAACTGAGCTTCAAGAGCTAACTTTAGAGATGAGCAGTATTACACTGATTTCACAAATTCCATGGTGACTGTTTCTTCTTTTGTTCCTATGCTTTTTTCAGACAAAATGCAAAACATGTTTTGTGGGCAAGTTGTTTTCCTCTTCTGTCTTTTAAATCACAATTTAACATTTAGATGTTACCACATGATTGTCAATTTTCAGTGTACCTGCTGCAGTTCACTAACCAAGACTGAAAATGTAGAAGACACAAATTCTGAGAACGTAGAAGACACAAATCAAAACCAGATTCTCAACATTAACTTTTCCTGTCAGTGGATCTCTGCATGTTCAGATATTTGTTTGTGTCTCAGTGACAAAATGGGTAAGCTACTTAACCTTTATCAAGCAAAATGCATTTGGTTACACCAACAAAAATGAATAAACTTTCTTTCTTTCTTTCTTTGGAACATAAAACATAAGTTCTGAAAAATGTCTCAGTTAGTTTTTGTCTACACAGTGAAAGTCAGTGGGGCCCAATGTTCATTTGGACCCCATTGACTTTCATTATATTAACAATTCAAACAGTTTAGACATTGTTTGTATTATCTTCTTTTGTGTTCCACAGAGGAAATAAAGTCATACAGGTTTGGAACAACACAAAGGTGAGTAAATTATCATTTTTGAGTGAAATATCCCCAAAACAACTGCAAGCTCCCACTTTGTACAGTGTTCTCAGCCTCAAATACAATAACACATGCAAACATCTTTTCAAAAGCAAATATTTTTTTATATAATGTCCCCTAGGAGCATTTTTGGAACTTTATCTCACACTAGGTCTGTGCCTCATTCCAAACATTCACACATAGCAAGTTCCCCCATTAAAGGCATAATCAATCTCAGGCTCACTCTCTCTCACACACACACACTCACCCAAGCAGAGCGGCAGCAGTAGGAGAGCTCCTGCCAGACACACTGATATCATCACACAGCGGTGAGGTAGTCTTGCCATGTCGCTCTAAACGTGTTGATGTGTGTATGTGCAGCCTCCACGCTGTGCCTCTGAATGACTGCAGCATGTGAGTGAGTGTGAGGAGAGGAAACCGCCAGGAGAAGGGGTGGGAGGAAGGAGTAGGAGGGGGTGGGAACTCAAAAAGTTTTAGATGCCTCATTCATCTGTTAACTAGAGCACCGCCTTTAAACAATACTACAGTGATTGTCTCAACCCTGAAAGTGGATTTGCACCATAGCTATCATAATTCTCATTCATTTAAGCAGATTATTTGTAGTAATATGAATTTTATGACAGGCAGTGAGATGAAAAGACACACCCGGGGTTGGGATGTGGGTCACAGAGCCCACGGAAAGGTCAGTGAAGTTGTTGGTAGGTCAGCAGATCTAAAATGTCATCCAGGCAGCTGTGTGACTCTGGTGTTGTATCTGCTGTTTGTCAACTGATCTTGAATAGTGATAAACTTGGATGCCTGCTGTGCAGTTAATGGTTTGGAAAGGATGTTGCAAGATCAGTTAACAAAGGCTTTTAATGCAAGAAACTTAAGAATATTCTTACAAAACATTGCATGTTAGTTATTATCATAGTTTTCTAGACATGATTTCAAGATAATATGATCATGTGTACCATGGTAGTACCACAGTAGTATTTTAAGTACTTTACAGCAAGGTTTTCAAACCTTTTAATCCCAAAGATCCCTAAATATGACATAGCGCCAAACCAGCCTTTGTGAACAAGCTAAAGAAAAACATCTAAGGAAAAAGAGATTATAATAATCCTTATTATAATATATTTTTTTAATATTTAAATATGTTTGTTTATTTATAATAGTTTAATGTATTAAATATGTATTTTTTAATGAAACTTTAATTAAACATTTTAATTTCTTTTTTACCATTTTCAGTAAATTTATAACGTTCATTTTTTTTAATATTACATTTTTTTGTAAAAATTACAAACTATGTGCATGTTCTCCTATTATTTCTTACTGTTCAAATACATTTTGTACAGTACATTACATTTTTCTTTTCTCTTAAATTTTCCTCCTGCACCCACTTCTTTCCTAAAGTACAGCAAAAATATTATGGTATACAATTATGGTAATCATTCAGCAACAAGTTCTAAATCAAAGAAACATGGTATTACCATCTGATACTGTTGCTGCATCAGTGTGAGGGTTTTAAAGAGTAGAAATACTCAGTCAAGGACACAGAGACGTTTAAACTCACACACAGTTGTTTTCGTTTTACTTCAAGAACTTCTAGTGTCAAATATCTTAAAAAAAAAAAAAAAAGCCTGAATATAAGCATGTGGGTCGCACTGTATTAAAAACCCGCTGCTATGCCAAATATCAGATGTTTTAAGTTCTGCATTGAGGAGGCAGGGGGGTTTGACCTGCCCATCCTTTCTACTCAGCAGGGGCCTGAGGAGAGGCTCAAGGTACATAAGAGTGGACTTCAGTAGCAGGAAAGAGCAGAGCGCAGGGGGTGATTGTTAGTGATGTACGTAAATGAGCGAATATTCTTGGCCTTTCAGTCTTTCTTTCCTGTCTTGCAGCTCTGATGTGGCCTGTTCCCCAGTCATCGCTATGAGTCAGCCAGACTTGGCTGTCTTCAAACCCTCTTCACAACCCCCAGCTGTGTGAATTGGACCGTGGGACAGTGTGGGTGAGCTGCGCATACGTGAGACAACACAAGAGCCTCCTTCTAACAGTTAAGATCTACTTTCCTGCTTTAAAAAACCTAGTCCTCTTATTTCAATGTAAGTCTGTGCCTGTGGGCTGCAGACACACCCTGGGCTTTTGCTGAAATCTGAGAAGCCTCCCATTGAAATGAGAGCAAAAACCTCAGATTGACTGCAAGGAGACTGTCAGTGCCCACATGGGTCATATAGTGGGAAATGGTCACGTTGTTAGTAGGAAAAGTTATTGCCCTTCAGCTGAGATTGTTGTTAATGCTATATTAGGTGCCTATTCATTTTGTGTTATGCTTTTAAATACTTTTAGATTTAGATTTTTTGCAAATTTATGCAATACATTTTTCTAACTTCATCCAAATGAAGGTTTGTTAAGGTATGTTAAAATTAGGTCAAATTGAAATACAGTGCAAACATATAAGACTATTTTGTATAGTATTTGTACATCAAGAGGTCCTTGGCCTGAAAACGGTTGAAGACTTTCAGTTTTTGAAACCAAGTGCATTTTAGAGGGATTTGCAGTTGAAATGATCGACTAGAAGGCTGAATAACTGTCATGTAATTCATAACTAAAAACATTTTGTGCCAGTTTCTCAGTACTATTATTCTCCTCTGAAATGGAGTCAAAAGGAAGCCACCCTTGGCTGGCCTTTGACAGAAGAATTGGAACTGGATGTATGTGTCACATTTGGCTGATACCAGACACACATCTGATGCTGACAGAGTGGTAAAAACCAAAAACAGTTTTAATCCGTTAACTAATTCTTTCGTATCCTGAATTCAGCAAAAACAAATAGTCACTTGCTAATGCTAGCAAAGCATACTTAAGCTTTTTCTCTGAAACATTTTATGTAATGACTTTTTTAGTTAGTTTTATAAGAAATTGAAATGAAGCTAAGCTGATAAGATTTGCCACCATCGTGAAGCACACTGGAAAAATAGGATAGGATTTCTCTGGTGAGGGATAAGTGGGGGAAAAGAAGGGATTAGAGATTCATATCTTCACTCCCTACCCCTATAGAGCGATCCGGCTTCATCTAATGCATTATGCTTTCTTTTGTAAACATTTTTTGAGCTGTACTGCAGTCATGATTAAGTGTTTTGGGGGATACATAAAATACCACTTTTGGATCCTGAATTTTACAGAGATTGAGCCATTATAGGAGTGTTTAGAAAGACTTGGTTGCACAGGCTGTGTGAACATTACCCAATGGGGTAAATTTCTTGGGTTCTTCCTTGATTTACATGTGAGCGGGATGTTAGCCACACTCCCACTGATATCTCAGCGTGGGCACGGCTGACCAGCGCATCAAATGGGATGTGTGTACGTGAGAACAGAGAGAAGATGAGTCTCGGGGGTCACTGAGGACCCCCTGCGGGAGCGGGGATGGATCTGCCGCTCTGGCTGCGAGGTCCCACAATGGACAAGCCAGTGGGAGAAAACATTTGGGAGTGTTTAGAAGAGAACATTTGCATGGAATCTGGGCTCTGATCCAGAAGCTGTTTTCCATGCACACTGTAAGAACAGACCTGTGAGGAATTCTCCATCATGCACCACTTACACATACATTCACTCTCTACTGCGTGAATTTCTCTTGATGATTAGACATTAAAGCAGTATTCTGGGTTCCGTTCAAGTTAAACTCAACTGAAAACATTCATGGTGTTATGTTGCTTACTGCAAAAATTCATTTACACTTCTGGGAAAAATTAAAAAAATTCTGGGTAACAAGGAGAAATTTACAATGAAATTTGGGGTCGGTCTGTGAATCAGCTCCAACCCGATCTCATGAAAGTGTGTATAAATAGTATAAAACAAAAACTTGTGGTATTGATATTTAAAAATTAACTTTGGTGTGTATATGCTACGCAGTGGGTAGGATTGGGGTTCTGGGGTGTATCGTTAGTACACAAAAACTGCATATTATATGCAGGCCAAACACATGCGTATCATATGCACATCAAATTAAATTTTGCGTATTTTTTTTTTTTTTTGTACTATTTATATGCATTTTCTTGAGACCTGGCTCGTGAATCAACTACAACTAACTGTTTCAAAAGTATAGCCACAAGATGTGAACAATTTTCTTGTTAGTTTGATGAAGTGTGGGGAAAAAATCAGTTGCTAAACTTTTTCAGTATAAAGTTGTATCTACTTTTACAATATTTCACTTTTACAATTTAATGGACCAAAATTCTGTAAGTGCATTAATAACCTTATAAGATTCACATTTCTGCATTTAAATCCTCTGAAACTGACCCTAATTTACTTCTGCAACCTAGATTTTTTTAAAAGAAAGAAAGAAAGAAAGAGAAAAAGAAAAGAAAGAAAAAGAAAGCAATAGAGAGAGAGAGAGAGAGAGAGAGAGAGAGAGAGAGAGAGAGAGAGAGAGAGAGAGAGAGAGAGAGAGAGAGAGACACGTTAAAATTATTGTGTTTGGTAATTAACATTAAGCCACTATTGGTGTTTTATGAGTTTCACTTTTATTGAACCAAGAAACGCTGCATCAAGTCATGACAGGTTTATTGTATTTACATTATGGTTGGTGGTATTTAAAATGCCATGCCGTAACACACATTCTATGGTAGTAAATTAAAAATAACCAACCATACCACAGAAAAAAAGACGTTGACTCAAACACTTTCCATGATGTTAAACACAAGCTCCAACATATGAAACCAGATAAACATAGCCATATTATTTGGTCCAACATCTAATATTTTTAATGCACTACTTGCTGAAAGCCAAGAATAAAGCCTGAGAGCAGCAGACTGTTTACACTTATCCCCCCATCTGCAGATCATTCATTTAATGCTGGCACAGAGAGATGCTCTCGAGTGATAAGAATAGTCTTTTTGTTACGCAGCAGGGACTCAGGACAACCACAAGACAACATATGTTTAATTGAGAGGATGCAGTTGACACAGCTGGGAGAAACTAAACCCCCTCTGCCATGAAGCATATAGCCTTGTGCCCCATAAACCAGTTATATAATACTTGGATGAATCATTGCATGGAGTTTAAGACACTACAATCTACCCACTATTGTATTTGTTACAGTCTCAGGAAAGATGCCAAAACTGCATTAAGTAGAATATCTTAACTTTTCTGGACAATATATATTGTCACCATTTGATTGTTTGGAGTCTTAGTAGTCCCCTTTAGACTCTTGATGCATTTACAGGTAAAGCTGTTTCAAATGGATAAATTTTGAGTATTTAGGGTTTATAGGTTTTCTCTCTCTCTCTCTCTCTCTCTCTCTCTCTCTCTCTCTCTCTCTCTAAACCCACCCACAGAGCAGAGTCCGTGGAGAGGAGTAGTAAAAAAGACATTTGGGATAGAGGCCAAAGTTTGGTGTACCTGCTAAATCTCTGGTTCTCATTGTTCCCCAAACTGGAAGCATGTGCAGGAAATGAGCTCACTAAAAAAAATTGTCTGTGGCTACAGCATAATCAAAAATGATTGACAGTTAGCTGTTAAAACCACACGGCTACACAACATCCACATGTGTAGGATAAACCAAGCAGAGCTGTTAATAGCAATGATTTGAAAACAAGAGGGTGGAATGAGAATAACAGAAATGAACAGACATCGATATAACTATTTTACAAAGAATATAATTATTAAATAACATGTTTCTTCAACTGTTTTCCCAATCTTACGTTTCTTTTGCTCTTACTAGGGATTAAGAATGCACTGACTGAAATGTTATAGGTTCTCATGTATTTCAGGAATGGTTAAAAGCTTAGTCCCAAGTCAGCATTCTTCTTGTCCCCACAGGAGGAGTTGAGGACCTCTGTCCTTAACCTTGTACATTGTTCAGGTTCATGTTCTTTTTCCTTTGTAAATCAGCCGTGGATTAGAGTCAGAATGGCCATCATGAGAAGCCTAAAAAAACAGAGCCTGGTATTCCCTTGGATTGATTTGTACATGACCTTAACATCACATTCCCAGAGTAAAGGAGCTCCAGCTAAATTAGGTCGATTGTGTGTCCACTGATGATGTCTTAATTTTTTCCTATTCCTTTTGCTCATGGTGGGAAGTTTTTAGGAGGTGTTTGTGGACTTGGAGAGCAGTAAATTACGGAAAAGAAACAGGAAAGGGGGAGGGGAGAATGAATGGGTGTAAACTGGGCTTATTCATTTTGAAGTCAATTTATCTTCTTTACGCATATCTCAGTTCATCTCTTGAGTTCTTTATGTTTAACTGGACGGTCAATGATAAAAGCCTGTATCTGTTCACTGCTGCTCTGTCTCATGATTTCTGTGCTGGGGGCTTCAAGGCAATTATAGCAAATGAAAGATGACTTATTAAACAGGATTGGGAATTTTCTGGAAGATGATTGCATCATCTGATTTGACTCATCTATATGACCATAGGGCATTCAAACGTCTTTGAATAAGACAAAGATGCAAGTGTGGACAGATTTTTCATGGAGACCAGTGTGAAGGAAGCCACTTTGAAACTTGTCATGCAATCAAAAATGATTAAACAAATGTCAAGATACTCTATAGTTTGCCACACTACACGCTATAACAAAAAGTAACTAACAAAAGTTTTTTTCAAATAACTAATATTTTATTATAGAACTAGTATACTGGCACAAATCAATGTAGTTTTTTAATTTTTTTATGAATAAATGAATGAACAAAACATCTCAGATAAGCTAAAGTGATAATTTTTCACTAAATACAATGAACACACACCAAAAAAACACTTCTTCATAACTGCATCATAAGCATAGTGATGGAGTAAATATTCTGTCATATGAACGGACCAATTCACAAATTAATCTGCCTTTCCAACACTTCATGTGAGAGAGGATACTGTTTAAGATGAATACTTTATTAAAACGAATCAGACTTTCAAATGCAGCATACAGTATAACAGCAAGTGAGCCAAGAGTGTTTGAATACCATAACTTGCTCAGCATTTTGTACATAAAAAGCAATGTTTTTGTTTGCTCTGCACCGCGCATCATTGGAAAATCTTGATTACAGAAAATCTACTCTGTTTCAAAAAAATCTGAGATACTGAAAATACAGTTTAGTCATTTAATTAGTTAGTTACTTAGTCCCCAACACTTTTCTATTTAAAAATGTCACAAATAGTAAAAAATAAACAAACCATAGTGATCTTTCAAGTGACAAAGGGGGTTCATTCTTTCCTACAAAGTTCTTTAAATTTAGCTCTCAGGAACAAAAAAACAGACCGAGTATCAGGCATTTTGCTATACACCCTTTTTGGCATAATTCAAGCTATATTGGAAACCTCCCTTGACATGTGGAGCATGCTCCCTGCCACACTCACAAACACACCCTTTACATGTTATACTGCAGGGTGTGATGTACTGAGACATATGCACATCTAAACCCTTTGTTAACACAGTGTTTTAGAAACAGGCTCTAGTACAGATGCTGCTTATGTGTGACCCCAGTCCCTCTCTTTATAAGTCCCTCTCAATCACAAAGCATAAAAAACTAGCACAGCCACATGAAATAAGTCTTCCTCTTCAGCTGTAGCATATGATGAATGAACAGTGTTGAATCCAGCAGCTTACAAAAAAATATACAGGCTTGCTTTTCATGTCTAAAAATAACGTGATAATGTCATCTTGTTTACCAAAACAACCCATTGCCTTAGACATTACTCAAGCTTTTATTGCTTCTTACGAAATCTAGGCTATCCAATGCTCTCAAAGTGCATTTTTGCAGTTCATCTATGCACTTTATTAGCCGTCCTAACAGCACTTTCCAGTTTCTGTTTTCATTATAACTGCAACTTTTGTCACTTTTTTCATCTGTGCTTGTGATTTACACAGGGTTGTCCTAAATAAGGCAGCATTTTCCCAGGATTTGCTATCCATATCCAAAACAGCTACAGCCAACAAATCCCACAAACCCACGCACACTTGACCTTGTTCATGTGGGCTGGCAGCTACACCTGGATCCAATTAAATGTCTCTCACATCCGCTTTGTTATTTTTAACCAAGTCCAGAACTTCATTATTGTTTTGCTAGCTTTGTTACGGCAACTCTGTTTGAGTGACTTGTTTATACAAGTTCAAGTAACGCTGATTCTAATAATACAGCTTAATACACTGTTTACTCTAATCTGCATATTATAATTCATAAGACATTCACGAGACAGGATTTAGAGCAGAATGTAATGTTCTCTATTTTAATGACTGACTAATTGCTCTTAATACTCCCCACACTTGTAGTCTAAATCGTCTGTCTTGAGCCTCTTGGGTCTGTCTTTTGTGCTTGGTGGTGTATTTCTCTCAATCACTCCAGTATTTAACACTTGTTAGGGATTCCCAGGGCTGCCTGATGGCCACTGGCCCATTGTGTTCTTTGCATAAGAATACACTTGTGTGTGTCTCCCATTATTCTTGCCTGAACGTGAAACCCTCTCCCCCATCTCAGCAGGCCACCATGCAGTCGGAGGACAAAAGGTTGCAGGAAACATTGAGAAGATGTGACAATGGCCCTCAATAAGGTCAAGCAAGCGAAGTTGCAGGGTTCAAGCACAATGAATTTTACCCGTCATTAGTTAACTTGGTCCAACACAAATCAAGTCTTGCAGCTGTACAACTTCTCAAAGAGGTTGAAGTGCTTGTGTAAAAACGATGTATCAACATGTTACAATGTAAAGTACGATTTGAAGTGTTGCATATGTAGTACATTTAAACATATATGTCTGTGCAAAGCTCTAGTGCGCCATCTAGCGGCAGCTTCCAATAAAGCCACAAGGTACGCAAGCAGCCCTAACCAGTCTAAACTGGTTCTTGCCGTGTCCTTGCACTGTGTGCCATCTAGTGGATTTTTATGGCATTGTTTTGCAGCATTTATCCTGTCAGAGTTCTCATGCATGATAAAACCTTTAATTGTCAAGTTCTGTTTATAATAATATAAATATTAGTATGATCAAAACCGTGTACGCGTTACACGTAAACTAAAATATACTTTTAATAAACAAATATGATTGAAATGGAAATCAAGTGTTGATTTGTGTCATTCTGAGCAGACTTTTTGCTGCATTTTATCCGTTTCCACTTTGCTAGAGCATTTCCTGTTTCCTGTCTGCCTACATGTGCTTCAACCCAGCATCTAAATGTCGGGCTTGCTATGAGCTGTCTATTGTTTGCATACAGAAACAACAACAAGAAAGGGATATCTTAATCACATGCTGTCATATATGTGATATTACGTGCTATAGAGCTCATCTATCGACGTGATACATAAAGGTTTTTTTGTAATCTGCTTTGTGAAAGAGTATTTGGTGGCAGAATGACATATTGACCAGGGCTCGGGGGAAAAAAATTAATAAAAAATGCTCTCAGGTGTTTAAATTTAAATGCAAAAATGAATATTTCATATATAATCAAAATGCAGTTTTACATATTTTTAAAAAAAAGTATCTCCTCACAAAGGTAAAAATGCCCCTAAAATTCTAATTTCCTTAGAAAATAACCGTAATTAAAAAATAAATAATAATAATTTCTGATAGCCTACTGTTTGAGATACACTTATTACTCGTGACTAATAAACAAACAATCATGTAGTCTATCCTAATGACTGTTTTATGCAAAAGATTATTCACTTCTTCTCTGGCAGCCTGATAAATCAGCTTAGGAGATCTGTTGTGGTGGTGTCCATTCCATTTCAGGGTCAGTGTGCCACGAAGCCCTAGTGGTCACCTTGGTGTACTGCACTAATGCACATTGCTGAAAGCATTCCTTTTACATCAGGGCTTATTTCCGTTTAAGGTGGAGACCAATCGTTTTAAAGCTCTTTTAAAATGAATGTAGACATTGTTGAAGAAAATTTGGATCACGAATTTTATTAGTTTATAATAACAATGGCCTGCTGGTACTGTACCACCACATGGGCCTGTGTGAGTTCTGTGAGAAGCGATCAGCAGCACATTACACGGGACAGATGGCGTGGAGAGCGCGCGGCCTTTAAGCCACCAGGACTGTCTGGGTTTATGGTCAGCCATTTTGCAGAATTATTGTATACTCAGTGTTGGAGTATTATTAGATCACTTGTATAAAACAATGCAAAACGTTTTATGTGTTTGCAAGGAAAATGAATGCATATAACAAGATAAAATATTTGTAATTATTATTATTTTATTTTTCTCATATGTTAGTGTTCACTTTAGACTCTTTAAAATTCAGTTTTAACCTGGTCTCCAAATTGATTTCGGTTTACTGGAGTATTAAAGGACACGGACATCGCTTCCAGGCGCCAATGAGGTCAAAGAATGGGCGGATTTACAGTTTGAAAGCTTCATACTGACGTTCTGACCGACCCGTCTAAAATCTACTGCGCGCGTATTTCCAGCCAATCACGTCTGTCTGCAAAGACCGATTATGTTGATAAGCGTGATCCTTTTGAGCGACAGGCCGACCCACCAATGACGCTTTGAAAAATAACAACGAGCCAATGAGGGCGCGGTGGGGGCGGGACCTCGGGAAGGGGGTTGGGTGCGAGGTATCATGGAGGATCAGTTAGAGAACGGCAGCCATTGAAGAAAGCCGAGCTGTCGGTCCGTGCTCCGGAGTTTCTGAATTTTTTTTCTTTATAATCGGTCTAAACCAGCGCAACAATCACCAACAAAATGGAGATGAAGAAGAGGATCAGTTTAGAGCTGAGGAACAAAACTCCAGCGGAGGTGAGAGCTTTAATTATTTATTTTTTTGTTACGGAAACGCGATATTATGTTAGTTCGCAACCTGTCTATCCTGCGCGTTAGGAACAGACTCCGCTGAATGGCAGCAGCACATGGGCGCTTATAAGGATGCGAATACGAGTTTTAGTCATGAATGACTGCATATATAGATCTATACGAGATTATTTTAAAACAAGTAGTCAATATAATCGTTATGTGAGCGCGCAAAACTCTTAGTGAAT
This sequence comes from Cyprinus carpio, assembly GCF_018340385.1. Taxonomy (NCBI): domain Eukaryota; kingdom Metazoa; phylum Chordata; class Actinopteri; order Cypriniformes; family Cyprinidae; genus Cyprinus; species Cyprinus carpio. Next base: position 15,193,446 of record NC_056615.1, read on the forward strand.
CTTTTGTGAACTCGTTACATGGTCTCCTTCGCCATTTATGAGGACTTGTCGTTGTGGGCGTCCCAACTAGAACCTCAAAATAATCTACTTCAATTTTTAAGACCAATTTTTATTTTGATGGTTCAGAAACAATTTTTATTACTCAACAAGTGACGTTCAATTCGGTTACGACGTTATTATAGTCCCCCCGATACGACAATATTCGCGCTTCCAAAGAGACATAGTCGAAATTAAAATAAAACGGCAGTACTGTTATACGATTTTATAGTCCTACCGTCCATATATACAAAATACCGAGCGAAAACATCACGCGAATTAATGTCTCATCTCCTCATATAAAAAGTTTATTGTAGGCAAGCTTCACCGATGCGTAAGTTATCTCACTTCGGCTTCTGTAACCGAGTAAAACCTGCAGTTTCTTCCAAAGGCGGACATCTTACTCCTCAACATCAGACATTCAGGGACACTTGCCTTTGGTCTTCCTCCCCAGACCCCCAAAGCCATTTGAGTTCAGGGTTTGAGAGCACAAGCACATATCGAGCGAATGTCGGGTCAAACAGTATAATTCAGCTTCTGCAGCGCCTCGCGGTGTGTGTGGCGAGGACGGTCGCTGTGTGTGTGCAAGCTGCTCAAATCTCCGCGTTGACGCGCGCGGAGTGGAAGTCATTTTGTTGCATCAATAGTTGAAGCGCAAATGACGGTGTTTCGTGGCTTTTACAGTATTTTTATTCACCGGATTTGAGCGATTTCAGAGTCAGGGTGCTTACGTGCTGTGTAGAACAAAATAATTGGCGCGTAGAGCCAGAAATAGTCGCTGGACGGATGCGGTTGTGCGAACCGATTTAAAAACAAGTTGCCATTTCCCTCCGTGGTTACGGTAATGGCGTAATTATGTAAGCTTCTGTAACAATATTTATCACTGACGTTAAACAATATGCATTCGGCTTTGTGAAGCACATCCGTCACTGCTGTATTAATTGAAGGAATGTGGCAGATGGTGAAGGGGCGAGCCCCCCTTCCTCCCCTCCGATTTCAGTAGATTATCGTTGGCTTGTCTGAACCGAAGTAGAGAAGCACGCTTCTTTTGAATGGGGGTTCTTGATGGATGGGATCTTTTACACGAGCTTAAGTTAATACTCCGACGGAGCGGGCCTGAATAAAGGATACGTGGCTTTTAACTCGGGTGTATCTCCAGAACAAAACACAACAGAATATTACAGGCGCGCGCCTGATCGCGAACACTCAGAAAATCTTCCTATGAAACGCTGGCAGTAAATTCATCGCAAATCCTAAGAGATAAAAGAGGAGGAGGCATTACCAAGGCTACATCACCTGCTGAAAAATGTCGTATCTTTCCACAAGGGCAACAAGTTATTGAATATTTAAATTTTAGGGCTGCAATGCAATACTGTGTGCGCGTGTGCGTTATAAGAAAACCAACACGTTACTTAAAGCCCACAAACAGTTTTTATTTATTTTATATATATATATATATATATATATATATATATATATATATATATATATATATATATATATATATATATATAAAAGTTTATAAACTTTTTAATTAACTTTTATTTAATTATTTCACTCTTTTAGACTGATAAACAATAGGCCTACACTTAAAGATACATTTGAATTTTTTTTTTTGTCTTTTCCTATTTAATATTATTCATAAAATGTAAAGACATTTATTATGCTTTCCTCGAAAACTGTGAATACAGTGGAACTTCTAAGCCTTAGGTCTTGTTTGTTTTAACAGCCCAACCTAACAAAGAGGCGGGGCTATGTTTTCCCGACCAATAGTAAGGGGGAGGGGGTGGGGTTGAGAAACCTATTTGAAAACGCTCATTGTTTTTGCAGTACCGTTTGGTGCCACTAGTAGCGCCTCTCAAAATTACAGAAATTGGGGAAAAAAAGACACTTATAATTTGATGGGCTACTAGACAGACTGCTACTATCAGTTGCATCAGCTGTTGTCAGATGTTGCAAATTTAGCATTGTGGTAAATTATACCAATAGTATGATTCTTTGTTTACCAGTGTCCTAACTGTTTATTTCTCTTGCAGGTAGCAGAGCTGGTGGTAGATAATTGCCGCTCAAGTGACGGTGAGATTGAAGGCCTGACAGATGAGTTTAAGGAGCTGGAGTTCCTCAGCATGGTCAACGTGGGTCTCACCTCGCTGGCCAAACTACCCACACTGCCAAAATTGAGGAAGGTCAGTCAAGAGATCAACCATTCAGTTCAGTACACCCTAGGCAAAGCGCTCTTAACAAGAAGGTCTGTCGTGTATTATGTTTAATGTTCTAACCATGCAGAAAACGGATAACTTTGTGTAAAAATTGTGTAATTCGATTAGTATTACTCAGTAGTAGTACTTGTGTAAGTATTTTCTGAGTACATTCATTGCTTTAATTGTCTTGTTAATATTTGTTTTAACCTTTTAAGTATATATTAAGTTTGTTTTAAGAGCAATTCTCTCTCTATTATAGTTGGAGCTGAGTGATAATAACATTTTAGGGTCACTGGAGACACTTGCAGAGAAATGCGCCAACCTGACTTACCTTAATTTGAGCGGCAACAAGATCAAAGAACTCAGCACACTGGAAGCCCTGGTAAAAACACTGATACAGTTACACTGACACCACAACGTATTTCTGCATGTTTTTTTCTTAAGAGAAGGTAAAGTTAATGCAAAGTCAGATGGTCTTTTCCTAAGTGTCATTTTTTTTTCAACCTTTATTGATGTATGATATGCTCTTCCCTCAGCAAAACCTAAAGAACCTGAAAAGTTTGGATCTGTTCAACTGTGAGATCACTACGTTGGAGGATTACAGGGAAAGCATCTTTGAGCTGCTGCCTCAGGTCACATACCTGGACGGCTTTGATGCAGAAGACAATGAAGCTCCAGACTCTGAGGCTGATGATGATGGTAAGAACCATGAATTAAGATTTAGTTTAATTATGCCGGGAAGTTCTTTTTTGGTGCACATAGTTCTGATCCTCGTCTAATGGATACATAGATAATTGTAAAAAAAAAAAACACATGCGGTGCAAAGTAAAGGACATAAAAGTATGTTACATCAAGTCGTTATTTCTACTACTTTCATGCAGATGATGATGAGGATGGCGAGGAAGGAGCAGGGCAGCTGGGAGATTATGAGGAAGAGGAGGAGGATGAGGAAGGCTCAGAGGGTGGAGAAGTTGGACTGTCCTACCTAATGAAAGAGGACATTCAGGTGATGTATCTTCCACCTGTTTTTAACATTCACAACCAGTTTTCCAAAACGTTACAGCTCGATAACGACAGGTTCCTTCTGTAACAGGATGAAGAAGATGATGGCGACTATGTAGAAGAGGAAGAGGAGGAGGAAGGAGAGGGTAAGCATTAATCATTCAACCGGACATTGTTACAAACTTGTCACTTATGTTAACCTGTTTTTATAATGACTGTACTTTGTGTAGAAGAGGAGGCCGAAGTTAAAGGAGAGAAGCGAAAGAGGGATGCAGAAGATGAGGGCGAAGATGACGATGAGGACGACGACTAACCCTTTGTTCGACTTCTTGGAAACGATGTTCAAGGTGTAGATCAACCCTGAAAAAGACCGTGATCTTGCAGATTGTTTTTTCTCTTTGTAAAACCATAGATAAATCACTGTAGAGGCTAAGTGTTTTATTTTATAAATACATTATATATTACACTATATAAAAAGGGGTTTATTGATAATTCATTTATAGCCATTCCAAGTTTATTCCCAACGCGTAAATCAGTGTCATCAGGGCGTGGGCGTGGGGAGGTTGGCATGGGCGTGAGATTTGAGATTTCCTGATTGTAAATAAGCTGTTGAACAGCCCATTCGAGACAGCGCTAGGATTTCACCACTGAGAGGAGACGGCAGCGTACGTTTGTCCAAATCCACAAACTCCTGCTCCCCAAGACCTCTGTGAGGAGGCAGAGCGTTTCCTGCTCCTCATCTACCTCTCCAGGTCTCATTCTCAGCCCAAACACGGAGCAGCAAGCCAGTCATCTCCAACCGTCAACCCCTTTGTTCCTGGATCAACCAATCGCTGCCAAGGATCTTGTCACACTCTTTATATGGGATGGTCTCCACTTGATTCAGCTTTTCTTGTAGATCGGGCTCACGTAGGCAGACCAGATGGTGTGTGATCTCGTGAATTTTAAAGCGTAATGTATGTAAATGTGATGTAAATTGAGCAAAGATGGCGGGTCAAGCTGATTAAATTTCAGTTTTAATCTCAAAGTAGTTTTTTAATAAAGAGATCAATCATGTGTAACCTATGAGCAGTTCGCCCTTCCAAGTCACTTATTTCTGACAAGATGTCATCTTAAGACGTTAAAATCGAGATTTGTTCAGTTTTAAGAGAAATGCCATTGCTGCAAATTTCTCATGATGTTCAGGTTTAACAGCTTTGTTGGATTAAACAGTACCCTTGAGTACCTTTCTACCTTTTGTCTTGCTGTGGAAACAGGTTAGTTTCTACCTTCTGTTGAGGTATTTTACAGAGTAATACCTTTAATCTAATGTTCGTATGGCAATATGTATATAGTATCTGTTTCAGCAGGTTGTTTTATTTTCCCTTTCTTTTTTAACTAATCTGTTTGGTCAGTTGTTTTAATATAAGGCACATGTTAAAGGACTTACATACACACAGGTCTCCTGTTTAAATTTCAAGTACTTGGTTGTTGTGCGAGTGTTGTATTTGGGGTTTTATGTGCTGTAAACCTCTCTTTAAAAGGATTTTAGTTTTGTTGGATTTTGATGTTTTGTTTTAATAGGTTGTTTAGGTTTTTTTTCTGTCAGATTTTTTAAGTTTGTAAGCTCCTTTGTCTAATTATGAGCTCCATTTAAATTAGTGGTAATGAATGAGTGAATTGTCCTTTTGATTATTAAAATGACATGGGATGTTGTTCAAAGATGGACCCTTGTCTACTAAAGAGTTCTGTAATTTGATTACACAATTTGGGATTTTCTCAAACCGAGACCCATGAACTGTCTGGAAGCCTCAAACTTGGGTGAAGAAGCACTGTCTCTTTAATGTCTCCAGAGTTGATGATAGAAAAATGTGTTCTGATAAAAACTGCAGTGGCGTTTCAATCCTTTTTTTAGATGAATTTGAAAGATTTATAAAAGCCCTTACAATAAATGCAACCTGGTGTAAGTTTGATGTGGAAAATAAAGGAAAAACCTTTCACCATAATGTCCTTGTGGTTTAGATTTGTTTTTGTTTATAAAACTTAGAATTTTGAGTAGTTCAAAAAGGATCATCAATGTAGAATATTAAGTGGAAGGACTTTTAATATAATTTTAAAAATCCCAGCTCAAGTTTATCTAGTTGGCTTTTTCTTGAGCATGAGCTCCATAGGCCTGCAAACTTTAATTTTATACTACACTGCCATCTGCAAAGCCTCCTACTTCGATTATTTATTTTTGAGTTACACAAACTTTTAAGCAGCAGAGCATAGTGGAAAGGGGTGTGGCATGTGATCAACAGACAGAGTTACCAAAAGTATCATTAATTAATCAGGAGTAAAGCAATCACCACCCAGCCAATAGAAATACAGCTGCAACAGTGGAAGGGTGGAGTCACTGTGATGCATATTAATTATTCATAGGTTTGATAAGTGAGAGTTTCACTAGGTGATTATTAGTAGTAAGAAATGTTAAAACTAAAAATTGAACAATACTTACTGTACTTTGACAGGAATATCACAGCTTATTTATAAATAACATGCAAATTAATTTCTGGGGAAGTCGTGGTCTAGTGGGTAGAGAGTTTGTCTCCTAACCCTAAGGTTATGGGTTTTTAGTCTCGGGCCGGCAATACTACGACTGAGGTGCCCTTGAGCAAGGCACCGAACCCCCAACTGCTCCCTGGGCACCGCAACATAAATGGCTGCCTACTGCTCCGGGTGTGTGTTCACTGCTGTGTGTGTGCACTTTGGATGGGTTAAATGCAGAGCACGAATTCTGAGTATGGGTCACCATACTTAGCTGTCACATCACTTTCACTTTCACTTTCTATGTTAATTTAAATCCATATAACCAATGGCAGTAAATGCAAAGATCTTTTATCTCACTGACTACAGAGAAAATAAAATACTATTTAATCTGAGACCAGAATGTAACACTTTTAAACTTTTAAAGCTGTCAGCATGGACACCACATCAAGGTTGAGGCCTTTATGTATGTCTTCCCCAATCAGAACTTGGGCAAAGGCATCATTAATCTTTTGTTTATTTATTTGTGCATTTAAAGAGATCTGAGACATGCTGTATGTTGAGAAGTTTGAAGATTGGCTTGGGCAAATGTGTTTATAGGTTGTGGTTAAGACTGTCATTTAGCCTATTAAAATAAAAAGTAGACGTAATAAATGAGCAAATAGATCAAATGCATTACTTTACAATAAATTTTAGCTCTTGAAATATATTTCTTCATACGTCTCCTTTATTGCTTTCATTTCCTCTTTTTGGAAAAATAAGTGTCAGCAGCCTTTGTATATTGGCTGGTCTGTGCTCAAAATTTAAAGAGAGAAAATAGACAATATAGACAAGTTTAAAAATAAAGAAAGAAAAATATTGCCCACCCAGCAGCATATATGCCAGCCCACCCTTCTATAGCTGCCAACAACCAGGCCTGTTTCACATCAAACTTTTACAACATTTTATATTACCATCATGAATTCAAATGGAAAAATAGCTTAGTTTAAAACACCCTTGGACCTTCATTTATCATTTAAGAGTTCATACCATTCGCAGAGGAGTGTTTATTTTTCATGTTATTTTCTCATCGGCTTTTATTTGTGCATTCCATAGCAACTTTATCATCTGATCTTTTTGAAAGTCATTCTGCACTTCTCTTGAGAAAGACTTGCAAGATCCATGCAAACATTCAGTTTACACCTAAAAAAGTATTTTTTTTATAAATATAAGTTTTTGGCCAAGCAACCACACACTTTAAATGTTACACATAATAAAATTATTTGTTTCGATTTTGGTTGAAACTTATCCCATATACTATAACACGCCACACTAAGTGTCAAGGTGTTCACAGAACTATCTTTATTATTCCTGGACTGGCATCTGTCACTGTAACATGGTCTTCAGACCACTGGAGGGAGCTAATTTACAAGTAATGCATGTTTTGTCTTGGGCACATAATCATCCCCACATTATCATCATATACCAATAACTCAGGAGGCTTTAAGAAGCTTGAATCATGTTAATATATCCCTGTCAACATAGTGTTTGACTATGTGTGAAGATAAAGGTCACAGTCAGTTTGCAGCATCTTTGAATATTCTTTTGCACCGAGGACAGTGATGTTTTATGCCTGAAATGCAAAGTCTGTGATGTATAGTGTATTACAGACACCACACCAAAAGTACTTCAACACAGAATGTTTCAGCAGTGCTCATGTACATTACAGTTTAGATGAATCTGCACACACACACACACACACACACACACACACACACACACACAGAGCCTACAGCTCATCCATGTGCAGACTGCCTCAACCCCCACAGCAGCTGATGAGCTGGAGCATCCAATCAGGAAGCCCGAGCCTCTCTAAGCCTTAAAAGGAGTCAATGCAGTGAATGGCCAAGATCTGATGAGCAGTTATGATGAGTAGCCATTTAGCTTTTGTTATATGACACAACAGCTTCATCGCTTCCAGGGGAAACTTTTATATTAATAATGCTTTTATGTGCCTTACATCAGATATTTAATAAAACCCACAAAATCCCCAAGAGGCCCGAGGTGAGTGAATAAAAGACAAGTGGCGTGCAGATACACTATACACACAACAAACTGAAATTTGAACCACTCTAATCTTACTTAGAGAAGTACATTGAGGCAGTAATCTGAGGCAGACTTTGATGTGAAAAACTAGTTTTTGCATACATAGAGAGAAGTCCATTATTTTCAGAGAAAAATCTAATTATGGTTAGATTAATTAATGGTTAAAAATTAAAATTAAGGTCAAAAACATTTTTTTTAAATTGAACATAAAAATGAATGAATCATTCATAATAAGATATAAAAGATGTTTTTAGAAAATTAATAGGGTGATTTTTCATTTTATTTTTCTCCTCCTTTTTACATTTGTAGCACTGAAAATGCTGATTCATTCTAGTGAATCTGTACATCCTAAAATGTCCTCTCTCTCTCTTATATTTAGCATTGGAAAGACCGATTTATTATCATTCGAACAGTTTATAAATGAACATAAAAAATTCGATTCAAGTCCCTGTTCAATGCTTTTGACTCGGTCAGTTGAGGTGTTTTGTTGTATTTAGTATAAATGTAATTGATAGTGACACACTTATTCAAAATCTCTCTTTTTTTAATGTAAATAATAAATGCAGATGTTATTTTAGTTTTGCATATTTTATGTAAATTTTGTATAGAGAAATCTGAATTACTCTGAGGTGATATGTACTTTGATAAGTAAATTTATTGCATATTTTGAGTGAAACCTGCTGCATAATCTGTAATCTGAAGCAGATTTTGTTACATTTTTGATCTGATATTTTTAAATCTTTTTACTGCATGCAGCTGTTCGTCTGTGCAGCAGCCTCCAGCAATAAATGTGAATTCAAATCTGGATGTTTAGCCAGCTGACTCAGAAATCATTTTGATGAGCATTTTTATATACCTAAATGTGACTAAAATTGATTTTGTAATGAAATACTGCTTTGGCCCAGATCTTCCAGAAGAATGCGGGTGACAATAAACAGCTGTTACCCATCAAACCCCACAGGGCATTTGTAGACTTCACTTAACGCCATGTAGTTTGCTTAACCTTAGAGCGATCAATCATTATTTCATCAAAATCATGGGGCTAAAGTCATTTTCATTGATTTTGCAAACTACCAGCACTACACTGAATGGAGGTCATAGACATCACTGCACTGATAGAAACAGAGCGTACATGGAGATCCTAATCTAGGGTCTTTATTCATTTTACAAAGCTATAATCATACTTACAGTGTGCTTCATGAATTAAACATGAAAGGGCATACAGCACCAGCTGTTATTAGCCCAGGGTTCAAGTGATCGGGACAGAAGCACAACCTGCAATTATGGCTGAATCCCCTTTACTTTTTATCTGGCAAAAAAGATTGAAGGAAGTGTTCAAGAGGAAATGATTTATTAAAGACGATGTACAGCACAAAAGTACAGATAGGGCTGGTTGTTCATTAATGCAAAAAACTAGAAACTGAAAATTTAAAATGCATGTTAAACAAACTATTTTATATCGATGCTGCTCTACATAAACCAGTAGTATCGTGAGAAGAGTACATTTTGCGTTAACCCTTTAGAGTTGATTGTTCAAGTGTTTACATGTGGCGTGGCTCATCCTTTAAATATGCAAAGCCCAGCATATCTCTCTAAAAGCTCTCTGTTGTCATGTTATTTTTATAAGTGACCATGTGCACTGTGCGCTGGTCCGAGAGAAATGACACATTAGGTTTAGGCCTTTGCTCTCCCAGAGTGCTATATGGCGTGTTTGTGTTTTATCATGTGGTATTGGTAAAACTGCATGTATTTTTAGGTCTGTTGCTAGCATCCGCACAACACTAACACGGAGGAAAATCCTCTCTCAAAAGGAGGAAGCAATGTTATTGTTGAAAGGTGGAAACAGAGATGTAATTTGGAACTGGAAATAAAACCAGTGACCGAGACGTGTATTTTTAGCCGAATGGTAATCTGCAAGGAGTTACTGGCACATGCCTGTGCTTGTGACATTAGTCATAGTTTTTAAATTGCTTTGTGTTGGGCAGTAAGTAACTAAAAGCAGCAACTCTTTTAGTAGCTTAACATAAGTTCAGTTGTATTCAAAGAAGTGCAACTGTTGCAATAAGCTATACTTTCCAACAAGTCACAGTGTAACACAGTATTAATAGTTGCAATAAAAAAGATATAGCGACAGATGGTTTTAGGGCGGGGACTTGGTTCTATCCATCAGCTGTTGATTTGATTTTGAGATGAAACACACTTCTTGACCAAAAGGGGTGGGGTTTAAGTGGACTAAATACTGAAGTCCTGCATACTTCACCAGAGAGAAGTCGTTTTCACTGGAGGATCCAGTCATGATTTTTGATTCAGTTATGCAATTTGATATAACTATGACATTTAAAGGGCACATATTATGCCCCTTTTTACAAGATGTAATTTTGGTCTCGGGTGTCCCGAGAATGTGTCTGTGAAGTTTTATCCCCAAATACCCAACAGATCATTTATTATAACAGCTGGAAAATGTCATTTTTGTGGTGTGTGTAAAGAAAAAGAGCTGATTTGGAGTGTATTGCTTTAAATTCAAATGAGTTGCATATTCCCGCCCGTATCCAGAAGAGGGCGTAGCGTATATGTCTCTCTGCACTCCATATCTACAGCCATAAACATAACTGAGAGCGAGAGAACCGTACATATGGGAAGCCAAATGCACTGAAAGTGGAACGAAACAGTTGTTACAATGTTACAGAGCTCACATCGCACTGACCTGTCATCGGCGCTGATCAATTGTTGTGCCTTCTGCTTACGTTGTGCCTTCCACTATGACTAAGTCATACGCTCGAACGCCTTGTCGTGAACGCACCTGCTTGAGCGACCGGAAGCTGGAGATTACAGTTTATACAATTTTAAAAAACAATATTTGTCTTACACTAACGCATTGTTTCACTTCAGAAGGCCTTTATTAACACCCCGGAGCCGTGTGGAGTAGTTTTATGATGGATGGATGCACTTTTTTCGGCTTCAAAAACAGTGGCCCCATTCACTGCCATTATACAGTTTAGAAGAGCCAGGACAATTTTTAATATAACTCCAATTTGGATTCGTCTGAAAGAGGAATGTCAGATACGCCTAAGATGCCCTGAGGGTGAGTAAACCATGGGTTAATTTTCATTTTTGGGTGAACTATCCCTTTAATAGTCACATGACACACCAGTAAATAAATAAACTATTTAATATTTTATTAAGTGTTTTGTTTTTGCAGTTAAACCTTCAATTGGACCGAAACCAATTAAAAAAACGTTTATAAATTACAATTGTACTGTAAAATAAACCATGAACATTTGATCATTAGAATCAAATCAAATCTGATGATATTTTAATTATTTTCCAAATCTCCAAAAATTTTGATTACAATTTTATCCCAAAGCTTGTAAAGCTGTAAACATTTGTCAACAAAATGTTGGGAATTATGCAAATTAAATGTGTAAATAAAGAAACCTAGCACACTCTGTATTCCTTAATGCATGTTAAACTTACCCCATAAGAAGAGATGGAGTTTACTGCATTTACAGTGAATCAGATAGCAATTAACGTGTAGCCCCATTTATTTATTTTCATTTGATTTGAGAGAAATTATAATTAGCTTTTCATCAACTCACAAACCCACTGTACTTTCCTCATGAACCCAAGTTTGGGAAACCCTCTAATGCTAATGCTCTAATGTATTGTTATCTGGAAAAAATATATATATTAATACCTAAATATGTAAATGAACCAGAATTCATCAATGCCATCTTACTGAAGTAAACTGGTTTTATTTGATTAATTGAGCATACATCATACTTATTAAAAAAATGCACAAGGCACATGAATCCCACGCAGTGTTGCCGCTGTGTCTGATCTATTTGTGAATATAGGTCACATTCAACAGCCAATCTTTCTAAGCCTTTCTCCTATGCAGAAATACAATTTTAGGGTGAGTAAGGCAATACCATTTAGCTTCAGGCTTTAAACCAAATAATGACATCTCTGGGATGTCTCTAGTAATCTATTTGAATCAGTAGAAGTGCACCAAAACCAGATGCTGCAAGGCTAATGAGTCACAAAGCAACCCCCCACCCCCTTCTACCCACATTTACATATACGCTCTCATTGGCCCAGATGAATCGGTTGCCTCAGTGTGAATCAGGTGTTGCTGATCATCCGCTCGAGTTCAAGCCCTGCATACAGAATAACCCTTCAGAATGCTTCCTTCTGCAAGAATGTTAACATGAGCCTGATAAAAAATACATGTGAAAGCAAAGCAGTCCTTCAAATGTATACCAGTCCTACATGCCATGTTGGATGCTACACAATCTCTTTTTGATTACAAAACCACACAGCTTTTTTAGTGAGGAACTGTAGTGCTGATACTCACAGGCACCAGAGCTTATTAAAAATTATTAGAAGTGAGAAACAGAGGGGAGTGGGACATAAATCATTTATTGTAGTCATGCAACAGAATCAGTTCATACAAATTAGATCATGTGTTTCAAGTAGTGCTCATCGATTAGTTTTGCCAGTTAATTGTTATGAGGCAAACATTTGTATTGTTTTAAATTATGCAAATTCATATTGTGCATGGTAACACGAAAAAGAAATATAATATTGCAATATGAAATTAAGAATACTAAATGTATTATATAAATGTTTGCAGGTTATTGTGAGTCAGTGAGTAGACCTGGGAGTTATATAAAGCATTAGTTTCCAAATATAACAAGAAAATTTTGCATCCGGCCATACCACAGATTTGAATGATAGGACTTTAAAGCGCCACACAATGAACTGGATTCATCGTGGATTGGAACTGGGCCAAGAGGATGACTCAGTTTTGTATCATACCCTAAAGTGTGTCAGTGATGTTTCACATGAGTACACTATGAATACTAACATGTATAGTGTATACAGGCTGTTACTCTGAATGCATTAAGTGCATCACTGAACAGATGTGCTAATGATGTGCTGCATGCATTTGTTATAATATAATATAATATAATATAATATAATATAATATAATATAATATAATATAATATAATATAATATAATATATTATATTGTATACAATTTGGAAAATGTTTGGAATAATTAAAATATTTGAATGTTTTAAAAAAGGAATTCTGACCTATGCTATATTTATTCAATCCAAAATACAGTAAAAACAGCAATTTAATATTAAAATTTAAAATAACTGTTTTAAAATGTAATTTACTCCTGTGGTGGCAAAGTTGAATTTTCAGCAGCCATTACTCCAGTCTTCAGTATCATGATTATTCAGAAATCATTCTAATATGCTGATTTGGTGCTCAATTATTATTAAGTATTATTTGGGCTCAGTTATCAATTGTTCTTAGTATCGATGCTGAACTCTATTTTTGCTGCTTTATATTTTTGTGGAATCTGATACATTTTAAATTGAAATTTGTAACATTATAAATGTATTTACTTTCACTTTTGATCAATTTAATCCTTCGTTGCTAAATAAATTATATTTTAAAATATTTAAAAATAAATATAACATCTCTCTCTCTCTCCCTATATATATATAAACACAAAATCAATTTATCTATCTATACGTATAGTTCACAGGAGGGTTTTTTTTTTCTGAGAACTTTTTTTAGTTTTTGTTTAAATGTGTTTTAGTTTTATCACATAATCAGAATCTGTCAGTGTTATAGTAATCATGTTATTTAGGATCAGTAAATGTCTTTAACGTTAAAGAGCACATGAGAAGCGTGTGGTAGAGCAATGAGGTTAAAAGCTGTATGCCACGACCTCGCTTGGCCTTAAACCAGATTTAATTAGCCATACATTTAGTGATGTGAATAAGCTTTTCATGTTAAACCTGGCATGCTGAAGTTGAGCCTGCTTTGGATAGCTGTGGCCTAGATTACGGTCATAATTAATTTAGTGGTCTATGATTTATGCTCATTTTGTCATCTAATATGGCTAAAACTCTGGGCTTTCAGAACAGTCATAATCTAATGGGTACTTGTGTTTCCTAATAAAAACTTTATTCATGTGGAGCAATTACTGTTACAATAATAGACTGTAAGTTCTATTTGATGGCTCAAAACAGTGCACTGACTGAGTACACAGGCATTTGTTGACTCTGTTCACCCACCCACCTGATTTGAGCTCATATCAGTAACTGATGATCAGGCCTGTAATTATGACCTCATAATTACTATTCATCCAGACAGACAAAAGATGTTAATAAGTAGCTTCTTCATATCACAATGTATCCCATTCATAGGTATTCTTTGATGGAATTCAGTACAGTAATTATTCAAAACAACACCAGGCCTCGTTCTAAAACGAAGGGGTCAGCCTGCCTCATGAAAAATGAATCTCAGAGTGATGCAATTCAAGTGTAAGAGTAGTATCCGGCTAGATTTGCCTAGCAAAGCCTGTTTCTGAGGCATATGGATACATTTGTGACTTAAAAAATTAACTGTCTCGACTAATTGTGTCTAATTAATAATCTAATTCTGTTACATTAGTATTGTTAAATAAAAAAATAAAAAAATAATAAAAATAATAATTTACCCTGAGACGTGAATACGAGTATGTTGAAGACTGCGAAATAATGAGCTTTCCTCTTCGCTGGCTTTAAGCGATCGCGAGACGTGAACAAACAACGAGTCACGAGTAACAACCAGTATGATTCATGAACAAATGACTCTTATGAACTGTCTTTTATAATCAAAAGCATAGTTCAAAAAGCAACTTTTGAATCAGTCTTTAGATTATGATCAGAAAGAGAATTTATTCTAAGAAGAAAAATTGACTAAATGAATCGGAATCGAATCAAAAACGTTATCTAATCGAGAGCTAGGATTTTCAACTCCTACCAACAACACTGACTGCTCTAGTTAGATACTCAAACTCTGTTAAATAAAAACTACAGGAACAAGAAAAAACATTTTATTTTTAAAATGTGAGCGTCTTTTTAATAATTTGGGGGAAAATATACAAATATTCTGAAATGCTTATTATAATTGATCCACTTGATATTGGGGAGTATATAGACTTGCTAAAATGCATTTGTGTCTAGGACCATTGCTAACCTTTACCTGAAAATTTTTTTTCCACACAAAGCTTAACATTCCCACCAGTTTTTTCACCTGAGCTGTTTCTGCAAAGAGAACTATAAACCAGTTTAATCATGAGTAGCATTCCACATTACCAACGACAAAAGAAGTAGTACAGCCTTGAAATACTCACAAGTAAAAATACAATTGTTCAAAGTGCAAAGACAAAGGGTTGAGGTGTCAGAGGAACAACAGTTAATATATAAACCATATACTGATATAAAACAGAACACTGGTTTGTGATGTGGGCAAGACAGAAAGTTCCACCTATTGTTCTCCTTCCTTGCATTCACTGTAAAGGCTCACAAGTCTTAGAAAGCACTATGACTGTCTAAAGATTTGGTCTGGGGCTTTTTTGCTTGCGATTCTGTGAGGGTGTTGTGGGTGTTCCAGTTTTACTGTGCTCTGCCCGCTGCTGTCTGGCTTGTAGCTCCTTTACCTCAGCCAGAACCTCTCTAGCTTCTTGCCAGGAGGAAATGGCCTCTTGTAAGAGCCGCTCAGCAGCTGCCCTCCTGCTGTCCCAGTCCAAAGCTTCACTGAGAGGAGAATCAGTACCCTTCATGATTCTGAAATGGGGAGAGTAAGAGATCCGAAAAAAAGCGGGGTCTGTAGACTTCATAAGGGGCGAGTTTGAGCCAGTGGACAGAGGCGAGTCTGAACCTTTAATGTGGGTCAGATCAATGCATTTCATATGGGGTGAACTTGATTCTTTTGAATCGGGTGAGTCGATGCTCTTTGAACGAAGTGCGGTCTTGGAATGAGGGGATTTGGATGACTTAAAACGGGGTGAGTCCTTTGACTTCACATGTGGCGATTCTTTCCCTTTGGAACCAGGTGAATCTTTCACCCTTACTGAGGGTGAGTCTATGCCTTTGCTGTGGGGTGAGCTATGTGAGCTTGAGCCCTTGGAGTGCGGTGAATCAGAGCCCTTGAGATGGCGGAGACGGGGGGAGTCAATGCCTCTTAAGTAGGGATAAGATCCCATCCTTCCCCGATGGGGTTCCTGTTCCTGAATTTCCGCTAGCAGCTCTTGAGTCCTCTGCAGCCGCTGGCTGATTAGTTCCTGCAGGTGGCCCGTAGGACTCTGGGCCAGTGTTGCCTGGACCCCATTCTTCTTGTTTGGTTTTCTCTCTCCTCGGGACAGAGCGTCATCCATGGAAGCACATCGGTTACGGCCCTGAGCTAACTTCTTCTCATTCTGAGGTGTGTGAGGCTGGTTTTCATGGCTCCAGGAGAACTCGCTCCTGCGTGGCAAGCTGCTAGTTTTTACTTTGCTGTTTGTAATGGAGGCCGGTGGCCTGGACGCATCAGTGCCAGCACGTCGACGGCCGGGAGCCAGTTTATCCAGGCTGACCTGATGGTCCTTCAACCACCCATCCTGATCATCATCCAGCATACCAGCATCCTCCTCATTCACCAACTCCAGTGTCAGCATTCCATCAGAGGAAGCAGAGCCCTAAAACAAGAAAGCATGAAACACATTTCTTTCTATTAAAGAGGCATTTACTCACTTTTATTTGTTTTTCTAGCAGATATGCCTGATTTATAACAGATTCATTTTAAAAAGGTGTCAAAATATTAAACCAAATGTATGTACATGTAGGTTTGGGGTCAATAAGATGTTTTACATGTTTTTTTAATTCGGCGAGGCTGCATTTATTTGATCAAAAATACAGTAAATGGCAATATTGTTAAATAATATTACAGTTTAAAAAAACTGTTCTCTATTTTAATACATTTTTAAAATTACATTTATTCCTGTGATGCCAAAGCTGAATTTTCAGCAGCCATTACTCTAGTCTTCTGTGTCACATGATCCTTCAAAAATCATTGATGATTTGGTGCTCAAGAAACAATTCATATTATTATCAATGTTGAAAACGGAGAGAGCATCGTGCATTTTTGTCAGGATTCCTTAATGAATAGAAAAATCTGAAGAATAGAATTTATTTGTAATATACATAATTTGTACAATTATTAAAAAGTCTTTACTTACCTTTACTTACTGATCTTATTTTATCTTTGCTCTTTGCTGAACAGAAGTATTAGTTATTTTTAAAACATCTTACTTACCCCAAACTTTTGAATAGTGGAGTACATTAAAAAAGGATTCTTTGATTAATAAAAAGTTCAGAGCTGCAATTATTTGAAATAAAAAATAGAAAGTAAGTCTTTACTTTATGTTTTGATCAGATTAATGCATCCTGAAAGGTAAACATTCATATCATGTGTAAAACTTGTTAAATGAGGAAAAATAAATTTAAATAGTTAGGTTTCAGTAAAGTTTTCTGGACTATCTGTTATGCAGTCTAGTTATAAATAGCTGCATTTAAGTTTCATCACTACTGTGCCAGACAACCACCTAGTGCCATGAAGTCAGTACATTTCCACTGGCGCACACCGACAAACAACAACAGACATCTGAATCATAGTCTAAACAAGAATACCACCCACCACTGCCATGAGATGACCCCGTGTGGGCAAACGGCGCCCAAGTGGGATTTTGGCCCGATCGCGTGTAGGGTGAGCCAGAAGACTCTCCTCCTCAATCGTGACCTGCAGAGAAAAACAAAACAAAACTGGAGCTGAGATAATTTTTACTATATTAACAAAGTCATTTTCAGCAGCCTTATATGGTTTCTAATTTACACAACACAAAAGGCCTATATGACATCAAGTGTTAATTAGTCTCACATTCATCTCAGTTTAATCCAGCAGTTGTTGGTGTGAAAATGAATTTGCAGATTTATAAATAGAGGGTGCTATATGCAGATGATGTTAAATTCACAAAAGTGGGTTTCTGCTATATGAAATGTGAAAACAAGACTGCAAAATCCTTTCCTACATATAAAGTTGTTATCAGTTTCTTTTAGATACAAGAAAGCTCATTTTAATTTTTGTGGCTAGAGCTATAAAGAAGAATTTGAAAAGACATTTCTTATGCTCAAGGTTGCATTTGAAAAAAAAAAACAATAAAAGAGTAATACTGTGAAATATATTAAAATAGTTTTCTTTTTTAATATATTTTAAAATGTAATTTATTCCTGTGATGCAAAGCTGATTTTTCCGCAGTTATTACTCCAGTTTTCAGTTTAAAACGATCCATGAGAATAATACTCTAATATGCTGATTTGGTGCTCAAGAAACATTTCTTACTATTATCAATGTTAAAAATCAGTTATTTTTTGATAAGTAGAAATTTAAAAAGAACAGCATTTTTTTAAATAGATTTTTTGTAACATTGTAAAAAGTTAATTTTTTAATGCGAAAATTAATTTCTTAAAACCCCAAACATTTTATATATTATATCAATTATATATATTTTAATATAATAATATTTCACACAGTCATGTGTATAATAACAATATATAATATAATAATACATAATAAAATATAATAATATTGATGGTTTAAAAGTGCTTAGCTGAAATGTTTTTCATGGGTATGTCAAGAAAAGTAGGAAATATTTTCCACATTTATTGCTTTTGTAAAATATTTACATTTCCAGTATCCTAAAAGTTCAAAACACAAATAATGACAGGAAGATAGAAAAATCGAACAGGAAGTGGAAGAGGGTTAGCACTAGAATATAAAAGAGAAAGAAATATAAACAGAAAGAGACTGACTAATGAGAGGAAGGAGTGTGGGAAGAGACTGCAGGAGTGGAAAGCTAAAATATAGGTGGGAAGATGAGCATTAAACAGCAAGGAATAAATAAAGAATATATGAAATGTCTGTACTCACCTCATCCAGCACACGATTCTTAGCTCTGGTAATAGCATTATTTAAAACATTGATCCAAGATTCCTTCTCCTCTGGACTGATGGCCAGAAATACAAGATTGGGGCTCTAATGGAGAAAAAAATATATATTCAAATATAAACTATCAAAGGTTTTAAAATAAATGATGGTGTTATTTTGAATTTCCAAACATGCATTTTAGGGTCTTTGGAAAAAACAAATACAAACAAATTTTCCTCGATCTTTTCATTAAGGAATCAGTTGCTCATTGCAAAATCTACATGTTTTTGAAGTTAAGATCTCTTTTAAAATTTAATCAAAAAGTACTTTGATGTTGACTGACACAGATTCTTCTTCTTCTTCTTCTTCTTTTTTTTTACTGTGCAATAAATTAAGAAACTGCCTAAAAATCAGACCTCACATAAGTAAAAGAGGCACAAATTGAATTGTACCCTATTTTTTTAAACCATAACATCATAATGTTTTGTTCTTACCTTGTTTCCAGGACGTTGGCATCGGAGCAGGGTAAATCTACTGTGGTTCTTCTTGCTATGGCTCTTGGCCTTTCGCAGTTCCTCCGAGCGCTCATATTGTGCCAGGTCAAACACTTCATGAGTCTTCCCATCATTCTTCATCTGGACACAAGAACAGCAGCATCAGCACACAGACACAGGCCATCACCAGGCCTGAAGCTAGAAACAATTGCTATCATTTATTGAAAGTATCAGCAGTGCTTTCCCAGGCCAACTGTGCAGACAACAGTGAAGCATGGTGGGACATATTGATTTTAGCTCCAAGGACAGCAATAATTAATGTTCAACAGAACACTGCTGTGAGATCATTAAAGGCTCGATCCATGGTGACAGAACACTAAATCACAAATCACAATAAACATTTATTTTACATAAAGTAACAAAACATCAGTACCCTTATATAAAGGGATCGTTCACCCAAAAATGATAATTGAGTCATGGTACGGGTTGAACACTGAAACACTGATATTTTTTTTGTTTTGTTTTCTTTGTGCACAAAAAGGTCTCATAGCTTCATAACATTAAGGTTGAACCACTGATGTCACATGGACTATTTTAATGATGTCCTTACTACTTTTCTGGGCCTTAAACATGGTAGCCGTCTATGCAGAGTCAGAAAGCCTTTGGATTTCATCAAAAATATCATAATTTGTGTTCCAAATTTGAACAAAGGTCTTCTGGGTTTGGAACTACTTGAGGGTGAGTAATTAATGACAGAATTTTCATTTTTGGGTGAATTATCCCTTTAGGGTTAGTGTGCCCAAAAATAAAAATTTGTCTATGTTTTAGTCACCCTTGAAGCATCCTAGGTGTATGTGACTTTCTTCTTTCATATGAATCCAATCGGAGCTATATTAAAAATTGTCCTTGCTCTTCCAAGCCTTTCAATGGGGGTAAGTGGGTGTTTGTTATCAACTGTTCAGAAGACGTGAAATAAAGTGCTTGCATCTGTAATAAAACATCCCTCACATGGCTCCGGGGGGTGAATAAAGGCCCACTGTAGCAAATCCATGCATTTTTGTAAGATAAATATCCAGATTTCAAACATAATTAACACTTTTTTCTCACATCTGCTGACTGTGGGACGCAGAAGAGGCGCAGCCGGAAGACGTACAGTTTGCGTCGCGCGCGCCTCTGGGAAATGTAGGAGCAAAGGAAAACCAGTCTCCTCTTGGCTTATATCAAAATCCTCACACATTTTTCTTTACAAATCCTCATTTTGGGCTTCTAAATTGTGACCGGTGTTTTGTTTTGTGCTCGTCACTAACCACGCAGTGCTGACGTACTACATCTTCCGGCTGCACGTCTTCAGCGTACCACAGTCAGCAGATGTCAGAAAAAAGTGTTTATCATTTTTGAAAAGCTTGGAAGAGCAAGGACAATTTTTAATATAACTCCGATTGGATTCGTCTGAAAGAATAAAGTCATATACACCTAGGATGCCTCGAGGGTGACTAAAACATTCAACAACATACAAAAAAAAAAAAAATAAAATATTAAATTTTAATTAAAAATTAATATTTACAAATTTTGGAAACCAGTTTCTACCTCAGAGTAAAAAACAAACAAAAAAATGCTTTATTTGACTTAATTTTTCTAAATTTCTCATTTATTTCTAACAATTACAACTATACATCACAATGGCAACTTTATTGCTCATAACTGCTCATTTTTTTATTTACATCTTCAGGCTGCATTAATTTGTTAAAAAATACAGCAATATTGTGTAATATTACAGTTTAACTACAAAAAAACTGTTTTCTATGTAAATATATTTTAAAATGTAATTTATTAAAGGATAGAAATGTTAAATGAGCAGCATTTATTTGAAATTGAAATTATAAACATTATAAATGTTTTTGCTGTCATGTTTGATGTGTCCTTGCTAAATAAAAGTATTAATTTCTCACTGACCACAACTTTTGAATGTGTATCTCAGTGACATTATATCACTCAATGTATATTTATTATTTGAAAATTATTAGTTGTGAGTCCCTTATTTTTCTGACAATGCGTACACAATGAAACCTTAAGAACAGCACAAACCTCACACACATATAACCAAGCCTAGCTCAGAATAAATTCTCTCTTCATGCCAAATAGTACAAAAGGAATAGAATTGTGACTGGTTTTCTTTTTCATCAGAAATCGAGACAGATGTTCCAAACGGATTTCAGTTAGTCCAGCTCCTCCTCTAATTATTCAACCAGTGACCCATCTGTGAAAAAATGCCTCATTTTAAGACAGGTCAGTCCTCATTATAGATGACTGTGGTGGAAAAGTGGTAAATTTCACTGAACCTGAGGGAGGAAAAACCCACAGTGGGACTTTAAATCCCACAGAGACACAATGATGGTCACAAGGATTTCTGCTGAGAGGAACACAAAAACTCAATGCTAGAGGTATTAACATGTACTATGTGATGTCACATGGAGCAAAAAATAAAACATAGACATTTTGGGCCAGAATTCTGCATGGTTACCAAGCATTCACCATAGGAACGGAAATACACAACAAAGGAATCTGGTGTCAGTGAGCTTGAGATTAAAGTACAAAGATCAAAGTGATCTGTGATCATAGAGCAGGCACAAGCAAACCGGCCTGTTCATAACATCTCTAGTTAATATGACTCTGTAATATCATATTCTGCTTTAAATGTGGTCGTGTTTAGAAAACCACTGGTTTTACAATAAAAAAAGTGAAATGTAGGTAACATCCCCCCTATGGCACATATTGCCAAAGGTAATCTGTGTAACCGTATGCCTCCAGATGGCCTCCTGGGGTCACACATTTAAATGTGAGTGAGTGCACACTCTGAGAAAGAGCGTACTAGTGATGCTAATATGGGGCAAAAGACCCCTGGAGGAAAAGAGCCTGGCCTCTCTTCACCACATCAATATTTCACTCCCCCGCTGTTGGCACAGCACGTTCCCGGCAGGGGGCCATCCTGATCTCTGGATTAACCACCTCCAAAAATAACCCACTAACCGACCATCTTCATTCTGACGGAGGTTACTCCATCAACAACTAGATGTAAGGACTAAAACGCAGGCATCGTAAAGAGTACTCCTATGAATATTACATTCTCTTGATGCTTTTTTCCCTGAAATTCCCAAGGATTTCAGAAGAGAGATGGTTTTCGGCATTGTGAACTGGTATTTTATCAAGCCATACAACCATACAGCTGTTTCAGGATGTATGGACACTACAGTGTAGTAAACATGATATGAATACTGACATTACTTGCCTAGTTATACTTCTATGACCAGGCAGGAATTAAAGGTGGAAATAGATTTGCAGAATCCCCTCGAATCACGTGTTCAGAGTGTTCTGTAATCTGGTTGACCGCGTTATTTTGAGGTCAACCAATTTTCCTAAAATAGACATAATTAAAATAAACACCATAGGTAAACCTAAAAGCATTTGCCCTGCCAAATGGATGTAAGCAAGTGTTCAAATATCAGAATTAACACAGATGATTAGACTGATTCACTGACTCATTTATTTGACATAAAAGAAAGATAAAATCTTATATTAATCTATGTATATATATATATATATATATATATATATATTATATATATATATATATATATATATATATATATATATATATATAAATTAAACCTTATTAATTTAACAACAATAACATTCTTATTTGCAGATATATAGTAATATGTACATATTATTTTATATAGTCCTATATATAGAGTAAATGATAATATTCATTAAATATACAAATACACACACGCACACACACACTCATATAACAAGAACAAATGTGAAACCTTGTGAAACCTCATGAAACCTCACTTAATTTATTATTAAAAATGTAAATGATTTTTAATTTTCTGATGTAAATGTTGATTAAAAAAAACATATTAATGTTATAAATTTTCTGAACTAATGTAATGATAGACTACTACTAATAAAAAAATTATTCAAACATAATGTTTTAAGGAATATTTACCAGGAAAAAAAAAATTGCCAGAATTTATTTAGCAGAAAACACAGCATTTACAAAAAGAAATAAATTAAATAATAAATATGAAACCATTAAAGTTGAATTCAGAAAATTAACGGAAAACACAGAATTAGGTGAAAATTGAAAAAATTTATAAAATTTTATAGGGCCTTAAAATTAGAATTTTTTAACTTTTAATAAATTGCAGTTAAATTGTGTAAATTTCAATCAATTAGTAATAAAGTAATTATTTCAAATAATTAGTCATGCTCTTTGATTAATAACATTTAATTCAACCATTAAAACAGAGTCTAGAAAAATTAAAACAGAATCCAGAAAAAAAGAAAAGAAAAAGGAATTTGGGAACAACTAAAATGGATTTTAAAGGGCTCTACCACAGTACAAAAAAATCCTTATTATTGAGCACTGCAGTGTCTTGAATATACGATGTTTTGAGCAATACTGACACGTTTACAGATTTCTGTGAATCTACACTGTTTATGGATAAATCCTCAGTACATGTTTACATATGATCCCTTTGCACACAATGCACTCGCAGCCATGACTGATCAACCTGAATACAGTGAATACTAGACTACTGCATCAATTATTTACACCAGATATATAGAGAGAGCTTGAAAAGAAGCACTTTGAACACAGTTATAGATGCTCAGCTGTCTACATGTATAAACTTCAAATGATTCACTTGGGAGTCAGGAAGGATCACAGCCTTTACGACTCATGTTGCATGAGATGCGCTTCACTATGCTATATGAGTGAGATCAATTGAAGAGTTCTGTCAAGTGACATCATTCTGGCAAGAACAGGTCTACCTTAAGCACTGAAGGAAAGTCAAGTGCAGCAGTGCATAACGTTATCAGTACTATAGACAGCCATGGCAAACAATACACACAGCCTGAAGGCAGCGATCACCAGAGGACAGACCTGTAGCGCACATACTCAGACTGATGCAACCTGCTGACATTGTGTTCTGATATTATAAAAATAACCTTGCTTGCCTGACCAGTGGAAGAATTCAAAGGGCTGGAAGCAGGTACACAGAATGCTAATAATCTGATCTGTGGCTCCTTTTGTAACTTTAATTTCAATGAAAAACTGAGGTATCTTGTGAAAATATGATGTCATGGATGCCAAATCAAAATATTTTGGGAATTCAAGAAGTGTCGACAGTGGAGAATGAGAGATTTAAGACTCAGTTGCTATGAGCACATAATGTATATTAAAATAAAATTAAAGAAATATTTCACCCAAAAATGAACATTTGAAATATACTCCAAGAAGTTGTTTGTTCATTGGAACAGATTTGGAGAAATCAAAATGAGAGTCCAAACATGCTGATGAAATCATCACAATAATCCACACAACTCCAGTCCATCAATTAACATCTTATGATGCGAAAACCTCTTTGTTTGTAAGAAACAAATTCATCACTAAGTTTTTAACATTTTGGGTTTAGATGGTTGCTTCCGACTATCAATAATATTGTTTTCTCATTTTAATTGGTAGAGAAATATGCACAGATAAGACATTAATTGATGGACAGGAATGGTGTGGATTATTTTGATGTTTTCATGAGCTGTTTGGACTCTCATTCTGACGGCACCCATTCACTGGTGAGGATTCGTTGGTGAACAAGTGATGTAATGCTACATTTCTCTGTTTCATTGAAAAAACAAACTCATTTACATCTTAAAGTTATATATTTATTAATGTTTGGGGAGGGGGGGCTATTCCTCTAATCATTTATCAAATTAATAACTTTTATTTTCCCTTAATGCTTTATATTTAAGATCTATACAAAACCATAACACTGCATCGGTGTCAGCAGGTCCAGTCTGTTTGTATGGTTTCTCTCTGTAAAGTCCATGTTTAAATAATTCACCACTATAAATAGGAAACATTCTTCTTCACTGCGACACCACCTGCATTTTGTGTGTGCGCTTGATTCCACAAGTAAATCAACGTCTTTTTAACGTATGGATTCTTCTTAAATTAATTATTTCCAAGTTCATTTCTGAAAACTGATTAACAAAAAAAAAGAATGGTGAAAGTATGGTGATGATCTTGATTTGAATCTAAACAAAATATGACCCAATAACAATAACAACTAAAGATCTTTTTTAGAGTTGCATTAATATTCCTGTTCACAGTAAACTTAAAAAGCTTATCCGTTTCTTATTTGTGCCAATTACAGGCAATAAATTACAGCAACCCTTCATTTAGATGTTGTATGTGGTTTGTTTACATGGGTTTCTAATGATGGTGTGACACTGGATTCAGAGTCCTGAGCATCCCCTGTGAGCGAGAGAGGTGCAGCTGGGTCTTGAATATTTTAATGTAAATAACAATGCCATCCAAAAACAGCAGCTGTGTGAATGAGGGATGTGCAACTGCCTTTTCAACTCTTAAATCCATTTATGTCACTTTAATGAGGTGTACTAATGATGATACGCTGTTACGTGATGGCTCTGTGAAACTGATGAAGGCCTACAGGCAGTGACAGAAACAAGCTGCCACACTTCCATGAAAATTACAACCATCCCTCTACACATGCTTCAAGTGAGCAAATGATTCAATTGCAAAGATTTGTTGCTCCTATAATGAACCGGAAATTGAATTCAGCTGAATATCTGTAAGCAACCTCCAGAACCTTCAGAGATCTTTGGTACAGGCACGACACAAGCACAGGTTCACATGCTGCTTGTTGTTTCAGGATTTAATTTTCAGTGTTTATATAATACCCTTTAGAAAATTATAGCTTGTCAAAGGGATTACTTTGATGTTGCAAAGTATGTCTTTTATATCAAGGGCAGGAGGTTTTGGCAAACATTAATTATTAACATTCATACCTCACTACATAATCACTATATAGTAGTTGACATATACTTTTGGAAATTTGACATGTCCTGCATTGTTTTGATCATTTTGAGCACAAAATCATTAAAATCTTAATAACTCACCTCTTTTTCAAAGATGTACAGATGATCTCCTTTAAGCATCACAAAGCGGTTTCGCCATATTTCCCTAAATATTCCTTTGCCGCTGAACCTGCGGATCCAGCCTACTTTGTCTGGTTGAGATGATGGCTGGTTGGCATCCTGAAGACCCTGAGTGTGTCAACAGTGACCCGGTTAGTGTGTCGCCTGTCTTACATAATAGCATTCGAGTTCAAACAGATCTCTGTCGCACTGCACTGTGCCAAGCCTTCATAACATTTATTCAGTATCTGTGTTTAGTACTTATTTTTTTAACTACTAGTAAGTCTTCCAATAGTAACTGTATGTAGTGATAGTATGTCTCTCTGTCTCTTCAAACAGTTTTCAAGCACTTTTACTAATTACTAGATCCAGTTTTTCAGTAGCAATTAATAAGATACTAGTGAGTATAAAATCAATATGTCAAGTAAAAAAAAATATTGTGACTAGTTAAAAATGTTACTTGCAACAACTGGAATACATATTAGTGTCGTAAGAATAGGTAATATTATATAATAAGTACTAGTAAAGCTGGAATAGGTAGTCTAATATTAACTATTAAGTGACTACAACTAAGAAATAGACTATTAGTTCCCATGTCTAATTAAATTTAACTCACTGTTGATAGGCTTATAAGCAGGATACTGAAAGTAAATTTACAAATATAGGCTAGTAGTAGGTATTGGATTACTTACTTACTAATAATGAAAAATACTGGGAACAAAAGATTAACACTAGTTCAATTAAAGAAATAAATGTTAATATGACCTGATATAATGCACCCTAATAAAAGTCACATTTTCACTCTACCGTGGTCTGTTATTTAGGGGGAAAAAATCCCAAAATGAGCTGATCAATTAAGGGTGTGGCTAATTGAATATTGTTAAATAAAATAAAAGATGACCCAATTACACGAGTGACTACAGAATATAACGAAGAAGTGTAACGGATACATATACGGTCTCATTCGGCGATTCATAACAAAGGAGTCATTGTTAAATTAATTTACACATATTTGGGAAAAAAAAGAGCACAAATACTTGCGCTGTATTACATTCTGTCACTGTTCAATTAAACTATTAAATTATGAGCGTTCAAAATCAATATTTTCACATAATAGACTCAGTGTATGAAATTCTCACCCTTTTGACCAAATGGCTTTTCTTCATGCTGTTCGCAAAATGTATCTTTCCCGAAGTGTATCCCGCGATCTGTCCCGCTCTCTAGAAGAAACAGGGCTGTTTTTGTTTATCTTTTGCTGTGAACTCGCCTCGTGCAGGTGCTATGGATGGGATGAGGAGCTGGCTCTCAGAGCTGATTGACTGCCAGTCTCTACACTGACGGTTTGCAAACCGCGGGCACAGGCTCTCCATTGGCTTGGGTGAGTCCCCGAGCTGCTGCTACTCACCGAAACGGATTTTCCCGTTTGTAGAGCTCGACTGCTCCATCTATTGAACGCACACAGTTGTCGGTGTGATGTCACGCTGCATATTGAGCTTCAGTGGCTTTCTTTTTGCCCCTCATTAGTCTAAACACACTGCAAATCAGCGTAAAGCAAAGAATATGGCTATTTTTAGTAATATAATAGCTTATTTATATGTGTAACCTAAAGAATTCAAGAACATAGGCCTTGTTTGATATGTTTTATAATGTGATATCTAGCAGATATTAAGCTACAACTGAACAACTTGCATTGAGAAATAGTGTGGAGGAGAGTGGAGGGGCAAGCTGTCACATACAAAAGTTGTCCATAGGGCTATGTTTGGATATTTAGATGTCTCCATATGTTATCCTGCAAAATGAAATGTCAAAATCATATTTTTGTAATAACTGTTGGATAACAGTCGAACACAGTGGAACAACACTGGCATATTGAGGCAAATATATTTTTCATAAATTGCAGGCAGGGCAAGTTAACAAAAATTACACTTACTTCATTTTTGATGTTTCATGCATAATTCTTCTGCATAACTGTTTAAATTTAGCTTAAATAGGCTACATAAATAAAGCCAGGTTGTATTGTGCCAACTTACCCCATATAGTGTGCAAATATACTACTGGGGCATGTTGTCACAAAGTCAAAGCATCTATAAAGAAATATATAAATAACCTTTAAAAACACCTTGAGAGATATTCCCTGAAATAAAAGTGTGACAAGTTCTTTATTAAAAACTGCTTTTTGTTTCATTAAACCTAAAAAGAAATGTGTGCCAGCCAGTTGTGGCAAAAGCTAAAAATTACAATAAATGAGAGCACAGATCTGAATATTACAAATAAACATAATTACAATAAACATAAACTTATTATGTAACTCAAGCACATAAGGGGGATTTCCCAGGATATTCTCTTCTACAAGCTCTGAGAAAACCACACACATTCAGAAGAACAAAATAATTACACTGTTCTAAGCTTCCTTGCCATCTACGTAAATTGACCACAGTATTCTAAAACATAACAAGAAATGTTTCCCTTGGGTTGACAAAGCGTTCTACATTTGCCTGGGATAGCTTAAGCCATTTCTTTTACCCAAATCTGTAAACAATCTCAAACCTGATTTTTTTGTTCCACGGTATTTATGTGCATTTTAGTACAATACATCAAGCATGATATAATCTGGCTGGAAATCTACCGGGCCTTTTACTGACTCATCATATGCAACTGTTAACATTTTATATCCATACACAGCGAACTGTGTGCTTGATGGCAGTAAAGCCATTAAGTCGTTCAGGTCTGCTGGTATTTTGGCTGATGGTGGGGATTAATGGATGTGATTTAGGAGGGAGGAAGGGCAGTTATAGTGGAGCAAACTGAACATGTACATTGTCATGTATTATGTTGTCTGTTTTTTCAAGTTATGTACAAAGGCAAACAAATTAGTAGGATGTATGAAAAAAGACACTATAATGTAAAAACAAAGGTGTTTTATACAAAGCTTTAATGTAAGCTGATTTAGACTCTTCAAAGATGATGTTTCTCCATTTGTCTTCCAAGTTTTATACTTCCAATTATAAATTAAAGCCATGTTAGACTTTGATAGACATTAATATTTCAGTAATTGTGCACTGTTGGAATTAATAAGCTCTAGCTAATTAATAAACAAACAACATGTATCCATGTCTGAATATTTGCAGCATGTCATTTAATTTAGCTGGATAGGGATGTGAATAATAATAAAGAATATGGTGGAGGAATTTGTTTTAGAATTTTGCTTAGTTTTGAAACACTGATTTTGATGATTTTTGCAGCCTTGTTGGGCACTTTTGATTAAACAATTTATACATATATTTACACACACATACACACACATTGTTTTTGTTTATATGATATACATATATTTTCTCTTTTTTTTTCACAGTAGACATTTGTCCAAAAACTCTCAAATGCAGCAACACCGAGCAAATAAATAAAAATGCTGTCATTGGAAAACTTTCGGGAAATCTGAAACATTATTTACATATGATCATAAATGTTATGCACATTTAGTGTTTCACACATCATTACCAACACGTGTGCTTACATATATTTTTTGATAACACTTTACAATACATTTCAAACCATTTATGTTAGATAACGCATTATCTAGGTTAATGTTTTCTAAATATTTCTGTAAATTTCCACATATATTGGTCGATTTTTAACAGTTTAAGTTATAATATATTTATTATTACATTATTTATAATTCATATTAACCTAGATTAATAAATGCTGGTCAAATTGTTATTCATTGTCCATTAATGTTAACAAATTGAAACTTATTGTGCAGTGTTCCCATTTTCTTAACTAAAACTATCAGAAATATTTTAAAGGAATGTCAGGAGAGAGAAAAAGAACAATGTGCTCAGCTCAGGGTTCAGAGGACAGACAGCGCTGGGAGTGTAAGCACACATTAATATGAGTGATGATAACAGCTCAGCGTCGGCTCAGCTGACGGCCTCCGCCTAGTGTTCTGTCACCGGCTGAACCTGAAACTGAAAGCATCACTTCCTCCAGAAAGCTGAAACAAAGAAGGGAAACATATTTGGGTTATAATGGATCAGTACAGTCAGCACTGTATTTGACAGAGTCAGATATACACAACATACTGTGTTTAACACAATACATCGACACAACATCATGTCAAACGATTAATCACATCCAAAATAAAACACTTACACAACAATAAAAATATTTTAGAAAAAAATTAATATATATATATATATATATATATATATATATATATATATATATATATATATATATATATATTAATACACACACATACAATATTCATTTTGAAAATATTTACATGCATATATTTATATTGTTTATATTATATATAAATATAATTAATATACACATATAACATTTGTCTTAAATATATACATGCATGTGTGTGTATTTATATATACATAATAAATATACACAGCACACACACATTACATATATTTTGTAAACAAAAACTTTTATTTTGGATGCAATTAATCACAATTAATTGTTTGACAGCAATACATATTACCTCTATGGGAGAAGTTACAAATAGAAAGCAAAATGCTTATCCACATATAAATTAAAATTAAATATTTTGTTTCAGGAAGTTTATAAAAAGTCAAGCGGGTTAACTGTATCTAATGGCTACAGCTTACAATAGCCACAGCTCTGGTTAAATTAGGTGGAAATAATCTGAAGCTTTATCAATAAATATAGCTTAAACTAAATTTGTTTGGTTGAAAATACTAAGATTCAAACAGAGTTTGTATCACACACATTTATATTGCATAAATCTCTGTCACTTTTAAACAAATATAATGCATCCTCGTTAACAAAAGCATTAATTTCTTTCAAAAAAAAAAAAAAAAAAAAAATCAAAATCTTGCTGACCCCAAACTTTTGAGTAGTAGTGTGTACATAAAATAAATATTAAATAAGTAATCCAATATCCAATAAAATTTAAATCTCTGAGTGAGACAGCTAATAAACATGAATTCATATATTCTAGAGTATCAGTGAAACCTCCTCCAGAATAAGAATGAATGATTGAGTTAAGTCATATGAGTACCACAATTGTATGTTCTTTACATAAATGCCATTCTAGGGCTGATGTCACTCTGTAACCGGGATCCCTCTTGAATAAGGCATAAAGGCTTGTGTGCCAGAGGGCAAAAGGATAGAGGGGAGATGGTGAAAAGAGACGACCACGTTGAAAGCATTTTAAGACACTGACCTCTTAGTGTTGTGAATGGCTGTGCCCCCAAGTACGATCCGTACCCCCGGCATTGTGCGGTTCAGGTTGTAAACGGTCAATGCCTCCTCGTAAGTGGCCCCGCCAATTATAAAAACAATAATGTCTTGAGGTCTGAGGGGTCGAGACAGAGTGTGAAGGAGTACATTTATATAACTGCAGTCCATGTTTTTTAATCCAAGCAAAAAGTTTCTATATTGTACATTAAAAAGACTATTCAAAACTAATTTAACTGGTAGGATGTTTGAAAACCGTCATTCCATTATTATAGAAATCATACACTTCACCTTTAAAGCAACATCAAAGCACTCACATTAAACATCTATAAGTGTGGCCATATCATTAATGCATGAGTGTGCATGCTAGTCTATTTATGTATCCATGTCACCTGTCTCTCAGAGAACTTGGCCCGAGGTAGGGGAACTGGCTGTCCTTCAAACGACCCTTGATCAGCTGATCCAGCGTGTCATGTAGTAGTGGCTGATGCTGTGTGTACACATTCTCAACTCCCTATTCAAATATATAAACAAGTTCTGAGTATGTGACTATGACATGTCAAGAAAACACATTGGTAAACAGATGATCTACCTTAAGTCCTTTGAAAAACTGTTTGGTAATGGCCACAGCATCTGTAGGAGCGATGAGCTCACTTCCTCTGACTCGTTTGCCACCATATTCCACCACAGATTGTACCATCTGCAGCACAGATGTATGCAATATTGAGCTCACTTTCATTTTTAGAAATAAAATGACTTTTCTTCAGATTCATCTGGATCTGTCATTGTGCTACAAGACAGATCTGATAGCTTTCACCTTGCGGTGTCTTTCTGACACCCCTTTGCGGCTGAGCTCCTCCATAAGGCTGGGCAGAATACTGCTGCTGTGTTTTTCATAACGAAGTGCATAAAGCATCACCAGCCGCACAGCATCAGTTTCAGAAAGCCGAGGGTTCTGCAACAGCCGCCTCACGTTCTGCAGAAAGAGGAATGAGTATATCTTTAACAACGGAGCAAGATCCCATCTCAACATATTGTAGGCAATCACAAGGAACATTGTGGACAGACATTCACTACTGTTCAATAGCTTGGGGTTGGTAAGATTTTTTTTAAATGTTTTTGAAATAACTTATATTTATTTGATCAAAAATACAGTAATATTATGACTTTTATTTTATTTAAATATATTTCCAAATGAATTTAAATTATAAATTAAATGATTAAATGTCATTTAAAACTTAATGATTGCAAAACTGAATTTTCAGCAGCCATTACTCCAGTCACATGATCTTTCAGAAATAATTCCAATATGCTGATCTGCTCCCTCAAGAAACAGTACATATTATTATAAGTGTCTGCACTCTGACCTGTTGTGCACTGGAGTGGTCATTCTGGCAGGCCAGCTCCTGCTCCACCTCTGACACCTCCATCAGCTGTCTTTCACTGACCAGGCGAGAAAGCTCCCCAACCACGGTTACGTGTTTTGAGACTGTGCCTGACATTTTCTTAAACTGTGGG
Organism: Cyprinus carpio; assembly: GCF_018340385.1. Classification (NCBI taxonomy): domain Eukaryota; kingdom Metazoa; phylum Chordata; class Actinopteri; order Cypriniformes; family Cyprinidae; genus Cyprinus; species Cyprinus carpio. Next base: position 15,226,309 of record NC_056615.1, read on the forward strand.
TAATTATCCACAAATGCCTACAAAAGGGCCAGAAAATGTTGATTAATTATGGAACTGGTTAATGCAATAATAAAAGTTCTGGATCAGGTGGTTCACTCCTCATATAAGATGTGTTACAATGAACAATATTAACTGGCTTTAAAGAAGTGGTCCGCTCACCTTCATGTCAGATATGGATTCTAATTTTTGTTTGTCCTTGGGCTTTTTCTTCTGGAAATCCTCCATCAGGTTCTTGATATTTGTTCCAATCTCACCAAAATTCAGGTACAAGTTCTTATAAACAAAAAAAAAAAACAAAAAAAGTTCTTATTACATTTTTCTAAACCTTTTTTTTTTCTTTTTTTTTTGATAGACCTTGTGTATTTATACAGTACATTACATTACATGAGCTTATATTTACTTAAATAACGGCATTTCTTTGGAAATAAAATCTAATTAGTACATAATTGCAGGATGTATTACTCTTTAATGGAATCTACCTAGCAATGATATTTTGAACAATAAGCTACTCACATTTGCATAAAACTCATCATTTTCTGCAGACAAGACCACCTCCCGTAGGTCCTTACTGATTCCAGGTACTCTTGACAGGTCTATACGGTTGTTATTGAGGCCCAGTAGCTCATGAACCATGGCCTGATATGTCCACTAGAGAAAGCAAACGCATGCACATGTAGAATTTGCTGCAATATCAGCACACTAAATCATTATGTAACATTTATTTTGCTGCAGTAAGACAACCGTTTCAGCAAAAGCAAGCAGAAAACGCTGTCTCCTGTAAATCTCACAGTAGAGAAAAAGAATAAAAAGCATGCTATTAATGTCCAACACTAAAACATACTGATTTAGCAGTTTTCTAATATAATCCAGAATAAAACCATGGCCTTCATCTCCCTCTGGTGGCCAGGTCTAAGACTCTGCATGCAGATCTTGTTCTGTGATGTGAGACTCAGATGGAACATTACTAAGAGACATTGCTTCTTGCCTGATTAAGAAGGGGAGTAATAGCATCATCACTTCTGTCTAAAATCAGGAGAAGAGGAGGCACTTCTGTTTTTCGGAAGTCAAACAGTTCATACTCCTTAGTAATGATTTGCTGTGGGAAAACAAACAGATCAAACGTTCATACATTCATTTATATCTGTTATTATTTTTTCATCAATAAATGACATCTATAATTAAATCAAATTACTAATAATGAACATTACAGATCTGTGATATAATTTCAAAATAAAGCCTTACTTTGACGCTTTCTGCCAGCCTTTTGGACATGTCAGAAGAGAGCTGGTAGCGGATCATGGGGCATTTCTTTAGGGCCAGCAACACTGATGTCAAACCCTGAGTGACACGAGGCAGTACACTGGGCTCCCAACTGCGACCCTATAAACAGAAAAATTCACAGTGAGCCTAAAACAGAAAAAATGAGTGTCAGATAGCTGTAAAATAATTCCAAGCAGCACTATCAGTTTAGAAGATCTTATGATTATCGTAAATGATCTCCACCAGTTTTCTGTTCAGTAGCATACCTTTAATGCATAACAACAAAATACATATATAAGCAACTATCTAACCTTTTTGTGTGGTTTTGTGTATTTTTTTTTATGACATTGAAGCCCCCAAGGTAATAGGTATGGGAGGGAAATTCATTGAATAAGTAAATAGCTGTACACCTGCAATTTTTACAGGATTTTGCACCTGCACACCAGGCTCACACACTCCGAGGACAGAGGTTTTAAATGGGGAGCATGAGTAAAAAACAGTAGCCATTCCCCTTATTAGAAGTCAGTGTGCCACCAGAATGACTTTGAAACTGATACTTCAAGTTTCTTTAATGATTCATACACAGGTTAAACCACACAAATGCAACAAAATGCAAGCTCTTAGTTTTCTATAAAAATAGTCAAGACTCCTCAAATCTGACAAAAGCCTATATTTTCTCTCACCCTGGATACTCCTTGAAGGTTGAGGGAGAAGAGATGAGGGTTCACAGCAATGAAATCTCCGTAGAACTCCTAGAATAAAACAAAATCTAACTGGTTGACAAGAAATTAAATTCATAAAGTTCGACAACATTGTGTGAACAGATGGACGGACGGACTTCAGAGATGTAGATAAGAAGAATTATGAATTATTTTGAATAAATTATATATTAGTTATGAAAATGACTTCACCCACCTGCACTTCTGCAACTACTTCCTGTTCATCCGCCTCAGCCAAAGCCTTTATTTCACTCTTACTGATCACGTTACTGAAATCTGCTCAAAATAAGTCCATAAGTTGGTCAAATGTGCATCTTCTGCCCACTTACTAGCACATATGCAAATTAATGACATGTAAACTGATGCAGTGTGTCTTCTGCTATATTAGTGGGACTCACAGATGAAGTAAACACTATACTTGGGCCGGCGAAGCTCTTGAATCAGGTGCTCTACATTCTCCTGAAACCAGAGACGTTCATGTATGAATAAATAACTTCAATCATCTTGAATTTCAATAATCAGTTTAAATCTATATAGTCAATAAAAACATGATAAAACTGATAGCAGCTCACCTTGGTTGGCCGAAGAAAGCAGATTGCCTTAAGGTGCTTCATGTTGTCTCGGTTTTGGGAGTCAATGCGCTCAAAAAGGTAGACTTCTTTCTGCAGGATCTCAGACTGTGTGTAGACCACGCTTACGATACTGGTCTATTAACAGGAAAACAGAACAAGAAGGCAATGTTCTGATCACTGTTTGTTACTGGTGGCAGATCACAGTCAACACCTGTGCAGGTCTGAGTGCTGACTACAAGTTTTCAAGCAGCCATATTTCAAAAACAAATGAGTTAAAATCACTTGCGTGATTTGGACACATGACATGTAACGGGTCGGCCCATACATACACTGCACACAATACTAGACTATCAGTGGCTTAAGCACATCTGCGTTTTCTTAACTTTAAAAGCATGTACTCTAACTGTCCTCTAGTTTGAATCCGCTTACCGTCTCCTTGTCCATCAGCAGCACCTTCATCCCAGGGCCGCTGCTCTCTATCATTTTGGAAATGTACTGCTTGACAGCAAGAGTCACGTTCATTTTGTCGTTGTAGTTAAGTTCTAACTGTCAGCGAGAATGTGTTGAATGATCAGTTCGTTTCAAAGTTGTTTAACGAACGATAAAGGGCTATTTTCATCGGTAAACTCCGGCATATAAAACACTGTTGACAATGGGAGACAACTTACTGCGCTTCCTTCTACTTCCGGTGTACGCAAGCGTCAGATCCGCGTCTGATCTGGGAACTGTTGTAGTTCAGTTGGTCCTCCAGTCCTGTAGATTCGATTAACTAGTTCAACTGATCTGGTAACAGCTCGAAGAACATAAAAATATCCCATAATTCAAGGCTGCTGCGTAAAACGGAGTAAATAAAACGCCATATTGGTGAGGGAGGGTTTTTCATCTTTTAGAAAAGCCTATTCTGAAGTTGAACACTTGTATTTTACCAGCTTCAAAAAACAGTTTATCTTTTCGTTTATGTGTTTGATAGCGTGGTTACTTGAAGTCACAATTTTATTCAGCTTTTATTAATAATCAAAAAGGAATTCTAAAACAATTTCATTGCCAGCTTAATGCTGATCATTTTTAATAATTTTATTATTATAATATTAATTAAATATATTTTAATATTGCTGGTTCGGTGAGTCAGTGCTCGGACCAATTCAGTTGGATTCATGAAACCTTTCTCCCTCACAGCATAAAAGTAAAGCATTAGGACCTCTGTTGGGTTGTCTAAACGAATTACAAATATGGTTAAAGCAGAATCTTTTAGTGTTAAACGAGAACAAAACCGAAATCATTTTGTTTGGTTTGAAGTAATATGAAGACTGTGCCCTTCATTTTGGTCATCTCTCTTATTACTTTAAACCCTGTGCTAAAAATCTTGGTGTTCTTTTTGATTGCAAACTGGGTTTTGAGAAATAAATTAGTGAAGTGGTCAAATCAAGTTTCTTCCACTTATGGCGTTTATCAAAAATCAAATCTTTACTCTCTGTATAACAGTTTGAACAGATTATTCACTTGTTTGTTATATCTTGTTTAGATTAGGCTACTGTAATTATTAATTCACTATAGGCTACTATAAATCAGTCCTCTATAATGCGTTTATAGATGGTCCAAAATGCTGCTGCAAGGTTGCTGACAGGCAGATGGAGGGTCGATCATCTCACCCATTCTTATTTCACTAAACTGGTAACCTTTAAAATTTAGAATTATGTTTTAAAATTTTAACTTTTAAAAAAAAATCTCTGCATAATCAAGTCCCAACATATCTCTCTGAGGCAATCTCTAAATAGGTTCCTAAGATCCAGTAATCTTGGTCTCCTCTGTTTCAGATCGAGGTTCCATTGCAGACGTGATCGAGCCTTCGCTGTTACTGGTCCTATGGAACAAATATTCTGAAATATAAATGAATATTCTACTCAGAAGAACGATTCGGCCACGAATTGGACATTGCAACCACACTCTCTCACAGTATTTTCATAGCAGCTACTGAAATTTTTAAAGTGTTTTGAATTTTATTTTGCAAACATTAGTGTTACAATAACAAGATTTCATCAAAAATGTATTAATCATCAAAAGAAATACTTATTATACCAGCATTAAAATATTCCTTCAGTGAGTACTTTTGTGAAGAAATTTATTTGAAAGATTCGACACAGGAGAACGATTCGGTCACAACTCACGAATCAGACATCACAACACACTGATTTTACAAGCATCAACTGCACTTTTTAAAATTAATTTTTCTTATTTGAATTTTATTTAGGTTACAATAAAGATATCCTTTAGTGAAACCTTTATTAGGCTACTCATCAAATGAGATACTTCAAAACAGCTTTAAAATGTCAAATGACATCAGTCATGGGCAAGTCAGGGAACACAGCTAAGTAGGCTGCCGATACAGACAAAAACACCATTCAGATTCTGTTTTTTCTTCTAGTTGATTAAACCACTAATCATCAATGATCATACATTCAATTAAATAAAGTTTTACATTTTAAAAACATCAACAAAGATGGAAAAGATGATCTGAATGTTGATAGCTGCATACAAAGCATTCCTATATAGGCATGTGGTATTATGAATAGAGCTTGGTGGAGTGTTGTCAGTTCTCTTCATTGTAGCCGACAAGTTTTGCACTTATTTCCCACAATCGAAGGGCAGCGAGATCATCTTTACCTTCGGGAGCTGGTTCCTTCAGCTTACAATCACTGTAAACAGATCTCATTGTCATTCAGTGTCAAGAATAAACATATTTAGAAAAGGTTAAATATTTAGACAAATTTAAATACAAACCTTGCAAAGCTTATGAATATTAATATTAACAGCTTACCTGAAATAGCAGCCACTGTAAGACTCTAGCCCCTCAGCAACCGCACAGTAAATAGAAGTCTGAGCACCTTGACTGGGGGTTTTCATCAGTAAGAGAGCAGGAAAAGACAACAGAGCGCTGAGCAGAGGGTGGCGCGTCTGCACGTAACGTCCCAGTTCAGTGCGGATTACTCCAGGGTGAAGAGAGTACACTGTTACACCAGACCCTGATGTAAAATAGAGCAGGGATAAACAAACCTAATGCAATATTCAGTTGAAAAACAGTTTTTAAAGCAGATTCTATGTTTGAATGTGACTGATGCATTAGGGACGAGTGTACAAACCTTTAATCCTCTGTGCTAATTCTCGAGTAAAGAGCAGGTTGGCAAGTTTGCTCTGCCTGTAACTGACCAAGGAATCGTACGGTGCTTTGTTGAAGTTAAGGTCATCAAAGTGGATCTTACCTGCAAGAGAGGTCATCAGAATTAAATATGTCGCATAGATATGAAAGTCTCATTGACAAAATTAATTAATAATACTGTAATCTTTAGCAGATCTCAAAATGTATATACATTTTTCACATGTATAGTACATTAAAATTTTGTGATGTGTATATTCCCTCCTTTTTAAATATAAAATTCACTAAATTCAATAAATTTTGCACTTAAAATGACGTATTTTTTATTTATTAAGATAAATATAGAACGTTAATATCAGACACATATTGCTGATCGGCCAAAATTGTTAAAATATATACTGTCTTAACAGTATCGACAATGATTTCATAATTTCTACTAACATTCCTGATATACATTAGATTAAATATGGATATTTTCTGGTATGTTTTGTTTCTCTCATGTACAACAAAAGTTTTATGGAAAGCCTCACAACTAAAAGATGTGAAGCTAAGATGTTAATGGGTGGGTTTTACCTCCTTGGTGAGCAATACTGGATACATTAATAATTCGACTAGGACTAGACTTCTTCAGCACGTCCAGGAGCAGGACAGTCAGGAGGAAATGGCCCAAATGATTGATAGCAAACTGGGTTTCAAAGCCATCCTCTGTAAGGCTTTTAGGGCACATCATCACTCCTAAAGGGTTTGTTCACACAAAATGTGCAATAAGTACCAACACAGGTTAAAGCACAGTGTGATTTGTTGCTTAATTAGTATTGAGGTCAAAGGTCCCACCAGCATTGTTAATAAGAATATCCAGTCGATCTTCAGTGGCAGTGTATTCATGCACAAACTGCCGCACGGTGAGCAGAGATGACAGGTTTAAGTGCCGAACTACTATGTTACCATTTCCTGTAGATCTGCGAATCTCTGCCGCAGCCTTTTCTGCTTTTGAAAGATCTCGACAAGCCATCACAACCCGAGCCCCTAAAAAAAACAGATGCTATTGTCCATCAGTCTATAATGCAAAGTGCACCTTATATCGCTAAAATCCTCTAAAATCTAGACCTTTCAGTGCTTTTGTAAGGATAAAATGACAAAACATTTCAACAGTGTGTTTACCTCTCATGGCCAGGTCACGTGCTGTCTCTTTTCCAATGCCAGTGTTGGCACCAGTAATGATGACTGTCTTCCCGTCCAGTCGCACACGACAGCGGCAAACTCCACCTGCAATCCATTTTCTCAACAGAACCAAACCTGTTTTTGAAGATCTATTATAAGCCACTTTCTTTCATTCAAGTCCCAGGGAATTCTACATTTTGTAAATGTGGTCTACAAAGATTCTGAAAATATGAAAAAGAGCTTTTGGTTTAGATCTGGCTTGGAAGCACTGCTGAAGAGTTGGCTCACTGCCCTTATCAAATCCATAAGGTCCATAATACAAAGAGCCATTTTTCAATGTATTACTGTATTTGCTGTGTAAACTACTATACAAATATACAACTATATGAATTTGATATTTCTGTGTAGTGGGAAAAAATACATATATGATCACACAGCTTCTGAATTGTATTAGATTCCTCAAAAATGAACCAAATCCCTTAAGCTACGTTTAATACCTTTTGAGCCACAACATTGTACATTCAGCACAATAGCTCTGTATATTTATATTCTACAATATATGGAAGAAACATATTAGTTTATAACTGACTGAAATGTTATTTAGCCCACCAACAGTTAGAATTAGAGGAAATTTCATTATGTAACTTACTAATAGCTGTGACCGCAGTTACTGTGCCGTATTTGGCGAGACGATTTGACTTCAGTTCCTCCCAGAGTTGAGTTACTTGAATAGAGAGATACATGTCATCCACTGTGATGTGCTGTCAGCTCTGCTTTCATTTTATTTTCTGTCATACAGTAACTCTTTTCTTTGCTTATAAAAATCTGCAGGCCACCGTCAAGCTCAGTGCCGGCTAACACATCTAAGCACCCAGCATTTAAGGCTGGGTCAAGGTTTTATAAGAAGATTAAGTCAAGATCATCTTAGATTCCATGGCTTACGCTTCAGACAGAAATGTGAATAACAAAAACAGTGGTCTAAACAAATCCTGCTTTTAAAACTGAAAACTGTGACACTAGAGATTTTCGTTAGATGCAAAAAGTGCCTCGGATTTAAGATTTAGATCATTTGTGCAGTTTGAGGTATTTGAAAACAGCTCCTGATCTTTTAAGCTATAAAAAGCTTTTAGGGGTATATTGTATGCGTCATGTGTCATCTTCCCTGCTATGGCCTTATTCATTGGTTTGGCACTATTTTGATGATTTTATTAGGCTATAGCTCCCAAGATCAGAAATATGGGGATGTTTGGATATGACATATTCGACAAAAATTAATAAGTCAGGGTTGCATATATTTTAAAATGCAGTTTTCTACTAAATCTTAATCTATTGTTATAACCATATGAGTCTGTAAACAATACACATGCACTTGAATATGACCCACTTTTTTTTTTACTTTTTTTTGGATTGAGTACCAGGCTAAAATAGGTTGCAGTTTATCCAGTGACTATTGCAAAATAGGCTAACTGGACATTCGTTCCCTTTGAATTTTAAAGTAGTGATTTAAAGTAGTGCAAGAGACATTTTTTCTACACTTAAAAAGTTTTTTTTCCAAAAGGGGGTTTCGCCGAGATGCCACGAAAACCATTTTGGGTTCCCCAAAGAACCTTTTAGTGAAGAGATCTTAAAACCATTTTTCTTCATGTGAAGAACATTTTAATAATCTAAAGAGCCCCTTTCCATTAAAGAACCTTTTGTGCAATGGAAATGTTCCATGGGGTGATAAATGAACAAGAGCCATGGAACCATAGATGCCCATAAATAACTTTGTAAACATAAAATAGGCTACACAGTCAAACAATAAAGGTGAATTTTGAAGCTGCTTTGTTTTAAAGTGCTAACAAATTGTCACACAGGCTACTTTAAAAACGCAGCTGCTTCATGCCTAAGGTTTTAAGGTATGCATTTTAAACAAAACTGATCATATTTAAATTATGTTTTTACATTTAAACCATCATCCTAAGAAATGGGAAAGAAAACAAGAAAATCTCGAGGGGAAGCCATTGCTCTGAAATCCAAATTCTGTTCTAGTTTTAAAGAGTATAACTCTATAAAACATGACTGGCTTCTTTCTTTGTTACTACTTATAAACATTATAACAATAACTGAACAAAACACCAATTCGTTCTATAAATATCACAAACCAGTGTTGGTGTTATTGGAGAAACATACTCGTTTTAATCTGAAAGAGTTGGTGTTTCAATCGAGGAATATTTGGATAGAACCATTTAATAATAGGTCAGCATTGCATTCCTGACTTCTAAACATCAGGCGCCATCTTAGAATTAGTGAAGGCAAAGAGTGAAGCCTATTAGGAAAAGAAAACGATTATGCAGGCAGGAGTTATGAGTTATGAGTTATGGCGCGAGACTAGCATGCATTGACTAAAGAAGTCAACGTTTTGTTTTCGATGATCGAGACGTGAGTTTGTGTCGTTAACTCTGCAGTGGCAGTGTTGGATCATTAGCCTGCACACTATTTAGCCGGCTAAGCTAGTGGCTGTGCATACTGTTCAGTGCAGATAAACACTGCCGCGATAAAACAACCAAATCAGTGCAGCAGATAGCTCGACAGATGCTCAAAAATGTGAAGAAAAAAAATCGTATTGTTTATATTTAGTGTAAATGGTAATAAGCTTCGATAAAACGACATTATAACACTTTTGCTTATTATTGTAAGTGATACTCCAGGCACCTTTTCATATCATTATATGCGTGTAATGTAACAACGCCTCTTCGCTAGCATAGATGTGAACTATTTTATTATCTTTTTTTATTAAATAATGAATAATCACGATCAACCCGCCTTTCTCACAAATATCGCAACCAATCAGTGTGCAGGGAAACGCTCGTGGAAGTGACGTTTTTAAATTTTTCGCCTACCACCGCGAGCACAGAGGGAAAAACCTTTGCAGAACAGGGATCATTGTTTTTCCATCATGGCAAAGCCCGCGAAGAATTAAAGGAAATAACGCATTGTAAATTTGCATAATATCTCGCGCATATGCAAAACCGCGCACGAGGTAAGAGTCTCCCTTCTTCTCTGTGGAAGCTGCGCGGCGGTGTTTGTCAAGAAGTTGTTAAAAGTTGTTCGTTCAGGTAAATGCTAGCACGGGGTCGCGCGTGAGTGCAGCTAGCAGAGAGAGCTAGCGTCGCGCGCGCTCTGCGGGAGCAGCGCGAGCGTGCGTCTGTTTTGGCGTTAAAGGGACTCGTGTTTATTATTATGACAGGATGTCGATACTGAGTCAAGGAATCGGTTTAGCGGCTGATCCGTGTCACTTCCTGCCAAAGCATGACAGAAAGTAAACAAATATTTAATTTTTTAAAATAACTTTGAGTAGAGCAGCCACAAAACAAGCTCTGACAACTAAAATAATATTTACAGGCACATTTCCACTGATTTCCACTATAACATTAGTACAGTTACTAACTACATAGTTGCTGGTTTGTAGTAATAACTTATTTTTGCTACATAATAATAATAAGTTGTTATATGTATATAAATATAAAATTAGATTATTATTAGAAGCTGTACAAAATGATTCATAGTGTCATGTTAACTAATAATAACAATTATTATAAGTATTGTCACTTTATAGCTGTCAAACAGATTGTTATTATAATTAGTACTAGTCTTGTTGACAGGAGTGATGGCACTGTATAAGCGTCAGTCTCTGTTCACAGAAACATGGCAGAATCAGACCTTTACATGCAGTGTGATGAAGATGATCTAGAGCCATGCCAGAGTTTTACAGAAAACAGGGACCAGATATATAACAAAGGTAATTACGTTTTTTCGATTGTTTTACTGCAATAAAACTACTCTTTATTATGTATTGTTTAAATATGTGGTGTAGAAGGCTTTGAAGTGTTTTATGAATATCATTGAATCATATATTCAGAAATTTGTGTGAATACAAATAAAAGTGTTATGCCTTTTGTTCATTTATTCATTTACTCAGTTACTGTAGTCCCAAGTGGAAGTAGTGCACTGATACCAATACAGTCTGATGGCACCTCTGAACCAATTTCAGCTACTACTGACCTCACAAATCAAGCTGTGCCTTTGGCGTCTGGTAAGAAGAAAACAAGCGTGCTTCTAAAAAATATTCCTAAGCCTGGTAGAACTGTCTTTCTAAGAGACTTACAACTTCCTTTCCATGTACTGACACCTAGTGGTCATTAGTTTGTGCTTAGAAACACTGAAAAAGCACTGTAAAAAGAAAAGCTGTGCGGCTTCAGCGTGGAAATACACAACTAAGTGTTTTGTTTTTACGTCTAGCTCCTGCTGTTGCGTTACTGCCTAATGCTGCCCAACCAGCGGGAGCTGCAGGTGGCCAAACTATCTTCATCAGTACACAGGTTTTAGTTTTCTCTTTTACTCTCAATAGGGCATTTAACCTTCTGTTTACACATTGAAACTAGACACGTTGTATTTAAATGATGGTCATCTGTTTTAGCCTAATCCAGGGCAGCCTTTGGCAGGTTCAATGAGTTTGGGAACATCACTTGGTTACCTTTTGAATGGACAACCTATTAGTTTTCTGACGTCTGGTAAGTCTTGACTCAAACCAGTGATTTTATTTCAGTTACCTTCAGATACATTTTGTGGGATGCATTGCTGTCTTTAAGGTGGCATGAAATGAACATTTAAATGGCTATATGGTGAACAATTCATTAATGCATATGTTTAATTCTTTTGACCTCAATGTTTAATAAAAAATGACATGCACTTCTCTGGTGATGTATGCCTGACTTAAACCACACTCCTCTCTTACATTCATCTGCAGAGGCCTCATTTCAACATTCAACAACCAGTGTGAATGTTCTTGCATCAGACTTATTAAATAAATAACTATGTAAAGTATTCAAGAAATCTGTTGCCAGGCATTTAGTTTTCTCTCTTTATTCCTCTGCTGCTCAAAAACAGTGCTTATTTTGCTGAAATAGTTTTGTCTGTCCTTATCAGCTCAGACTCCACAGTTAATTGCTCCTCGGATGGTTACCCCAGCGAGTTCAGTACAGCAAACAACCCCTGGAAAAATCTCTACATTGCAGATCCCGGTCACTCTGACCATCAGCAACCCCTCAAATATACAAAGCATCACTTCAGCAGCCCCCGGAGTGAGCGCTCTAAACATGACACCCTCCAACGTCCTACCAGCCGCAAATCCAGGTGACAGTTTATGCAGTTGATGCTTCAGATTTTACAACCGAAACGTTTTCGATGATTTACCCCTATGTTTATTTTGTTATTTTATTAGGAGCAACAATAAAAGTAATAAAGTTTACAAAGTTTACTGGAGCACCTGCAGCTGCTGGTCAAGTAGTGAGTTCATTAGTGCAGCCAAACAAAGCCGTCAACATCCAAAACAATATAACAAACAGAGCTCCAGCCCCGCTCCTGTCTGGTGGGCTTTTTCAGGTCACAAAACCTGCTCCTGCCACAGCAACTAACGGTCAGGACCTTTTTCTGATAAAACACAGATTTTTCAGATCTCATTTTTAGTTGCAATACTGAGTGTTGTTATTGTTTTAAATATGGACAGTTTATTGATTAAATATTACTGATTAACATCTTTTAGGTGTTTAAGTGGATTGTTCAACCAAAAATGAAAACTGTCTTCATTTGAATGAACTGAATCCATATGAACTTTACTTAATTTAGGCTTTTGGCTCATCTGTACTTTGCCATGCAAGAATAAACCTCACTGGTTCTCGCATGTCAATCAAGCATGTTTGAGCTTCCACTTACCATATTTAATGAGCTCTACGCATGTGCATTGATCAAAGTTTACATGTGAATAAAAGAGATTCATTATATAAAGACATTAGAAGACTTGGATTTCTTTTACAATCTCTTTATTACATTTTTAAAGTTTAAAATGTCAGTGGATATTCTATGGAGGTACAGGAGTCTCTCAGGTTCGCAGGTTTAAAAATACCTTCATTTGCATTTTGATGATGACCAGAAGTCATATGGATTTGTATAGATAATGATGACAGCATTTTTATTTTTGTGCGAACTATCCTATGAAGAGAAGGAATTGAGAGGAGTATCTTTGTTTTACAGCATTGAAGAGAGGCTTCAATTCATCAAGATTCTGTGTTCGCTGTAAAGCCTTTTACCAAAAGATTCCGTCCCTTCGTGGATACTACTGTGTAAGTTTTTATTCATACACTTTTGAGATTAAATGCCGATGAACAATGCTTTAAAGCTGGGGATTTAAACCATTTTTGGTTTAGAACCTCTGCTGTGATAACTATTTAAACCTTTCGCCGAGGTCTTTACTCATGTTCATTTATCTTCTTTCCCATTTTCCAGCAATGTAATCAAGAACTTATCAAGAGTGTCCGGGACTTGACTGCACAAGCTAGAAAAAGGATCAAGCGCCCGAGTGACAAAACCCACTCAAACCCCTCCACATCCAAGACTCCAGTTTCCTTCTCCACATCCTCAGAAAAGTCTCTCAGACACGTCACCACTTCTGAGATACCTGAAGGAACGCCTAGTCCTCGCTCTGGGGATTTCGATGAGCAGGGCAGATTGATCATGTTAGTTGAAGACTTCTTCTATGGGCAGCACCCTGGCCACACTGCACCAGTAAGACCCAATGCAGAGCCTATCATGATGAAATGCCAACTTTGTGACAAGAAGGTGAAGGGCAACATCAAGTAAGTTGGTTTTCAGTTTGTTTTTTGAGGGGAGTTGGTGGTATCTATAGATTGTTCATCCTTTAACCCTCATTTTAAAGTCTGATGAACCACACAAAACATCACATGGAGTTGGAGCGACAAACAGGGGAAGTAGACTATCATGCTATGTGCCAGCACTGCTACAGAAACTTCTCGACACCTTTCCGTCTGCAGTGCCATGTTGAGACAGTCCATAACAAAGCAGATTCCTCAAGTGAGTCTACACTCCTAGAATGATATGTCCTCAAAATATTGTGTTTGAGAACCATTGCAGTTATTAATATTTGACTGCAGGTAATAAATGGTGCTTTTCCACTGCATGGTACGGCTCGGTACTGTACATTTTGGGGGGGGGGGTTCCACTGGGTACAGTACCTGGTACCTGGTACTTTTTTGAGTGCCACCTCGGTTGATGTTCCAAGTGAACCGTACCATTACCAAAATGGTACGTGTAAACTCTGCTGATCACGGATTGGCCGGAGAGAATCGTAACTACCTGCGTCATTGAACTTGCGACACAAGCACAACAGAACCACTAGATTTAAGTCAGTACAGCCAGCGAAGGATCGAATGCAACTGTTTTAAACGAGTGCACCTTTTTTTAACAACCAAAAATTTCCGTTGTCTGTTGCGGGAGTACAGATGTTCCTCTTGTTGATAGCAGAGGAGCGGATCCAGCGAGAGCTTGATGGGGCGACGCGGAATGAAAAAGAGTAGAGGCAGCACAACTATAAAAACATGTGAATAATCCCGCCCACTCTAAAGCGATACTAAACTGTAGTGGAAACGCAAACTGAGCTGAGCCGTACCACGCAGTGGAAAAGCGCCATTAGTGTCAACTTTTAACATTTCATTCTGTTATACAGAAGTGTGCAAGATCTGTGAGTGGTCCTTTGAGAACGAACCTCTCTTTCTGAACCACATGAAACATGCGCACAAGCCTGGCGAGATGCCCTACATGTGTCAGGTGACTGATTTTGTGTATTCAGGCTCTATGTCTTTCCTCTCAGCAACAACTGTTTTGTCTTGAAAACGTTTGTGTAAATCAATTACTCTTGTGTACCTCAGGTGTGCGAGTTCCGCTCCTCTTTCTACGAAGATGTCATAAGCCACTTTGCAGAGCAGCACAAGAACACCTGCATCTTATTGTGTCCCTTTTGCTTAAAAGTATTTAAGTCTTGTGGCGGCTTCCAAATGCACTTCACTAGACATCAGGTAAAGAAAGTGCTAAGCACTACAACAGGCTTTTATTATAGATAACAAGTGTTGAGATATTAAATCATTATTAATATGGAAAGACTTTTCAGATCCTAAACTAATGCTTTACTATGATTAGATTTAGGAATATCATATATTGATTGTCTGCTGATTTATTGATTATTTATTGATATAAGAGATCATTTTTCTTATAAATGTTAATATTGACTGATGTGTCAGAAAGCTCCTGTTAAGGTATGTGTTTGTGCATCCAGAAAAAAATAGCGAGGCACTGTGACAGGTGCAGACTTCAGTTCATCCGTGAGAAGGACGAGTGGCAACACAGACAAAAGTTTCACCGGACCTTTGTCAAGCCCAAGCAGTTGGAGGGTCTTGTGCCTGGCACTAGGGTTAGTTTATGTTTTTAGCTCCCAGTCACAGATGCCATGTCACAATGTTAATACCGCTACTGATTTATTGCTTATTAAGTTGATAGCATTACCATTTTCCATGTCTGTTTCAGGTAACCATCCGAGCTTATGCTGACAGTACTGACAACAGAGATAATTCAGTAGCACCTCCACTGAAGACTCTCTCAAACACCACATCAACACTTGTAGCATCTCAAAATGTCACCAATAAAGTCATTCCCATGAAGAAAAAATCAGTGAAAAGCATGGTGGAGCTAATGGTCAAGTTTCAGAGTCAGTGGTGAGTATTTTTTTGCTCTATCTGTCTATTAGGGGTGTAACGGTACACGTATTCATACCGTACAGTTCACGGGGCAAATTCCAAATGGAAGTGAGCAGGGCACATGAATGCCATTATGTAGTCGTTTAGAATGCACTTGGCAAAGGGAGCGACGTCTTCAGCTGGGATGTTCCCATGACAACGCAGCACGGTGTCCATCAGCTGATTTGCTGACATACACCGGCGTAAAAAATATAAATTTTTTTTTTTAAAAAGTTTTATATATATTAGTTTTCATACATTATATAGCATATTTAAAAAAAAAACGTAAATGTATGTTTATTTGCAACAGTTATGCTAACAACAATAAGAAGACATATGCCAGTAAAACAGTGACAATGGCTCTGCCCTTCAAAGGCATAGGGATGATCACTTCTATTTGGAATTTGCCCCATGAACCATATGGTATGAATACGTGTACCGTTACACCCCATTATCTATCTATCTATCTATATTTGAATTGCTTTTAATTTACTTTTGTTTGAAAACAAAATGCAGATCAGACTTTCTTAAAGATATTTATAGATATTAATCTTCTGACAAATGGCCATCATCTTGTTCTTCCAGCAAGCCAACAGAAAAACATTTCTGCATGGAATGCAACTATGACATTCCGTATTTTTCCAACCATTTCCCCACCTATGTGAGCTGTTCCCTCTGCCGATACAACACCTGCTGTTCCAGAGCATATGCCAATCACATGATCAGTGAACATGTTCCTCGCAAAAGCACTAAAAAATATATTACCCTATACAAACCCTGCCCAAAGTAAGATATTATTTTTTTCTCTCTTTTGGTATGCTTGTATTGTTACTTTTATTGTCAATAATGATAATTAAAATGTTTGCAGGAAGGGGCGGTTAAGCTGTACCACATGTAGATACAAAACTCAGGTTGGAGATTTGATGGCCAAACATCTTGCTGATTATCCGAAACATCAAGCAAGCCATTGCACCATACGGGGTAAGTTTATTTCAGTCTAAAAAAAACTAATTTGACAAAGAAAAGTCTAACTTTTAATAATGATCCTATAACAATCAAGTTATTAATTATATTCCTTATGTTTCAGAAGGATTTTCACTTGGGTATAAAAGGTATGTTGTTTCAATTTGTTTTAAGTTTTAAAAGGATAGTTCACATAAAAATGATCAGTCAGTCATCATTTACCATCCCTCATGTTATGTCAAACCTGTATGACTCTTTTATGGAACATAAGGGGCTTTCACACCAGAGAAACCTTTTCATAGTTCCTAGAACTATTGGCAGAAGTACCCGCTTTTTGGCATATTCACATTGCAGGAACTAGGAACATATTTAGTTCTACTAACTCCATTTGGGGGAACTAATTTAGATCCTACGTCAGAGTAGGGTCTAAAACAGGGAGCAACTATCAGTGTGCGCTGATTGGTCAGACGCATACAAAACACCAGCTACCACGCATTTTTAAAAAGCTGTATAAAAATATTTTGGAAAACAGCGACAATGGCATTTAGCTACCTGTTGTCTGCAGCATGGTATTCTTTTCTCAGCCTCAATGATATCTAACAATGCAAGTTATAGGAGATTTAGTCAATTTATTTTTGAGTTTACATTCCATCTTCGTTATCACAAAACCCACGACACACAACAAAGACCATGGCATCCTCCATTCACCGGTTGTTGGCATTTGTAAATGGCATGAATAAAGACGTCCCTGTCGGATGCTTCTGAGTTCGGTCTGAGGGAGAAATTGGTTCTCTAGAAACCACCTAGAATTCAGTTCCTAGAACTACGCAGTGTGAAAGCCTTTACACAAACAGATTTTCTGAAATACGTCTCCAGTTTTTTTGCCCATGTAATGAAAATCAATGGAATTGAAGTTGCTAGACATTTAACTTTCAGTTTAGCAGAAGAGGTAACTTATGAATTACTGTCATTTTAGATTTGTCTTCATCCCAACGGACCTTCTTCGAGGAGGTCAAAGACTCAACAACGGGGTCTTTTTGCCTTTGCAAGTGAAGCAAGTGGCCGGGAGCTCATTTCCTCTCTCCTCCAAACCCCTTCCTCTACCCAGCTACACGATAACGCTCCCTGGTAGCCCCGTTTGCACACAGTCACTTCCCATTCTGGTTCAGCCAGTTGAACCAAGTGCTGCCCCAGACAAAAAATGTAAAGCCAATCCAGATGCTTTGAAGCCAACTTTGAATGGAGGGCTTTCCAAAGTTGATACAGAACACACAGGACAAAACTCATTTACCATGGCACAGCTGAAAGTCATACTGTACGCACTCTGCTGCGGGGTCCCCCAGGCCTCCAATCACTTTGACACCCCACCGGAAGAAGTCCAGTCGTTGCTTATGAAACGGCAGCTTCAGCTTGATCCCTCGAGAAGCCGAGAAGGTTTGACATCACAGTTGGCTGATAACTTAGTTGAATGGGTGCTATGCCAACGTGAGCAACAACTGCCTATCGATGAATCTAACCTGTTCGGGTTTATGAGCAGTCATGGTGTGCAAGATATCTCTTACGACTCGATGGTTGATTTCTTGCTACGCCATGATCTGGGCTTGCAGGCGTTTGCCACATCCAGCAAGTTGCTACCGCATAAATCCCAGGAGCTCGTGAGCTCCTTCAGCAGCTTTCTAAAAAAGCAAGTGATCTCAGAATCCTTTAGGTTGTCTTCTATTGGTGCCATGGAGGAGCTTTCCATATTTGTAGATATGGAGCAGCTGGATGAAACCTCTGCAGATTCGTCGTCCATGTTGTCTGCTTTTAAGTTGATGGGCACCACAGATCCACTCATAGATGTTGTGTTCACAGCCCTGGCTGACGGGACCACTTTATCTACCATGGTTTTCCTCAGAGGCGAACCTCTCAAGGAGTATGCAAGTTCATTGCCAGACTTCTTCATCCTGGAGGCTAGGCCAGAAGGGTTCACAGATGAAGAAAGACTTCAGCTTTGGTTGGACAAAGTGTGGTGTCGGCACATCAACCCTAGTTCTGGAGGCAAAGGATTGCTGATAATGGACACATACAAAGGCCACATGTCCAATGAATTCTTGGTGACGCTCAACAAGGTTAATACTCTTCCAGCCCTGATCCCACGCAGTTGCTCTCGCCGTCTACAGCCCCTTGAAGCCTGTATGGGGCCAGTGTTGCGCGAGTTTATGCAGGCTCGCTGGAGCGAGCATGTGACAAAAGCGCCTCAAGAACTGGTTGGAGCCAAACCAGCTGACCTTGCCCTTCTGCTGTCTCGTTGGCTTATTGAGGTACTGGATGTCCTTATAGCAGAACCCAAACTACTTTTTCGCTCTTTTGATCGGGTTTTGAGCACAAACCCAGAGGCGACATCTGAGGAATCCTCTGAGCTGGTGCGAAGTCTTACTGAAGCTCTGCTTGTCAGTAAATTACAAGGAGACAAAGTTGAGGAGCAGAAAGCTGAGACTTCTAGTATTGTTTCTGCAGAATCTTGGTCCTCTCCACAATCAGGTATGCTTGCGTTAAGAAAGCTCTTTGAGAAGGACAGCGATTTGGAGTCTTTCCATGGTTTTGAGGATTCAGAAATTCTAGATCATTAAGTCAAATGGAATAGCATTGTGGGCTCTACAGGTCAAGAACATTTTTAAAATCTGCAGGTGTTTAGTGTGCCCTCTTCCACCAAGATTTCATGTTTCAAGAATAATATGAACTGCTCAACTGAAGTGTCTATGAAAATGAGTTACATAAATGCAGGTTATTGTTAGCATGTGTAAATATTTGTTGCATTAGTGGGTGCTAAAGATCCCTAGTGTGAAGTCCTGCGTAGTCATGGCTTCCATTGTTCATTGAATTACAAAGATGCAACGTGTTACACATTGTGGTTTAGCTTATCACTTATTGCCTTTTCATCAGGTTTGATCTCTGTTATCATAATGTGCATAAATGTAAATAGAAATGATTTGAAATCATTACCTACTGTATTTAGAGTTATACTGTAACATACTTGATAACATAATGAATAAACACTTTTAGGGATGTAATGTATGCAAGCAGTGTTTTTTCTTTAAGAACAATCATGTGTTGTCTTTTAATGTGGTAGAATGTGACATTTTTATTCACTGAAACATCTTCATTTTGGGATTTTTATTTTTTTATTTTTATGCTGGCTTAGTTGAAGCAGTATTTCAGGTCATTTTTACTCTGCGTTTTCATTGGTCCCACCACAAAATAAAATTTCAGCCATGTATTTCAATGTTTGCAAAACATATGTAGATATTTCATTAAACTCACCCTTTTAAACACCCTTGGTGGAAAACTTGCATATATATTTTTGATTTACTGACCAATTATAGAAGAACAATGAGCACATGGCAAACAATTTTATGAAGTTTATTTATGAATAACAAAAGAGCAAGAAACAATTCTAACTGTAGTCTTAACAATACAATATTGATTTGTTGGTGCTAAGAGCATGTCCAAAGATGATGTGGCAAAACAGGGGCAGCACAAGACTCATTCAAAACCACTGCAAAAAAAAACAAACATCAGTTAGTAGGTCAATACAATGAATCAGCAATCATGATTTAACTATGCACTCCACTAATATGTATATCCAACAACCTTGCACAGCACTAAATACATTATCATTCAAAGGTTTGAGGTCAGGAACTTTTTTTCATTTTAATTTTTTAATACTTCTGTTGAGCAAGGACACATTCATTTGAATTGAAAGTGACAGTAAAGACATTTATAAATAACGTTCTTATGAACTTTAGATTCATCAAAGTATCATGAAAAATATTTCAAAATTAAAAAAGCCTTACCAACCCCACGTTTCCAAACAGAAGTGTACATTATACTAATCCCATAAAATGTCTATTAAACCATGAAAGGTGAGAATCGTGAATTTCAGCCTACCTGATCAGATGGGCAATGTCCCAGTTTGTTTCAGACGACAGTGGTCCTATAATCTCAACACCTTCAGCTGTTACAATGGCGATTTCATGCTACAGGAAGTCCCAAGAAAATGTGTTATTTTCTGTTTCTTGAAACACATTTACAATGAAATGTCGCACCTGAGATAAGGATCTTTTCATGAAGGACAAACAGAAGAAAGAGCATGTCTTACCCTGTTGTAGGAACGGGCATCACGGTAGTACAGTACTTTCAGGCATCGCTCTATGAGCGCTCGTGCCTCATCCTTTGTGATTTCTACCTTGTTCTCCGTCACCTCCCTCATCAAGGGCTGCAAAAACATAAAAGCATATATGATGAGTTCATATAATAAGCTTTTATCTGATGAACAAAAAATAAAACCTTACCTGAGCCAAATAAGCACCAAATCCTGTTGCTACTGTTGGGGCTTCATATGCAACTCCTAACTTGTCCACATAACCAAGAAACTTAAGAGAGCGACACAAAAAAAAAAAACTGTTCAATGAGATTTAAATAACAGCAGACAACTCCAAGTCATCGAGTCACAACCTGACCTTACTTTCTATATAACTTTTTAAGTGAAAAACATCACTGAATAGTAATTGTTGTAAACTGAACAAAAACTCACAGGTGAATAACTAAAATTATTCAACAAATAAATAATAATGAATTATACAACTACCATAAGTATACATTACATAGATACATACAGTGCACTTATGTTAAGTGCTACACAATATAGAATTGTTACAATATAGAATACAGTCTAGAAAATCAACTGTTTAAATGTTATATTGTCAACAATATAAACTATAAACATTCTGTAAATAAAGTAAAATTAATACAATACACTCATGTAAAGTGAAACCCAGGTAAAGATCACCCAGCTCTAATCTGCTAAATGAGACTATTAGACATGAGGATATTAGGATATTATTATAAACATTAACACAATGAAACAAAATGTGTCTTATGAAAAGCAAATAAATGTGACTTTAAAATAATACGATAATAGTAAAAATAATGCTCTTTATAATGTTTCATCAAAATGTAATTTGCGCATTGTAAATTCACCTCTTAACAAACTTAGTCACCAATATCTTTTAATTTTTCAACCTGTTATTTGAGAGTGATTCCCATTAGATAAAATCTTTCTCCCTCTCTGTTTCACTCCTAAATAAATCTGAATTCAAAAAAAAGTTGGATTGTGAATTTTCTTTCAAATTGACTTTCATTCAAACACAAATCTACTTTGTACACTCAACAGTGGTTGTCTGGACACTGTCCCACCTCTCTCCATTGTAAAATCCACCAATGACCACTGTGTTCCACAAGGGGTTCATCTTGCTGCGGCGGTTGTACATGACCCGTGTGAGCCAGGAGTGGATGGCTTTGGGGGTGTAGCTGTGTCCATCTCCAAGAAGCTCTTCATCAATCCTAAACAAACACAGATCAAGTTCTACCTATTAACGCACACAGATATGAGGTCTCAAACCTGACAAAGTATTCAACCAAATCATAAACAAGTGTGTGTGTGTACTTACACCATCTGCTCAATGACCTGTTTCAGGTACTGGTAGTCAGCATAGTCTCCCGAGGCTCCCAGGATGGTGCTGTCGTTGACCTTCATGAGTCGGGAGATGTTGCGGAAGCGCGCCAGAGACCCGTAAGAGCCGAGCATGTCAGCAGCGATGATCACACCTCCAGTGAACTTCACACCCAGCACTGATGTGCCCGTTACCATGGGGTTGCTGAGAAACATTAAACATTAGAAATGAACAAAAGACAAGTTGAATGTAAATATGCATTTATCACTACCGTTCAAAGGTCTGAGGTCTGTAAGATTCTTCAAGTCTCTTATACTCACCAAGGCTGCATGTATTTGATCAAAAATGCAATTTCTATTTATTAATTGGCCGTATAGATTTTTATATTGTGTATTTTTATTTTAATTATTGTCTTTATTAGTCTCATTTATGCCAAGACATATATATTTTACTTCGTATATACTTCCTCATATATATTGTACATAAATAAGTATGGTTTTGACATTTGCCTTTTCATTAGCACTATTGCTAACAAGCTAATTATTACTGGACCATTACACTCCTACTTTTTCACTAGATTAAGAGTGGAAAAAGAAAGAGATATAAATTACATTCAGAGTAACGTAAACATTTAACTAATCGAATATATTTTTAAAAATATATATAGGAGACTATTTGCCGGGGGAAACAGCAGCTTTCCTCCATGATGATGCAGCAGAGAAAGGCGAATCGAAAGCACAAACTTACTGACTGCTGAGCACAAAACTGACAAGTCGTGATGAACTTACAGTGTGTGTTTGATGGGTCCACATCCCGGAGCCGCACTACTGCTGCTGTTACCCGGGAATGAATACAACTGACCGGGTCTCGGTCCGTTCTCCCAGAAATTCAGCTTCAGTCCATTCGCCTCCATGTTCAAAATTGACGGAAATGACGCTACCGCTATGCGCTACATGTAATACGCGCTAGGCATTGTGGGATATTGGGTTGTGTTTATTTCTATGGACATTTCTTTAGATGTAGAATGGGTTCTGCTGAGAAATCAGATCCCCCTTATCAAAAGTGATGTGTTTGAAGTTCATATGTAAAGCTAAATATAATAATCAAAAATATTAATTTATACAAAAAATGATCAAATAAATATTTTACTTTACTTTAAATACTTTACTTTTACTGCAAAAATAAGCAGAATATTAAAGATTCGTTCAGAATAGAAATATAACTGTTGAATTATTTTATTTGTTAACCTAAAACCTGGAAGATCTATTTTTTTTTTTTTTTTTTTTTTTTTGAGTAATAAAGTCCTTTATATTACTACTACTACCACAAGAATTTGAGTTTTCTATTGTAGTCCTTATAGCTTAGATGTTATTGTACTCATAAATCCAAAGCCACTGCCCTAAAAACCCAAAGGAAATTAGATTTCTCTGTGAATTAGACTTCTTGGTTGGCCTGCAACTCGTCGTGACTGAACAGTTCTGTAGATTAAGCTTCGGTTCATTCTTCTGAACGTCCGCTTTATAGCGTTTGCGGATGGACTTTCATACCTTTCCTGGACCTTGACACTGCTATTAACTTGGCAGTCTATGGTCAAGCCACCCAGTTTTCATCCCAAATATCTTAAATTGTGTTCCGAAGACGAACGGAGCTTTACGGGTTTGGAACAACATGGGGGTAGTGACAAAATTTTCATTTTGGGGTGGAGTATCCCTTTAACCACTGATTTCTAGATGTGTCCTCTTTTGGAAGGCCAAAAAAAGTATTTTCGCTTTCACAACGAAACAGCGTCTCCACGACATAGCGCCAGCGGCAACAGCAAGAAGCAAAGTTACACCTTCTTTCTCTGCGTGAACATTTGGGCGGCACTATGCAATCTTCCCACATCGTGATGTAGACATGTGGGGGCATTTTTTAACGAGCCGTTTTAGGGGGGTGTGGTTTACTCTTAACTTTTATAAAGAATATCTCTTTGTGTTTGAGTCTTTAGTCTTTGCAACTTTACTTCTTTATGCACCAAGAGCTTGTAACACTCCAAAAAGAAAGGAAAACCTGAAATCGCATCATATGACCCCTTTAAGACTTGTCCACACCCTCCTAAAATGCCTCGTTTAAACACACCCCCACATTTCTATGTCACTGTGTGGGAAGATTTGCATAAACATTTTATGGAGGACTGTTTCCTGAACCTGCAGAGTAGCCTACAGTGGGTCTGTGCTCAAAGGCTGTTCTATAAAGAGGGTCAGTTCCAACTTTGCAAGGACAGTCTGGCGCTTCTGACTCACAGCCTGTAAGTAAATTTATAATATTCAAAAGAATTTGCCACTGATGATTCAAACGTGAACTTTAAGCAGTGTAAAGTAGTGCATGTTGTTTGTTGTTTCTCCGATCACAAATGCAGACATGGTTTTATGTTAACGCGGCGCGATATGCAACACAACGCGTAAAAACACAGTATAAGTCATTATAATCAGTAATTATGTCCTCACTGGATGCAACAAATGCCTCCTTTGTAATGGGTTTTATTGGCTGTGTCTCGTCGCACCAGGACACACAGCATCACATGGTAAGGGGTGTAACAGTTCCGTCACACGCTTGAGGTATATCACAACGCACTGGATAGCTGGCCAATCAGCGTACACCTTGTTTTTTTAGAACGATGAGCTTTGTAAAAATCGACACGTTTCAGAAAGGTGGAGCATAGAAGAGCAACAATAATGTACAGTACGTGGAAAATAATGTGTTTTTTTAACCTTAAACCGCATAAACACATTGCATTTCACCAAATACACAACATAATGTTCTTTTTAGCAGCATCATATGACCCCTTTAACTTTAGGCCTTTCTGTTCATGGGGTGCCTGAAACCTTCCGTGCCTCACAGCATGTAAATAGTAAAATCCTGCTCAAGAAACAAGCCCACCAGGATGCTAAATTCCATTCACATCAGAAAGTGAAGGCCATTTGTTTTAGCAGCTGAATAAACACTGCATTGAACCTTGGGAGTTATTGGCAAGACTAACAAATAAAAGTTAACTGGATACAGATGCTTTACATTTTATTTTGTTAATCAGCCACCTCATAATAGATAATGATGATAATTTTATACACTTTGAGCCTAAAATGTTGACATTGCATGTGAATATGGACCCCTAAATCAAACCCCCTTTTATTTTATAGATTAATTTAAATAATATTACAAAATATTACTTTGGTTGCAGTTTCACTGTATTAGTACTCATTAAAATTAAATATAAGAACAGGAAGTGTGTGATCCATAGTGTGTTGCTGTGGAAATAACAGATGTCAGAAGGTTGCCTAGACAAGATTATTGAAAAGGTAGCCTTTAATCAGCTGAACAAATACTTAAACTCAAATGGATACCTGGATAATTTTCAATCTGGTTTCCGACCGCATCACAGCACATTTTAGCGCTCATTAATATAATAAATGATAATAAATGATATTCGCTTAAATTCTGAATCTGGCAAATTATCAGTGCTGGTCCTACTAGATCTCAGTGCTGTGTTTGACACTTTCAATCATAACATACTTCTACAAAAATGTACCTTTTGAAAAGGTACCACCCCAGTGACAGGTTTTGTACCTTTATTTCTGGGAGTGTGGGATGGTAATCAAATGGTTCAGGTCATACTTAGAAGGGAGAGGTTATTATGTGAGTATAGGAGAGCATAACGCCCATAACATGCAGAGTCCCACAAGGCTCAATTCTTGCACCGCTCTTGTTTAGCCTGTATAAGCTCCCACTAAGTCAAATAATGAGAAAGAACCGAATGACCTATCACAGCTATGCTGATGATACACAGATTTACCTAGCCTTATCACCAAATGACTACAGCCCCATTGACTCCCTCTGCCAATGCATTGATGAAATTAACAGTTGGATGTGCCAGAACTTTCTTCAGTTAAACAAGGAAAAAACTGAAGTCATTGCATTTGGAAACAAAGATGAAGTTTTCAAGGTGAATGCATACCTTGACTCTAAGGGTCCAACAACTAAAAATCAAGTCAAGAATCTTGGTGTGACTCTGGAGACAGACCTTAGTTTCAGTAGTCATGTCAAAGCAGTAACTAAGTCAGCATACTATCATCTAAAAAACATTGCAAGAATAAGATGTTTTGTTTCCAGTCAAGACTTGGAGAAACTTGTTCATGCCTTTATCACCAGCACGGGTGGACTATTGTAATGGTCTCCTCACTGGCCTTCCCAACAAGACCATTAGACAGCTGCAGCTCATCCAGAACGCTGCTGCCAGAATTCCCAAAATAAACAGAAAATCTGATCATATCACACCAGTCCTCAGATCCTTACACTGGCTTCCAGTTACATTTAGGATTGATTTTAAAGTACTTTTACTCGTTTATAAACCACTCAATGGCCTAGGACCTAAATACATAGCAGATATGTTCACTGAATATAAACCTAACAGAGCACTCAGATCATTAGGATCGAGTCAGTTAGAAATACCAAGGATTCACACAAAACAAGGGGAGTCTGCTTTTAGTTATTATGTTGCACGCAGTTGGAATCAGCTTCCAGAAGAGATCAGATGTGCTAAAAAATAGTCACTTTTAAATGCAGACTCAAAACTCATCTGTTTAGCTGTGCATTTATTGAATGAGCACTGTGCAATGTCCGAACTGATTGCACTATATTTTATGTATAATAATTTTCTATTCTAAACTGTTTTAAACTCATTTTAAACCTCTTAAATCAATTTTAAATAATTTTCAAAGTTATTTAATTCCTTGTTTTATTGTTGTGATTATTTTTGTATTATTATTTTATTTTCTTTTATGTTTAAAAAGCACTTTGAATTACAATTGTGTATGAAATGTGCTATATAAATAAACTTACCTACCTCACAACTGATGAATGTTGCTTCACTTAATTTCTACAACCCTCTTGCATCTTACATTTCTTTCACACGGTTACATGAACATGTACAGAACAATACCTTATATTGCTACAATGTAAATGTTGATATCTGTCCAGCATTTCTGCCACCCTGTGTCACGGTGAATAGTTTGTATTAAAGCCTATTAACTTTCTATTGATGGTAGTAAGCAATTGCTTTTAGTACTGCATTTTTATCACCACTCCTTACTGATATGTGACCCTGGACCATAAAACCAGTCATAAGTAGGCCTACGGGTATATTTGTAGCAATAGCAAACAATACATTGTATGGGTCAAAATTGTAAATTTTTCTTTCACACCATAAATCATTAGGATAATAAGTAAATATCAACAAATATATAATATGTTGATGGAGATAGTTTGTAAATTTCCTACTGTAAATATATCAAAACTTAATTTTTGATTAGTAATATATTTATTACTATTTAGTAACCTACATTTTTTTTAATGCAGAAAAGATGCTATTCATTTAAGACATATGAATAATGTCTGTAAGCAGCATGTCCATTATATGATGTTCACTGTTAATTTTTCTTTTGTTGTTCTGTTGCAGCTTTTTTTTCTTCTGTTTTTTTATTTAATTTAAAGGTTGTAATTCCTATCTGGCGTTTGAAATGAAAAGCCTACTTGTTTCTGTCTGAAGGCACGCTTGTGTTTCTCCAAGTCACCATATCTCATTTCTAGTTTTCAGCCGGAGGTTGTTTTTCCCGTGTAAGGTGCAGGAGTGTGTCGCGTGGGACTAATTTACAGAGAGCTTTGATCTACAGTCTCATTATGCGCGCCGCGCGTCCCATTTAGACCAGCACTTCACCAGCCGCGGGTTTAATGCAAAACTCCAAACTAATCAGTCACTTCACTCCAGACAACAGCGGGGGGAACACTAAAGTTCGCTTTTTATTTTCCTTTATATTCTTCATGATTGCTGGTCCAGAGATTGGACGCCACGCAGCAGTTCTCGATCCATTCCAGACGACGTGGTTCTTCTGCTCCAGCCTTTCTCGTTGTTTCACGCTTTTGTAACAAGCGGAGCGCGAAACCGTACAGTCAAACCAGATCTGTCGCGATGCGTGGAAATATAGGCGCCTTTAAAGTGGACATCAACTCACTTTGACATTCTTTGGCTTTTAATTGTCCTTTTTTCTTTGTTTCTTGATCAGGATTTGTTTGAGCGTCTTTTTCACCCACAAATACAAGCATAAGATGCAAAGATGCTGTTGTAGACCAACAACGATAACAACAACACAATGGCACGTGCTGCGTAAACATTTGTTATTGATCTCCGTGCGCTTTCTTCAGGATATAAAACACTTGATGGATTGAAAATTTATTTCTGGCATATATTCAGAAATCAACATTAATTTTGATCGTCACTGTACACTTGCTCACTGTAGTTCGATGGAGGTGTGAAGACTCTCGAGACTTGTTTTTCCAAGGTTGGAAATGAATTTCGATCAGGTGCTGGCCACAATCGGTGGCTTTGGGAGATACCAGAAGCTTCTGTATGTGTGGATATGTCTACCGCAGATCTTTCTCGCATTCCACATGATGGCGAGCGTCTTCACAGGCGCCACGCCACCGCACCATTGTTGGGGTTCAGGGATGGAGAACGCGTCCCTTACTGTCGGAAACCTTTCAAATGTGAATCTGAGCATCTCCCTTCTGCCAGGACATGCGGACTCGTGCACAACAGTTTCAGGAAAGAACTACAGTACACACTCTACTTGTGAGACAGGATGGGTGTACAGCCACGAGATCTTCCAGAGAACCACCGTCACTGAGGTAAACGCGGGTCTGTGGTCTTCAGAATAATTAAATGTCTTTTTTTTTCTAAAATGGGTACAACGAAATTTAATTGGACCTAACAAGAGTAGGCTATTAAATAATTACATATCATAAAATAAAATATATCATTTATAATGTTACACAATCTAAATATAAGCTATACTCAACTGTTCAAAAGGTTGGGGTCACTAAGATTTTTCCCCCGTAAGAAATTTATACTTTTATTAAGCAAGGATGCATTTAAATTGATAAATTGAGTAACAGTGACAAAAAAAAAAAAAAAAAACACAAAAAAAACAGGTATTGTTATAAAAGTTTTCTATTTCAAATAATGCTATTCTTTTTTTATTCATCAAAGAATCCTGTACAAAAAATGTATAAAGGTTTCCAGAAAACTATTAAGCAGTAAAATCTTTCATGTTTGATAGTAATGATAAGAAATGTTTATTGAGCACCAAATCTGCAGATTTCTGAAGGATTATGTGCTGCTGAGGAAAATTTAGCTTTGCCATTGTGAGAATACGTTTTAAAAAAAATTAATAGAAATAGAAATCAGTTATTTTAAATTTTTATAATATTTAATTATATTACTATTTTTAATGTATTTTTGATTAAACAAATGCATCCTTGGTGAGCATAAGGGACTTATAAATCCTATAAACGTTTGATTGGTAATATATAAATATAAGATTTGCAAGGAAGAAAAAAAGTTCAAAATAAATAAATTAATATGCCGGTAATGATTTTTATCCACTGATACTAGGGTTTTGTGTATGTATTTGTGCAGTGGGATCTGGTGTGTGACAAGGCAGGTCTAAGCAGTCTGGGCTCCTCTATCTATATGCTGGGGTTGCTTGTAGGAGCTGTCGTGTTTGGAGCTATGGCAGACAGGTATATACACACACTCTCACACACATTTGCATCATCATGCTTCACATGTGTGTTTTGTTCACCCTAAACATCCTGGGGGAAACTAGTGGTCATACCCTGCTCATTGCTCTCTATCTCTCTTTCTTTGTCCTGCTTCACCATTCAACGCTTTATGCTTTAAATGCCCACACTATATGCTTAATACCTTTTTAATGTCAAATGCGCATTGCCTAGAGCTATTTATGCATTAACAGAGAGTTAATACATTTCACTGTTTCCAATTTAGTGGTCTATATACTTTGTATGTACTATAAATCATTGTTGTTCAATCGGGGGCTGGGGCCCAATAGGGGACCTCGGCAAATTTCCAGAGGGGCCCCAGTTTGTCTTAAAATCTTCTAAGTGTTGCTATATTAACATACAGCTAACAGTATTATAATAGTAAATACTCTAATATTAAAATGCTAAAATAACACTAAAAATAAACATTTGCTTGTTAAATTTAACTGGCATCATATTTTTGAGATTTTATTACAACGTAAGTACCAGAGTTACTTATCCACTTTATATAACTTTTAGCCTCTATTTTATGATTATAATAAAAAGAAAAATACCTGTCCATTCACCAGCATTTCTCATCAAATCTTTCTCATTCTTTTTCTCTCTCTCTGTAAGGTATGGGAGGAGGTTTGCCATGCTCTTGTCTTTAGCCCTTCAGACAGTGTTTGGTGTGGCTGCTGCCTTCGCTCCAAACTTCCCTGTTTATGTCACCCTGCGCTTCATCATAGGAATGACTGTGTCGGGCGTGATAATCAATGCGTTTGTTCTAGGTGAGACTTGGAGTCCTAAAGTACTCAAAAATACTAATCACTTACTTACTTACTCATATAGTTCCACTTTTTTCTTCTGTGGAACATAAAACAAGATATTTTGAAGAATGTTGCTAACCAAACAGTTTCAGGTCACATTGATGTCCGTAGTTTTTTTTGTCCACACTATGGAAGTCACTGGAACTTGAAACCATCCCTTAACCATCAGCTTAATTAACATAATCTATTTTATTAGTTATCACTGATCATGCATGTTTCTTGACATAATTATAGACTTTTACTAATAATAGAATGTGAGTTGAACATTAACTGGCATAATTGAGGATCTGTGCTTCTACTAAAGGTTACACCTGACCTCTGACCCCTCTTCTGTTTAAGTGTTATTGTTCCCTTGAGCAAGACACTTAATCTCAGGTTAGAGGTGAATTTTTTTAAAGGGGTGGTTGACTGTTTTTTTTCTAGGCTTGATTGTTTTTATGGGGTGCAGTCTAATGTGTTAATGCTTAGTTTTTACGAAAACACATTATTTTCACATAATTTATCTTTATTCTACACTGCTCTGTCCCTTCTCTTTTGAACGCTCCAATGATTTCCTGTTTTTATGAAGCCCCTCCCTCAGAAATACACGATGGGCTCAGATTGGTTAGCTGGCCCAGTGTGTTGTGATTCGCTAAACCACCTAATGCATGTCTAAAAGTTACGCCCCTCATCTCAGCGACATGTGCTCCAGTGTTGTATTGTAAATAATGGCGTCGTCAATATTGCTTTAAAATAAAAATATCTGTCTATACACATAAAGTGTATAATTGAAACAGTTCATTGCTGGAGCTCAGCTGGTGAGCTGATGATCTGAATGAGACAGACAGAGATGCAGAGCAGGGGATGCGAGGAACAGGATTAAGAACCGCTGCTTTGGAACACTGATTTTGAAAATTATAAAAAAATTAGAATAATAAAAAAAAAGATTTTTTCATGCACCCCTAGTTTTGAGAGCTTGGCAACAACTCTTACGGCATGGCAGCAACACTAAAGCAATGCAGCATGGTCTCGCCCCCTTTGTTGCATGTTGCACAAACCTGGGAAGTAACTTGCTGTAGTCCCTACGAGCCGTGTTTTTAGATATTAAACTGCCATAATTTTAAAAGATGATATCTCCGTTTGCATTGAACTATCAGCATTGTAACTTTGCAGATATTGTTTATACTCAGACAGCAACATTACACACTAACTAACGTAAAAAAAGTGAAATCGCAATCAACCACACCTTTAAAAGCCATGCTGGATAAAAAAAATCATCTACATGATATTTGAAGTAAAACTTGCATACTGAACTTCTGCTCATCTGCATACTTAATGTCTTACATTTTAGAAACATTTACGATTTTTTGTGACTGACAGTGTGACTGTCCGAAAACCCCAAATATTCCTGTCAGTTAATATAGGAATGTGATATTATATCCCAATGCCTTTACTAGACAAGTCAAGACAAGTTCAGACATGCCCTGACTTGTAGCAGGTGGGCTGTACCATAGGAGGAGAGTATGACTGACCTCAATATTATCCTCATTATTATGTTCTGGAGTTTTTTCTGATTTACTGCAAAACCTCATATACCAACATGCATATAAAACCAGTTTCGGTTGAGTACATTTCTACCAGTACTCAACCGGAACCCTTCAAGTGTCCCCCAGCACTCACACAGTTCCATTGACATATTCATACAAACACACTTTTCTTCATTACCACGGACCTAAATACCCTAGGTTAAACCCTTAAACCCCAAACCTAACCACCCCCGAACACTTAACCTCCCCTCACCCCTCCTGCACAGGCACAGAGTGGACCTGCACACAGAGACGGATGCTGGCCGGCATCTTCACCGACTACTTCTTCGGTTTTGGCTACATGCTGCTGGCAGGTGTGGCTTATCTCATCAGAGACTGGAGAAATCTGCAGCTGGCAATCTCTGCACCAGGATTTCTCTTCATATTCTATATATGGTGAGACAACACAAAAGTGTATATTGAGTTAACACATAAATTTCGAGTAGTGGAGTTTAGTAGTTTTTGTGGTCGATAAGAGTTTTGACTGTTTTTGAAAGCCATCTCTAATGCTTCAGTGCTGCATGCATTTGATCAAAAATTCTGAAAAAGTACATTAATATTGTGAAATGTTGCAATTTAAAACAACTGTTTTCTGTAAGATAAACAAACATTTTAAGATCTTATATAAATGTACATTTGTAAATAATTACTATAAAAAGCACTGATGGTATAATTTTCAGTGTATCCTACCTTATACAATCAGGCCTTGTAAAAGAGTAGATAAAAAGCACCACTCAATTCTCTTTTTCATTCACTCTTGCTATTTGACTTCCTCCCTTCCTCTGCCTTTATCAGTCTGACAGCATAAATCTCCTTTCATCCTTCTCTCCTCGTTTTTCTCAGGGTTCTTCCACATTCGGCCCGTTGGCTTTTGGTGAATAACCGAAATGAAGAGGCGATTGATCTTCTGCGTAAGGCAGCTATGGTCAATGGTCGCACCTTACCTCCCACTGTTCAGGTATCAAAAATTTGGACCCCTTCACTCTCTCTGCTCTCTTTTTTGCCTTTTTGTCGTCACGCCTTTGGCGCAATCTTCAAATCCCATAAACTCTCTAATAGCTCTGTTAGCATCACCATGACAACACCATCCCCCACCCTGGGCAACCAAGGGCCCTTTGTTTTTAGTCTTTAAGAAGTGATAGTCTGAAGCTTCACTTCATCACCAGGGCAACAAGTAGATGACTTTCACATCATCAGTTCAATGAGTGCATTTAGCAAGGTTTCTCCCATTGTTATGAATGTATTTGGGTAACTTGAACTTGAAAACAGGATGCATTTATTTGATCAAAAATACAGTAAAAAGGGTACTGTGCAATTTACAGTTTAAAACAACTGTTTTCTATTTAAATATATTGTAAATGGCAAAGCTGAATGTTACTTGCATACAGCAGGCTTCAGTGTCACACAATCCTTCAGAAATCATTCAAAAACAGGATGTTTCATAACATTTGTTCCAAAGTATTAAAGTGTCATTTTTGCTATCACAGGTGGAGCGATATGAGGGTCCACAAGGACGGAGTCAGTATTCAGCTGTTGACCTGCTCCGAACTCCCCAGATGAGGAAGAGAGCGCTCATACTCTTCTATATCTGGTGAGATTACAAGTAGTAGCTGTATAGATATGTATATTTATTTTTCTTCAATTTCAGACCATTTTATGTATCACTTTTGTTTGAGAAAAAAGCCAAAAAGAGTGAAATATTTTCATTAAAACTAAGAGATTTTAACTTTGTGCTTTTTGCTATGTGAAAGTCACATTTGATTATGCCTTTATCTTTTATTCTTGCTACATTTCAAATGGCTATTATGTTAATGTTTTACCATGGTCCCATAACATGAAAATCCAGCTTAACACTAATATTAATCAAAGTAAATATCACCCCATAAACAGAATATTTTTGTTGTGTGTCATTTCCAGTCAAGCTCTAATTTTATTAAATTCTGCAAAAATGTACGAAAATAGTATATGTTTAGGCTACATGAAATGCTAGTCATGAAATTTGCTTTAGCAAGACAGAGGAACCTGCCATTTTATTAAAAAAATTAATAAAGCTAAAAAATCTTATGAAAACGCAATACATGTGATTGAAATGACACTGTGGTGGGAATTCATGATTTTCATTTAAAAAACAAACTATGACAGATGTCTCCAGTCAGCGAGGTTAAAAGTGTTTTGTATTCTAAAAATCCACAGGGTTCCAAATGCTCCTCTAGTTGAAGAGGCACCCACAAACTCGACTGTGTGCAGTACAGTATTCAGTGTTTGCAGTGTTGGGGAGCTTACTTTGGAAATGTAATAGGTTACAGATTACAAATGACCCTATATAAAATGTAATAAGTAGTGTAACTATTTCAATTACTTTATTAAAGTAATGTAACATTACATTTGATTACTTTCTAAATTTCTAATGTTTTCAACTGGTTATTATTTTTATTATGTAAACCAGGCAGGGTTAACCTTACATTAGTACTCAACACTGATTACTGTCACTTTTGAAATCCTTCATTACTTGAATTAAGATTATAATAATTTAATTTTAAAGGTTAAATTGTTTTTTTTTTCTTTATTGGAATATACATAGAAAACAAAAATATTAATGAATCTATATGTTCCTTTTTTTCTGTTAACAACTACTTAGGGTGGACACAAACATGAACAACCCTCAGTGAGCCCTAAACCCCCCCCCACCCCAAAGAGGAGAATAAAACTTAAGTACATTTTCAGAAAGAAAAAAAAATTAAATAAAAAGACAGTTATACACATTTGAATGAAACAGAGGAATAAACAAATTACTCCATAGAATAATTACAAATATATATTACAAATCAACAAAGATAAGTGGCGTATTTTTGACAAAATGAAGTAGAGGAACTAGAGTACAGGTTTATTCAAAACCATGGGACACCAAAAATAGCAATCAGAGGGCATGGTTCAAGGGAAATATTGAAAACTTTAGAAAAAGTATCAAAAAAGGAATACCACAAATCTTCCAGCTTAGAACAAGAAAAAACATAAGGGTATGACCAGCAGGAGCCAGAGAACACCCATTGCAAGTGGCATCCACACCCGGAAATAGCTTACTTAATTTGAGGTTTTTTAAAAATGAATTCTATGAAAAACGTTAAATTGAATCAGACTCAGTCTGGCACAGGATGAAGAAGAGTTAACCCTGCCAGCAGCTAATTCCCACCATTCCAAATCCAAACTACATCCGAGTTCTTCTTCCCAATGATGTTTAAAACAAGAGGATGAAGGCAAAACATAGAGAAGAATTAAATTGTATAAAAAGAATATAGACCTCTGTTTCTGTATTAAACACTTCTCATATAAAGAAGGTTCAGGCGAGTCTGGAAAAGAAGGAAAATGAGAATGAACAAAGTTGAAAAAAACAAAACAAGTTAGACTGTGGTATACTGAATTTTTCTGCAAGATCAGAAAAAGTTGTGAAAACTAAATCTAAGGTTGAAGAAAGAAAGAAATGATTCTTGCAAATGGGACCATAAAGAGAAGCAGCAGCAAGTTTAAATTGTTGTCTGAATTACCTCCAGATCCTAAGAGAAGTGCATACTACTGGATTTGTAGTGAAATTTGAGGGGTGACTGGATAAAGGAACACATACCAAGGCAGAAAGTGAAGAGCACGACTGTGCTTCTAACCAACACCAATAATAAATAAATCCAGTAATAAATCAAAAAATTAGGCAGCGCAAGACCCCCATCTTTTTTATGTCTCTGGAGATATGCCTTGCTTAACCTAGGAGGTCTGCCCTGCAAATAGAGATTTAAAACCATAACAAGAAATAGTTTAGTATGCTGTTAGCTACTATTAGTAGCTAAATAGTTAATCTATGATACAGTTTTTTAAATCAAAGTTATGACAGGAAACATTGGCATCTAATAATGGCTTGGAAAAAACAGTTAATCTTAAAAAAATAAAGCATATACATAAACCCAAATAGGAAATAAAACAGTTATCGAATAAGCATGTGTCCTATTCATTACACTAAAACAAAAAAACGTACACATGCCAAATTTTAGAGCAGTCAATGTGATTTATGAAGGAAATCAATTCAATCCATAAACATTTTCATAAAAGAAAAAAAAAAAAAAACAAGATCTAACCCCCCTCTGTAATCATTAACATTTTCATAAATAACTGTAATTTAATTACACTTTTTTTCTTATTAACTGTAACTGATTACAGTTACACTTATTTTGTAATTAAATTACATAATTACATTACATAACTATACATTGTAATAATTACATTGTAACATACATTGTAACTATAGTTACTCCCCAAAACAAAGTGTTTGTAGTCATGCCCTTCACACACACATAAAGGTGTCCCTTAATTGACTTAATGTCTCTGTGTTTCTCCAGGTTTGTGAATGTGTTGGTGTATTATGGTCTGTCTCTGGGTGTGTCAGACCTCGGGGCAGACCTTTACCTCTCTCAGTTCATGTTTGGATTGGTGGAAATTCCCGCAAGGTCGCTGGTGTTGGTTCTCCTGCCCTGTAGTCGACGAATCCCACTGAGTGTGTTCCTTGCTGTGGGAGGCGGTGCATGTCTGCTGACTCTCACTGTTCCAGCAGGTGTCCAGTCAAACATGGCTAAAGGCACTTTTCTAGAATTTGTCTTTTTAATTATTTTCTTATTAAAAATGTTTTTCTCTCAGACAATGCAAATATTCGGACTGCTTTGGCCATGGTGGGGAAATTTGGAATTACAGCATCTTTTGCCATCATCTATATTTATTCTGCAGAATTATTCCCGACTGTTCTCAGGTACTCACACACAAAACCTTCTCAAAAGCCATGATCTGTTAGCAAGTCCCTGAAAATCAGGTGGGAGTGAGAAGATTGTATTCTTGATTTCAGCATATAATTAAACGTGTGAAAATAATATCTTATTTGGCTTTTTTTATCTACAGGCAAACAGGTATTGGTGTTTCTTCTATGTTTGCACGGATGGGTGGAGTTTTAGCACCACTAATAAACCTGCTTGGACGCCACACACCTATTGTGCCCATGGTGATATTTGGCTCCACCCCTCTGCTTGCTGCAGTGCTCGCTCTAGCGTTGCCTGAGACTGCCAATCAACCACTACCAGACAGCATTCATGATACAGAGAGGTAAATAATAACACCACATACAATTAAAGGGATAGTTTACTGCAAAATTAAAACCCTGTTACCTTGAAAATAGTCTCGTGTTGCCAGACCTTCAGACTGAAGGTCTGGAATCTATGGCAGCTTTCTTTGGCCAAGGCTCGCCCATGAGGCCATTTGACCGACATGTCAAACAACCAATGACAGTACGTTTTGTTCAACGTCACGTTTCGGGGCGTGGAAATGTCGCCACAATAACAGACTGGTGTGTAAAACTCTCATATTTTAAAGATTCTATGCCACAAACTTGAAATATTTCACATACGTTTGAAAATCCAGGATTTAGTTGATCCTGATAAGCGCTCATCGTCACAGTTGTAAACACGTGGCTTTCTTCTTTCATGAGGGGGTTTGGCGCCACGGTATCTTTGTTTCCAAGCGGAAAGTTAAAGAATGCTACACACACGTCTCGCGGAAATCCTGTCGAATTCAACCAATCCGATGACGACTTCGACACTCCTGAAATGATTCAACTTTTGTGTCCCATATGCATCAGACGTTTAGCCAACGGTCCGTGGGCTTGACGTCTGAGGCTGAGACTACCCTGAAAACACATCTCAAATTGTTTATCCTCCTCTCTCCTCCTTTAGATCGGCTCTGAAATATGACGGACAAATTCCTGTACATACCAGCCAATTGCCAAGCAACACAGAAGGACAAGAACTGCAGTGTTTAGCAGATGAGTCCAGTTAGATGTATAACACAAACTCTATGCAGTGTCTCATTCTAGTGTGTTTACATTATTAGTCTTGCTGATGATCAGTGAAACTTGAAAAAGGGTCAGGTTTTGATACAAAAATGCCTCTTTTGTGACTTTGACAGATATTTGAACGTTTCATACATTTTTTGAAATGGTTGTAGGTTGTGTATTTGATTGATTTACATCTGGATTAGCAGTTTTAATAAAACCTGAGTGTAAAGTTTAAAAAATGGATGACCGGGTCTGAAAGCAATGCAATTTGTGCATCAAATGTTTATGCAAAACAAAAAGAGATGCTCTAAACAAACATAAAGGAACATTTGTGAATTAGTAAGCTGAACTAACTTCATTCAGTTTACTTTTAACAGATATTTACATTTAAAATGTGTTTTTTTTTTTTCTTCTGGCAAATGGACCAAAAATATTAATGACTGGTCCTGTACTACGCAGATTTTTGTCCAATCAAATGCTCTCTAGAATGAGAATGTACCTCCCACTATCACCAGCTGGCACTCACTAAAAGGCAAATTTGTGAGTGTTTGGTCTAGTGGAGAGTGAACCAGTGCCTTCTTTGTAAAGTAGTTCTTGACATATCGTATCCAATGTTTGGGAATTACACTGGATTTATCTTATGTGGGGAAAGTGGGTTGCATTTAGATTTGGTTGAGATGACAGTTCCCAAAGATTATGCCTGGTTGAAATTGTTTAATAGCATGTTAGTATCCTGAATTTTCTTAGCTCAGTAGCTAGATGGGAAAGTATCTTGTTTAGTGCTGTTTTGTTGGTTGTTTGACTGCATTTAATTTTTCTGTTGCTTTATTGAAAAAGAAGAAGAAGAAAAAACATCATCATACACACAATTTTTTGGGTTTATTGTAGACTGGGATTAATATGTATGTTGCCAACTTTGCTTGAGCCAATGATACATACACTACACATTGCTGTTATGATCCATGATCACAAACTCATAGATAACTTCAATCTCTGCCAAATGACACAATCTAGTTTTTACCTTTATATCCTGACATTAACTATGTACTTTAACTGCATGCAATTGTTTGATAGAAATTAACTCTATTTTATTATAATGTGATTTGTCTAATGTTCTAAATGCTGATGGGGTGCAGAATTTAAAGGGATATACACCTATCATTATTTACTCACCCCCATGCCATTTTAAACCCTTTTGTCCTACAGAATACCATAAAAGCACTGTACTGTATTCCAAGTCTTCTGAATCCATGTGTAAAATTATGAATGAGGAACAGACTAAAATGTTAAGTCATTATTCACATAAAAGCCTGAAAAAAGCTATGACCAGGTCATCGACCAAACTTCTAATGACTAACTGACCAACATTCTTCTAAATGTCTGATTTTAAGTTTGGAACAACAAGAGGGTGAGTAAATAACGATGGAATTTTTTTAAGATTTGGATTAACTATACTTTTAACCAAAACATTTTTATATATTACTGCATGATTATCATGATCTAAATGTTTTTACTCTGTCATAAGACATTATTTTGTAACTGTCTGGGATATCTGTGACTGTGATGTCTTTTAACCTGATGAAATGTAAAGATGTTTTTTCACAGAAGAGGGCACCATAAGTGGAGCTACCATTAAGAAAACGGGATGGGTACCACAGCCCTCAGTCTTAAAATGTTGAGGACATAAGAATGAATCAATTGGGGTCTAATGAAACCGTTATATAGGCCTGCTAGTTACTGACCATTGTCTGTGAACAAGTATGAGTGTGTGTTACTTTTGCTGCATGATGGAATGCAAGACTTAATGTGATTTTACAATGAACAAGCATTTTGTTATTAAGACTTTCCATTTATTGACATTCCAACTGATGCACAATAAAACTGATCAATTGTCCAGCATCTGCAATAAAATATTAAAAAACAATTCTTGTATGATTTTTCTGAAGGATGTAAGTATATTAGGCTAATGTCACGTAAGTAGCATCAGTGGCCACACCACAGTTGTTGTCCTTCATGGACATCAGTATATAACCATCATTGCCCCAGTAAGTGGACCAGGAGTTCTTCACTAGCCAATAGGGCTCATTATTTATTATCCCATAACCGACTGCTAGCACAGCATGATCCAAGTCATCAGTCCCATTTTCTGTGGATATAGAAACATAAAACATGAATTGCTGGTTTCTATAGAAAAAAAGTACTGAATATTTGATTTTAGGCAATCTGTAAAACATTGCTGTACTCAGTAAAATAATATGCATTTGAAATATACAATATTAACTGTGCATCAAATTTTCTAATAAAACAAACTAATTCTAAATTTCTAAAAATTAAATAAATAAGCATATATATATATATATATATATATATATATATATATATATATATATATATATATATATATATATATATATATATATATATATATATATATATATATATACACACATACATACATACATACATACATACACACACACCAAAAGGTTTATAAAAAAAATATATAAAAAAAGTCTGCAAAATGTTATTTCAGATTTTTATATAATTAAATACATACATTTACCTTTAACCTACCTACATTACCTATTTATTGCTGTTAATTGTTCATTATGCATATAAATATGTACAGTTAATATGTTTCCATCTGAAAAATGTTAAAGTTTTGCAGATGGAAACCTTTTTTGAGAAATGCTATGTATATTTGTTATATTACTTGTTTTATTTTGTTAGATATATTTGATGATCTGGCAAATTATACAAAGCAAATAATATGTTAAATATTGTGAAGACTCACTGCATGCTGGTTCGTAATACACCCCATTGCTGTAGAAGGCGAAGGAACGATGAGAAGCATCAATGCTGACTGCTGCAGGGCCGAATTTAAAGATAGCGGCCTTTAGTGCCACAGTATCACCACTGGTCACATTAGTGTAACCGCTCAACTTTGCCACCATGGAGGACTCATTGTAGTGACACAAGCCATTCTGAAACACACACACAGTGATCTGGTTAGACATGTTCTTTTAACCACCAATATCTGATGGATCAAAAACTTAGTTTCTACTTTCTAGAAAGCAAATTGTAATACGTGGACCTTTTCATGCAATAAGGAAACAGTGTTTCTGATTATAGATGTCAATGTTCCTGTACAGTTTTGCAGGGACCTAAACAACTATTTAAATCAATCAGAAATGTTTGGGTTAAGTAGAGATGTGTGGTGTATGTACACGCACCATGCCCATATATCCTCCATAGCTTTCGGCGGTAGAAATACCACCATGTTTCATAATCCACTCAAACGCTCTCCATTCCTCTCCTCCATCACAACCATTGTTCCCAAATCCCCATGTACAGTCAACCAGCATCTGCTGGGACAATGGTGTCAGCTGTCCCGTCTAAAAGAGAGAGAAAGACAAGGACTAGTTCAAATCTGTGTCAGTGAAGTAAAACACTTTATTCGGTTGGAAATTACAAATATCAGATCATAAAACAACAGATTATCATTATGTAAGAATAAAAAAAAAATCATTAAATTTAATGACAGCATCTTTTTTTTCTTTCATGAAACATCAGCAGGTAATCTTTCTTGACTCATATAATAGAGACAATAAAAGGTTCACAGAGTTCTGAATATTTTTGATAACATGATAACAAATATCAAGCAGAATAACAGACTTCTTGTACAGCTAAAATAACTGGAGGTGGTGTTATTCTTGCACATTTAAGCTCTTACAACATAAAGTGGATATGGTGTCTAGGCTTTTTATGCAGATTTACCTTCAGGAAAAGTGCTCCCTCTAGTGTTCCAGTGGTGGCAAAGCTCCAGCAGGATCCACACACAGCCTGGTCTTTCACTGGTGTCACAGCCCCTGAAAATACATAACAATATGTTTAAAGCTTTTCACACTGTGCTTAACCCCAGGTTATCATCGTTCT
Organism: Cyprinus carpio; assembly: GCF_018340385.1. Lineage (NCBI taxonomy): Eukaryota > Metazoa > Chordata > Actinopteri > Cypriniformes > Cyprinidae > Cyprinus > Cyprinus carpio. The sequence continues at coordinate 15,268,074 of NC_056615.1, forward strand.
AAACACCGCTTTTAACCCCAGGTAGAGAAACGTTTCACATCTGTAATTTGAAAGCGGTGGTAGCACCACTTTTTACCCAGGGTTAAGAAACTGCATTGCGGTGCTAAATTTGTTCAGTGTGAAACGGAGCGGTGTTTGCTTTTTGCTGTTGGATGCTTGGCAACAGACAGCCAATCAGAAATTGAGCAGTGAGACTCATGTAACGTCACTAACAGGAAAAGCACGTTGTGTAAACAGCAGCCAGTAAGAGAAAAGAGATGTCAAAAGATGGAAAGCGTGTAAACAGGTTGCCTGCTGTTCGTCCAATCAGTGACAGTGACACAGAAAATATGCAAATAAGAATGTTAGAGTGTGAGACGTCTGTTATCCCCAGGTATAGTGAGCAGTGTGAAATGTAACTACAGATTACCCAGGATTCCGTTTATACAGGGTTTATGATGACCCATGGTTAATAATTTCAAGTGTGAAAAGCCCTTCTGTGTATCATCTGAATCACTAAACATGCATGGAATGATTCTGACTTCACATACAATCCAACAAATTCAAACAAGATATACACACCATACAGCGTCCAGTCTATTGAATCAGGGGTGGCTATAGAGCGGATTTCAGAGGGAAAAGGCTGAGCCTCTCTGTGATCATGAGTCCTTTTGTGTCCTCTCATCATGGCCAGCTCTTCCTGTGACCGATCAGCCAGGTGATTGACAGAGAGGGAAAAAGAAAGACCTGCTCGATTCATTGAGTGCACATACCTGAGGAGAAATGTATGTAAAAAGAATGTATTCAGACAAGTTCACAGACTGCTTCCTGTTTTTCATTATATAACTTAGTATAGGTTATTATGGCTCCATATTCTCATTTATTTCAAGGTAATTAGCATGTCCATGTAATGTAACCAAGAGAAATAAATAAGCTTTTTTCAAATTTCAAAGGGGTGGTTGATTGTAATTCACTTTTTTTATCATTAGTTAGTGTGTAATGTTGCTGTTTGAGCATAAACAATTTTTGCAAAGTTACGACACTGAAAGTTCAATGCAAACGGAGATATCGTCTTTTTAAATTATGGCAGTTTAATGCCTACAGTTACGGCAAGTAGGGAGTGCAGTCATATGTATATATGCCCTATTCGACTGCTCCAGATACGTTGACGCATCTGCCATCTTGGAGCGGTCAACTTGACATAATTCACCATAAAAATCAATGAATATTCAAAGATATACAAGTGTATAACTTGCTGTTGAAGATGCACACAGTCAACACGCTCTAAGGTTCACAGAATGTTCCAAAAATGTATCGCGGCCCATAGAAACAGTCACTACTGACGCATCTATATAGATTTACACCTTAGGTTTTACTTAGGTTTACACCTGGTCACTTCATGCGTTTTCTCTGATCAGATAGCTATCCTTTTGTAAAAAGATGTGTAAATTCCCTCCAAAATGCTTTCAAACATTTAGGTGTTCCTGTGGCTCAGTAGTAGAGCATTGCATTAGTAGCGCAAAAGATCGTGGGTTCAATTCCCAGGGAACACACATACTGGTAAACAATGTATAATCTGAATACACTGTAAGTTGCTTTGGATAAAAGCATCTACTAAATGCATAAATGTAATTTGAATCTAATTGCTCAAACCACTCCAGGAGGTGGTCTGGGCCACATTCCAGATGAAACTGGACAAGTGTAAATGCATCTGTTTATTGAAACCACGCATGCAATTTTTACTTCTTCCAAAATATTAAAATAATAAACGTGTGAGAGCGTTTTATAGCCTATATGGCATTTTTTAGTATATGCAACAAACATCGCCGCAGATGAGTAGCTGAGTATCTCTTCAGCAAGCCAACGTGCAAACTGCTGCAAATGAAAATGAAGTCACAGACGCTCAACACACAATCAGTGTTGCAAACTTAGCAATTTTATTGCTAAATTTAGCAACTTTTCAGACTACCCTATCATTTTTTTCCCAAAAGCACCTAGCAACAAATTTAGCAATTTTTAAAATTTATTTGGCAACTTCAAGCAACTTTTGATAAGTGACTCAGATGATAAAAAGGAACACATTTCCCATCCAAATTACACAAAAAGAGGAAACCAAAGATGCCTAGCAGTACACTCATCACATGAACTGCTATTTGCAATTGTTCAATTTAATAATAGTTTATTTATGATACACTTTGTTAGTAGCTTGTACCTGCGATTGCTGATCAGTTAGTACTCTGTAAGGAAAATGGAAAAGATACTAGTAATTTTCCAGAACATTATCCATTATCACCCTGTATCCCCGAAAACACAATGCGTAATTTCAAATGCAGGAAAAAAAATCAATACAGAAAATTCTTTCATATTAAGAGTCTATTTTTACAGACTTTTCTTGGAGTGTAGCACACTAACTAACTACTAATACACTGCTTAAAGCATAATTGTTGGGAAGGTGTAGTATTACTAGTTTTCTAGCTTAAAAAAAACAAAATTTGTAATCATTCAAAAATGTGTTAGTATTCAATAATACAATGAATTTAAAAATACAGTCATTCATATTTTAATATTATATTATGCATTTTATTTTACAAACAAATCTAAACATATATAAAATAGTTTTTTGCTGAGATTTGATGTTGAATTTTGCGTCATGATTACGCAATGACGTCATCGCGCAATGACATCATAGCATCATTTAGCAACTTTTAGCAACAAATTGACCTTCCTTTAGCAACTTTCTCTGAAAATTAATTGGCAACACTGCACAGAATCATCTTCATTAAGAGTAGTGAAACTAACCTATCTTTCCAGTGTTGATGCCGCGCTCTCTCCTGTTGCAGTCTTTGATCTTGAAATTAGCTTATAATTAATAAAATAGCATAAAATGCAGCACATATCTATTGCTTTCCTTGACGTGAACTCCGTTTAATTTGCATATAGCATGGAGATTGAAGACTGGATTTATATCCATTTTGTGAAGACACATTTATGTGGCCAAGTGTAAATGGAAACATTTTTACAAAGTAACCAGGTGTCATTAGTCCCTTTATGTGTATACAGACAGATATTTTTCTCATAGCTACGAGAAGCGTTAAACATGGACGTGAATGCGGGTTGCCGTGATAGCAAGCAATACTTGCTGGCAAACACTTCTTACTGTTACAATTTTGCTACAGCACAATCATGTATTCTGCTGTATTAAAGTTTAAATCAGGATAAAACTGTATATTAAAAGCTGACATAAGTAGTAGCATTTATAAATAACGTATTTAAAAGTATTAGACAAAAAAAAAAAAAAAAAAAACATTCTGAAATGTCCTGTACGAGTCGAGCTATTTAGTAGCCTATATGTTGATATGCTGAAATGTATTATTGAACAAAACGCTGTATTAAGCAGTACTATATAAAAAGTGTTTCTGTTGCTCATAAAAACGTTTCTGTGTATTTGACAAATCACTTCATCTGTGAACATTCTGAAATGTCTTATAAGAGTCGTGCTTGCATAGATTCTGTGCGATCCTCTACACTAATATTCTCTTGGTCTCAATCAGGCTCAAACTGATAAGCAATATTGACAATGTCACTGTTTACAATACAACACTGGAGCACATTCTGAGTGAGGGGTGGGACGTTTCTGAATGCGCACTAGGCGGTTTACCAAATCACAACACACTGGGCCAGCTAACCAATCTGAGCCCATTGTGTAATTCTGAGGGAGGGGTTTAATAAAAACAGGAAATCATCAGAGCGTTCATAGGAGAAGGGACAGAGCAGTGTAGAATAAAGGTAAATTATGTGAAAAATATATATATATATATTTTTTTTAAATAAAGCATTAACATTTTAGAATGCACCCCATAAACACAATCAAAAAAAAAAAAAAAACAGTCACCCACCCCTTTAATACAAATCACCAAATCTCTAGTAGTGTTTCTTAGTTTTTCCTCACCGAATATTATGTACAAAGTTGTGCTCACGCGCCTCATGCTCCTTTACATTTTCATATTGACGCTCATACCCCTAAATAAACCGAACAAACAGACGGCGTGACCAACCAACGAGGTATGTGTAGACAAGGTCTTGGATGGGGTTGGCCAATAAATGATGCTCCAGACCAGGACCAGGAAAGTCACCACAGGTCATTCCTAAACACAAAAGTGAGCTTTTGATTAGATGGTTTTGTAAGTGGCAGAAAAATGTCAAATCACTGAATGTGTTATGTATTTGTTGTATTTACCTACAGGTAGTTTGAAAATGTCTGAATCAATTTGAGAGCTGAAGTCACTGTAGTCAATAAGGTATTTATCATAGTGGGACCCAAAAAGGGTGTTGAAGCCCATCATCTCATAGTGGTGTGGGTTGCCTGGGAAACCTTTCCCTCCTGAACTTTTAACCACAGACCGATACGTGTTCTTCTTATGGCCAACCTGAGTGACGTTTTTCCAGACCTCACACAGATTGCCTGCGTAAAACTCCATCTTTTCAAACTGCAAAAGAAACATTTTCATATACACTTCAACCTTTATCCTTTGGTTCGCTCCACAGAAGACAGTAAGTCATACAGGTAGTACATACCTCAAAGCCCTGCAGATCAGGCAGTGCTGACTGCGGAAGTATTGGCTCCTCTTTGGTCCCATTCAGCTGGAAACACTTCATAGTATTGAATTCAGTCTCAGTGGTGATTGGTGTAATCTTGTAAGTGGCACCATAATCCAAGTCATTTCCAATAAAAAAAGTGCACACTGTACCTATAGACAGCAGCAATTAGGAAAACAACATAATATAAAACATCAACAGCTTGTCTATAAACATGTTTAAATACTGTCTGATTTTATTTTATTTTCTGATGATAACTGACCATGATAATAGTCTATTCGACTTCTGTTCCCCTTGAGGTCGTACCAAGCTTCAAATGGTTCCTTTATCTCAGCATAAGGCAAAGAAAGCAGACCTACATAAAAGAGGGATTTGTGACTTTAAAAAGAAGTGTACTGTACTGGGATGTACATACATGTGTATGTATTTAAAAATGTACCTTTAACATGATACATCTTTCCAAAATCAGGAACCGTTCTGCCACCAACTGGTGTGGCATCTGGGGAAGAAAACTAATTTTTTTAAACATACAAAACATAATATATACAATACGAATGCAAAGCATAACATAATGAGCCTAAATATACTATCGTATTTATGCAAAACACACTTTTAAAAACATTATCACAGGAAATGCCTCAGCCGATAAATCACAAGATCAACTGTCATACGCTTTTGTGTTTTCTTCCTGTTGTGTGTTGTTCTCTCTTTTTAAACAGACAACACTTTACCTGCAGCACACACCAGCATCACGAACCCAGCTAGAAGAAGACACATAGTATAAATCTAAAGAAACCAGACAGACATCCAATGGAGAGGAATACGCTTTCTCCGTCTGGAAAAGAAATCCCGACACAAAACAAGAAAATCACGCAAAGGTTGAACGCAAGTGTGTTTACGCCAAGACGACTCACTCACGATGGCAGAAAGAAAGTACAATAAAAAAACAGGAAGGAGGGACTAAATTAAAGTCATATGACAAGAGGGTCTATCGCTGTCACATGATTGTAGTCAGCTGTTTGCTCTGACCAAATTCCTCTATAGCGGGTAAAATTGCTGACTTCTAGATGTTCACAAGTAGTATGCTTCATATCTTAAAGAATGTTTCTGGCTAAACGAATCACTTTAAATCAGAATTAAGCGCTTAAACGAGAAAAAATGATCTACAAAGTGAAAAGTAGTGACACGTGAGATGGGAAGTAACATTGCAAAATGCTTGAAACATGAGATGAGCTACTGAGAGTGAAAGAAATGAGAGCTCAGGCTTCGTGATTAAATTATCACAGATCAAGCACAGACCTTTTTATGTTAATTCAGTGCAGACTAAAGTTTATTCACTATTTTCAGTGGATATGTCTGGTTTCTTTAGATTAACGTTACATGCTGCAGTTAAAGTGTTGTCTCAGTAAAAGAAACAACACACTTTAGACAGAAAACAAACGTGTATGATATTTGATCCCGTGATATAATAGCTGAGACACTATTTCTGTTATGTTTTAACACGCAACTATGCGTATAACAGTATACATTTGATTTCTTAAATATGAATAATTATGTGAATTCTCTATGATTTCATTCTCAGGTGCCACACCAGCTGATGTAGAACAGTTCCTGATTCTGGACAGATGTATCAGTTCAAAGGTACATTTCTGCCTACACATTACATCTCAGTACAGTAGACTTGTTTTTCAGTGTGTTACAGGGGCAGCTCGTCGTCAGAGACCCAACAAAATAATAAGGCTTTTTCGACTTTATTCGGCGCCGCAAAGATCAGCCCACGGACTGTGGATAAGCGAGACTAGCTGCCGCCTGACAAAAGCAATGCATTCTGGTTATCACATTTGCCCGACCTAGGCAAGCGTGTACGTCTGCAGACTGCAATACAGGGGCGTAACTTGAAAGAGGCGTAACTTGAAGTAGGAGGCGTAACTTGAAGTTGTCGAAATCTCACAGAATCACGCGAGATGTCAAAATGCTAAGTTGTTGGCTGCTTTCAGTAGGGCACAGAGTAGAATAGATGTGATTACGTTTTTTAAGGAAAGCAGGGGTTTTAGGCAGGATTTGATGCATAAGGTGTGTGTAGATATTAATGGTAGGGGACAATGTGAGTGATGCGTACCTTTAGTAGGAAAACCTATTATCTGATCCACACTCCGGGACAGAAGAGGGCGGTATTGCACCAATAAGCTGGATGCCAACCGCCGTTAAACTGGAAATAAGTTTACAATGAGTTACAATGGTGAGAATATATTTTTTCACGAAATAATTATTTAAATTTTAAGAGTACAAGTTTATTTTTATACAGTGTTATTGATTTTGGAGTTAATAATCTTTTAAAACTAAGGTAGTAAAGTCAGCAACATATAAGCAAAAGGTGTAAAGACGCTATTCTCCGGTTTCACAGACAAGACTAATTGAGCTATGGCCTGATCCTGGCTTAATCTAAACCATAAACGCTGTTTGTTACTTACATAATATAGCATATTTGTGATTGTGCTGTAAAAATACGTTTTATAATGAATAACTAACAGGGGAGCTCCATTAAGTACACTTCTTTTAAAGTGGATTTACATAAACCATATATACATCTTAAAGACTATTACTAATTGTCTATTTATCATCTGACAGGATAGTCTTTAATAAGTATTGCAGATAAGCACATTTAACAGACATGAAACAGGCATCTGAGTGATTGACAGTGCTCTTATTACAGAGGCCTACAATCCTCTGATCAAGCTGGAGAAAAGAGCCGTGCTCAAGCACAGTTTTGAACCAGTTCAGTGGTTTAGCACACTACAAAAGTAATAAATCAATGCATGTACTTGTAAACTCTGTGTAAATGTTTTCCAGGTAGTGGTGCTCATGGAGAGCAGCACACGATTGTTTGGAGCAGACACAGCAGCAGTCAGATTGTCCTGCATGTGTTCTTCTGCTCTCTCGCTTCAAGGTTGTGTGGTTCAGTGAGCCGTCATCAAGGTCTTCCTCATCCTGTTGCTCAACGACATCCCCGTTGAGAAGAGTGAGATTGTGAAGCACAGCGCAGCAGCAGAACTGTCTCAGCTGTGTTGAGATGATAGTAAGATGTTGGGTTCACCGTCTGTAAATACATGATTGTTAGAACAGTTAGTTTGAAAGAAGCTTTGTTTCATGTGTTGTTGACTTGTACATGTCTGTATTTATTGTGGTGCTAACATTTATACATTCTTTTTAATCATTTAGACATGTTTCTTGTTGTCAGTAAATAAAAATATAAATATTTGATCTATTCATGTATTAATTGCTTGACTGAAAACTGATGTATTCACATCAACTGCATTAGTGTATATTCATGTATAGCTATGTCACGACAAGAAAATACATTTTGCTTCTTTTACTAAAATGTAATTTTAAGGAAAAAAAATGTATATAATTATTGGTTGGCATTTATCATTATTATTGCATGTAAGTGTTGGGGTGAGCAAAAGATGCAATTCATTATGGGGTAATGTTAATTTTTGAGTAGTGATACTTACATTTTTAGAGTATAAAATCAACAATCTTCTCCAAAGGTGAGATCTTCGAGCAGCTGTTCGGCGTTTCGTTTTGTGCAGATATTGCAGAGTCGCTGAGAGAAACTGTACTGGACTGTTGAGTTAGTGATGCTGTGAGGTGGTAGTGCACCTGTACCTCTTTTTTATCATTATTGCCAAACTTATTACATAAAAGATCATGGTAAGACGGTTGTATCTAACAATAACAATCATAACGCCATAAAACAGTAAATAAAAAAAAAACGTGTTCATCATAGTATAAGATACTATACAAGAAAACAAATTCACATAAAATAATTGAAAAAATATTCTAGAGATAACGATTTTGGGTTTTCTAATTCTATAAAAAAAATCACATTAGTGGAGTTAAAAATATAAAAACTTAAATTAACAGTATTGGCTATACTACAATCTTCATTATCAAGATACAAATACATTCATTAAACCTTTCACTCATATGTTTTAAGTTTTTACGCTCGTTTTAACTTTGTAGGTCACATGATCAACATAGCGGATGATGATATCCAAATCGCATTAATGCTTCATACACAAATCCGCATTCAGGCTGTAGAGTATGTACTCTTTATCGCTCGTTAAATTAGTTCTTATTGAAATTAAGTGCCTAATTAAAGGGTATGCGGTTTCGAACGCAGCCCGACAAAATCTCGTTTTGACATCTCGCATGGTTCTGTGTGATTTGGACAACTTCAAGTTACGCCTCTTTCGTCAAGTTACGCCCACTTCAAGTTACGCCCCTGTCTTGCAGTCTGCAGACAGACCCTTCTCGACCTAGGCGCTGCAGCCACCTGATCACATGTGCCAACAAAGTACCGCGAGAGCAAAACGAGACCAGCCGCCGAGGTCAAGCGCAGTTGCTGAAAATCGGCTGCGAAAGCCTTGATGACGACACGCTTTATTCTCAGTGGTTAGATTCTGAGATGACAAGCACGACGCGTGTTGCGAGTTTAACAAGTCAATTCAAATAAAGCTGACAAATCTGTGTTTTTATAACAGTAAAAGCTTTTTCTTTTTTTTTGTGAAGTCGCACTGTTATCTTGAGTCATTTTTATCAAAAACACTGATAAAAGCATATAAAATACCCCTACTTTATCGGTATTTAGTAGCCTATATGTTGATATGCTGAAATGTATTATTGAACAGATGACGCTGTATTAAGCAGCACTATATAAAAAGTGTTTCTGTTGCTCATAAAAACGTTTCTTGACAAATCACTTCATCTGTGATACGTATGCAAACTCCCGGGAGCAGAAAGTGTCCGACTTTCAATTTCGCCCCGACTGCAAGCCCCTGTGGCAGACTAGTGTAGTGCATCTCGAACAAGCCTATTCACCCAAAACATAGATCTCTATATAAACTGAATAAATTAGAAACTGCAAATGTGGTCAGCATTCTGCAACAATTAGATGTCTTAAATGGATAAATATCAAAACAGGAGCAGAGAGAATTTCGTTTAACTTTTGTTCCACTTTCTCTCTTTAAGTTGTAGAAAACAGCAATGTGTTTTTAGTAAGTTTGTTATTTCCCTACTAATTGTTTGGGAAGGGGTGGGATCGGTAAATGTCAGTGTTGAAGAGCTCGGAGTTCTTACGTGGTTGAGTGTTATCACGTGTTGATTTTAGGTGAACACTTTTTTTTTGTCCTTTTTTTGTCCTTTTCTCCCTCTTTTGGATGCGGAGATGTTCACTCATTTATTCTATCCTCTATCAAAATAGACTGTTATCAGAAGTATGATGGGATCCTTAAAGACTCTTGAGGAGGTTAATATGCAGTTTGTCACCTGGAATTGTAAAGGCCTGAACGGTGCTGTGAAAAGAGGTAATATATATTGACTCATCTTAGGAAGCTGGGAGATGTTGCCTTTCTACAAGAGATGCATCTTAAAAATCCAGCACACAAACAACTATTTAAAAATTGCAAAAATGATCCAGAACTTTTTAAAATCAGCAAATATAATAGATATTTGGAGATATTTAAACCCAGCTCAGAAAAAAATAAATATTTCTTTTCGCAGCCATATAATTCATATTCTAGGATTGATAATTTTTTCTTGGTGTTATGTTCCCAAACCAAGTCTAGGGATGGAGGGATGTGTAACAAAATAAAAAGTGGAGATGTGTGTGTGTGTGCGTGTCAGCTAAGAGGATCCACTCAACCCCAATGTGGTTACAAAAAGCCACTATACAACTTAGTCCAAGGGTAACAAATAATTGATTTACAAAGCTGTAGGAGGGTTCAAAGACTTTGAGAGGGGGCTCAGGCCAATACAATAAACATAACCCATTTAACTAGTTAAGGGAGAAACTAACTAAACTACAAATGAAAAAAAATAAATAAATACAGCAAATAAATACCCCCCCCCCATCTTCCATCTTTTTGTGCCAAAGCATTGTTAAAGGATCAGCTTGTTGTGTAATATTCCTAACAGACTCTAACAGCCAATTAAAAAATATTGGTGTAGGAAAATTTGCTAATTCACAAGATCAAATACATACTTTATTAAACTGCTTTGTCGAATTTTACGCATCCTTACGGAAGTGTTGAAATGCTGAATCAATTAATTCACTTCCAACAGGGCTTAATGGGACAAGATGAGATGAAAATGACAAAATTTTTAAACAACACTCAACTCTCATTAAAAACACAACATTTTATCTCAACTTTCAACATTCAAAATCAACCAACTTTTTTCACAAACTTTAATGAGTTTATTCTCAAAATTAAATTTATACTCTCAACATTTTATCTCAACTTTTTTTTTTCACAATTTATCAACTTTTTTCTCATACTTTAATGAGTTTATTCTCAAAATTTAATTTAGACTTTTTTTTTCTCAAAATTTTTAACTAACGAATGATGATTTTCTCTTAACATGGCTGTTAGGGTTATTTTATTAGAGGACTCGAAATGTAAGATACGAAAAATTTTAATAAAATTTGCTTGCAGTTGCAGTCTATAGAGGGTCAGAGAACTCTCTAATTTCATCAAAAATATCTTAATAAATACACCAAAGATGAAAAAAAATCACACAATTTTCCAAAAATATCTTAATTTCTGTTCCAAAGATGAACGAATGTCTTACGGGTTTGGAAAGACATTAGGGTGGGTAATTAATGACAGAATTTTCATTTTTGGGTGAACTAACCCTTTAATGCCCACACTGATATAGTGAAAGTGTTGAACATTGACTAGATGTTTCTGTTTAAGATATAAATAAAGAAAAATAAAAAATAAAATGAGATAAGATATAAATAACGAAAAATAAATATTAAATAAAATTTGCTATTAAAAATTATATTATTTTCTTACAGCGCAGGTCACACTAAAACGTCATTCCATGTAATCTAATACATAAAAACCAAAAGTCATAACATGAAAAAAAAAACATAATTCAAACACAACAAAAATCACAATTACATAAATGTAATATTAAACAACAATGCAGGAAAAACCATTAGTTTTCTCTGGAAAAAAAAAACATGCAACCAAGGCTGCAGGGAAAAACCATTTAGTTTTCACATCTGGAAAAAAAACGTTGAGAAAAAGATGCATTTTCAAATTTAACCAAAAATGAAAAGAATGCAAAAACATTCATAAAAAAATATATCCATATTCAAACTTATCTATGTAACAAATCATATAAAACAACACACACCATATACTATTAACAGTAATAAATAAAAACAAACAAATAACACATATTACTAACAGGACTGACCAGGAAATTCATTTTATGTCTTTATTTTTTTCCAACCTCTATTTGACAGAAAGAAAAAGAATTAAGAATAAAGGAAAAAACAAGCAAATAAAATATAACCACAAAGAGAATACCTTATAAAGTAAGATATAGGTATAGCCACATGAGTAGGCTACATGCTAATGGGTTCGAAACTTCACTGGCAGACTGAGGATACTTGGTTGTTTAATTAGGGGGGAAAAGTATGGCCAGTGATTAAATCGCGTAGTTTATCTGTGGACTACCAAAGTAAGTAGTGATTAACGCAATATTTGTTTTTTTTAGTTTATCGTTTGAAAAATCTGTAGTCACGTCTTGTTCTTGGCCTTTAGTCTGAAAGTAGCTGCTAGTCTAGTAGCTAAGCAATTGTTAGCTAACACATCTTTTTGCCTTTGTAACAGTAACTTACACACTGATGGTTAAGCAATTGTTGCTAGTGACATTACAGTAGAATGTATAGCTACAGTGTATAAGCTTTACATCTAGAAAGTTTCCTAAGTATAACTTAAATTATTTGTTGTTTTTTCTCCCATCAAAGCAGAAATGATGGTTGTTTAATTATTTTGTTTGTCAGATCAACAAGTATGCTGCTAGTCATTCACAGTAGCTACAGTGACTAGCAAGTGTTAGCTAGCACTGCTGTTGCTACTGTTTCTAGGATTTAGGGATTATGATGAAGTATATTTATCGGAACGGAGCTGTACGTTTTATGTTTGAGGCACAGTGCTTTTTCACTGAATCACTACACTGAATGAGTACATTTTATTTTTTACCATAATCTTTTTTTTTTTTTTTTGTTTTCTACAGACATCAGCTACTGTATATTCCTAACGTTAACAATGTGGTTTGCCTTCACATTTCTAAAGCATACCTTGCACCGGAGCTAACTGGTTAACTTACTAAAGAGACCACTGTTGGCAGAATCGTTTTTTGGATTTCCGTACTTTAAAGGTATGTTTGCTTAGCTTTAAGTTTTTTCCATTTTAGTTCTTCATGTCACGCAATAACTTCAAGACTATATTTTATGTCAAGTCATTTGAATTGGCCCTTGGACTCCTCCTAGGCATCTGATGCGTGTACAGCAGAAGTTTTCAGCTTGAAGGTATATTCTAGACGCCTCATGTCTTCCGTGTCCAGCTGTTTTAAAGTAGTTTGCAAAATTGTGCCTGCTTAGGTGGTATTTTTTTTTTTTGTCGTTTTTAATGTAGATCAGATATGACTGTTAGCTCTGTAGATGATCTCCAGTAAATCATAAAAAAAGAAGGCAGTGGCTGATGCGATTTTGCTAGTATTGAAATTTCATGGTTCCAATGTTAGGCTGTCGTTTTTTTTTTTGTGTTTTTGTTTTCTAAGCTCTAACGTGAGGCGTTGCTTGAAAGCACTGCACGAGCAGGTAAGAACATGCACAAAAAAGTCAAACTTAGAAAAGAGTACGGATGGCACAAAATTACCATATTGCCTTTCATATTGTAGCGTTCGGATGACAGCGGCCTTCACGTTCAAGAGCATCATCTGAAGCAAGTTGGGACAATGTTGAAGACGTTTGCTCGACCCACACTGGGCAATCAGGTACAAACTTGCAAACAACACCTGTGGCTGTTGTTTTAATTCCCACTGGGGCCACCTATATCATGTAGTAGATCTAGATATATGCTATGTTCATAGTTATATGTAGTTGAGGACCATTGTTCTGACTATTATTTTTGTTTTAACCCGCCGTAGGTGCAGATCAGACTTAATGCTGCGACGCTTAGGTCTTGCGAGAGTTTGGCGATGTGCGTGCGTAGCATGGCGACAACAACATGGACACAGAGCTGCAACATTTCAGTGCCAATGTGTCTTGTTGGAGAGTTATCCCTGCCAGGGAAATCTGTTACTCCCCCCTAGACACCCAGGAAGATTTGGCGTTGCTTGACAACAGTTTGAGGACAGTTTGGGAAGGCTAAAGAGCTGCAGGAACATTTTGTAAGTGTGACTGATTTCTTTTACTTCCAGAGCGGTAATGTAAAAGCAAGTAGGAAATTAAGGATTGTACACTGCCATATTCTACAGTCTGAATCCACAGGGCCTGTCATTTTATATTTATGTATCGATAAGCGTCAGAGAAATGTCCATTTGTAACACTTTTTTTTGGCATTTTCAGCTTCGTTTTTTGGCAATCAAATGTGGGACTGGACCTATATTTATTAACTCGTATTCTGGCGGATTGCTTCAAATCAGTACCTTCTTAATCATTTCCATCAATACAATCCGGCATTGGGGATGGATAAAGATGAGAGGACATGTTCCTGAAGACAATTGTTCAAAGTAATGTAAAAAAAAAAAAAAGGAAAATAAAAAAAAAATGTTTAGTAGATGCTGTATGCCATTATGCCATCGGATCAGGTTATTTTCTAAAGCACTCACTGCTTGCTAAGGAGTCTGACTGACACCCCAAGTGAGTTTGCTGTGAGCTAAATTTATTTGAAAAGTCTTTAATGCTGGTGTTTATAGCTGTTAGCTTTGTCTTTGAGTACCACTGATACTCATTACTTATGTTTACTGGTACCCTTCTTTTCATCCAGAGCAGTGACCTCTTTATATTATTAACAATTAATGTGTAAGTGGTTATAATTGCCTTGTAAGCTAAGAGCTGTTTTTTTTTTAACAATTTAATTGGAAACCTGCAATGTTCTTTTTTGTGTGTGTTGTGTATTTTTTTTTCTCTTTTTTTCCTGTTAAATGTACTTTGAAATGTGGAATTTTAAACGTCAAAATCCGCTGGCGCTGACGGCGGTTTGGCATTCGCGGGCCGGCCGCGGAACGAAGCTGCCGCTTCTAAAAAGCGGCTGCCCCGTTGAAACATAACAATAAACAAATAAAATATAACAATAAACAAATAAAATATTTTAATAAATAAATACACAAAAACCATTTCTTCAAAGCCTCTAGCCCCCGCTGGCCCGCTTTCGCCTGCCGTTTTGATGTTCATAATCCACATCGCCGATCAGGTTATTTCAAACACTCACTGCTGTCCGCTGAAAGTGGCCTTTGAGCTAAATTTATTTGAAAAGCTTTAACAAGGCTGGGGTTTTATAGCTGTTAGCTTTTGCAAGATCCGAAAAAAAACTGGGCCATTGTCCCCGAGGAAAATGCCGTCTTTGTTCATAACCACTCCTCTAGCCCCCGCTGGCCCGCTTTGGCCCAAGTTTTTCGTTGAAAAAAAACTGGGCCATTGTCCCCGAGGAAGCACCGACAAGGCACGATCAAGCCCCGGAAGTGACAGTGGAAACGCGACTGGCCCTGGCACACACTATCACACCCGCTTTTGGCCCAACAGTGGAAACGCGGCTATTAAGGAAATTCATTCAGGTACTACTGCCAGAGTGAGGGTTATAGCTCACTGTCCGAGGTGCTTACAACTACCTCTGGAGTTAGGCAGGGCTGTGTTCTGGCCCCAGCACTTTTCAGCAGAGTCATTGGATCCTTGAGCGAATAGCATCACAGAGTAGCGTTAAGTTGCCAGAACATGATTTCACTGACCTAGACTACGCAGATGATGTTGTGTTGCTAGACAAATCTGCATCAAAATTGGTAACATTTCTTGACCTTTTGAGTGGGAGGCTTCCTTCCTGGGCCTACACGTATCATGGTAAAAAACAAAACAAACAAACAAACGTGGCCATTAACCTACGCACTGGTCTGCCAACAATCACAGACATAATTGCTTGTCGGCGCACATCTTTGTTCGGACATGTGGCCTGGCTAGCAAGTCATACTACTGCCTATGGTGACTTAGCCTGCGCAGTTGCCCGACACACTGAAAGACATGCTCCCATTGGATAAAGCAGACCACTTGGTTGCCCTCAGCGAACTTGGGTTCAACAGACCGGGAGTGGCTCCATCTCCTCCCTCCTCCTCCATAAATTGAACCTTGCTATTGGCCGTGGCCATTTGCTTCGCATGATGAGATCTGTGCTATGAGCCACCGCAGCTCAGGCGACTTGATGGATGGATGGTTTGCTTTTGGTGTTTGTTCCTGTTTTCCAAATTTGAGTTATTATGTGTTTTCTCGTGTGAAACTTTACTTTTCAATGGTTTAACTGCCTTTACGCTGTTGCTCGACTCGCGGTTTACCCAAGTTTATTTAAGTCCTTCTTCAACACATACAGTGGGTACGGAAAGTATTCAGACCCCCTTAAATTTTTCACTCTTTGTTATATTGCAGCCATTTGCTAAAATCATTTAAGTTCATTTTTTTCCTCATTAATGTACACACAGCTGGACTCAAATGAAGGTGTAGAACCATCTCAAGGATGATCAGAAGAAATGGACAGCACCTGAGTTAAATATATGAGTGTCACAGCAAAGGGTCTGAATACTTAGGACCATGTGATATTTCAGTTTTTCTTTTTTAATAAATCTGCAAAAATGTCAACAATTCTGTGTGTTTTTCTGTCAATATGGGGTGCTGTGTGTACAATAAAAAAAAAAAAAAAAAAGAACTTTAGCAAATGGCTGCAATATAACAAAGAGTGAAAAATGTAAGGGGGTCTGAATACTTTCCGTACCCACTGTAGTGTTGGGACCAGTGAAGCATGTCACATGACTTACATCTTACTACACGCAGGGTAAAGTTGTCTAAACACACTAGTTTATAAGCGGTTGCCAACTTCTGTATTTATGTTTGTAAGTCAGTGTAGTTAGTGGCGTTCTACGCTGAAGATGTAATTTTCTTTAATTTATTTTTTTAATCTTAGATTTTGATTGGTGCTAGTTAGCGTGTTTATGTTTTATTATTTTATTTTCTTTAGCACCGCTCTTGACCCTCACTTTTGTTGACTTTAATCCATTACTTTTGTATATGATTTGTAAATAGATAATTGTTGGTTTTGAAGGTATATTTTGGATTCACTGTTAATTTTACTATTGGGAGTTTTGTTGTATTGAGTTGTCTTTTCTACTAAAAGCAAATTTGGGTACAGTTTTGCCTCTGCCAAGGAACATATTAAAATAATCTATGCCATGACCCCTTTAAGAAATAGATGAGTATATAAATAGTAAGTAGAATTTTGTTCTTCAAATATATGCAGATGGATCAAAGGATTCAGATCTCAAATTAACTAGTTGTGCCATGTTTATTTTGCAGTAGACTAAATGAGGCTCTTTCTATGTCTGCAGCTGAAACAGGAGCTATTTTATGGGCATTAGAATGAGTAGAGAATGCAAGACCTAATAAGATGGTTATTTTATCAGACACTTCTTTCTGACACATCTTTCACCAGTGACATGTAGTGAAATGAGAGATGCGAGGTAACATCAGAGAAAGGAGATAAGCTACTGGCACAGTGGAAAAAATATATGTAATATTTTTTAACAATATATTACAGTAACAAAGAATGTCTTTATTTATTTATTTTTAATTCATCCTAATGTAAGAAAAAGAAAATAAAAAAATAAACAGATTGAATAGGCTGATACAAAAGATTACACAATATCAGTTTAATCATCAGAATTCCGTTCCATGTGGAGTTTGACAAGCAGTGTCACAATGAGAACTTTATAAACAGACCAGTTACAAACCATACATTGAAAATGATTCCAAAATAAGCTTGAAGATGCAGAAACTCCATTTAATCAAGTGAAATGATTAAAAAGATGATTTAGAAAAAGCTGAAAATACCACTAATTAGAGGAAAGTTTAAGTTACATAAGTTATGCCATACTCAGAGAAATGTGTGAGGACTATTTTGTAACATCCTTTTCCTTTTTTGGAATCAGTATACCTCCTGTCATCCTGGCCAGCTCTGCCTTTGACCAATCAGCGAAGTTATTGATACCGACACTATATGTAAGACCGGCTCTGTTTCTAGAGTGCACAAACCTGAGAAAGAAGATGTAAAAAGAAAGCATGCATATCTTAAATCAGACACAGATTGTTTACTACTACTATATTGCAAAGTTTGTCATTTTCCTCACCGTTGAGTATGTATAAAGTAGTTCTCACGCTCTTCGTGTTCCTTCTCACTTTTATACAGACGATTGAATTTCTGCTTAAAGGGGCCAAACAGACGGTGGGCGTGGCTAACAGGAGAGGTGTTGACATAGTCTTGAATGGGGTTGGCCAATATTTGATGCTCCTCAACAGGATCTGGAAACTCTCCACAGGTCATTCCTAATTACACAATACATCAGTGAATGTTTGATTAGATGATGTTTTGAAAGAGGCAGAAATAGTCATTTCACTGAATGTTTGTTTTTCAGTTACCTCCAGGTGGTATGAAAATGTCAGGCTCAGTTTGAGAGCTGAAGTTACTGTAGTCAATAGTGTATTTGTCATTGTGGGACTCCAAAAGAGTGTTAAACCCCAACATCTCAAAGCGGTGAGGGGTGGCTGGGGAATCATTTCCCTCTGGACGCGTGACCCATAGACGATACGTGTTCTTCTTATGGCCAGCCTGAGTGACCTTTTCCCAGACCTCACAGAGAACACCTGTGTGATTCTCCATCTTCTCAAACTGCAGAAAACAAACAAATAAACAATCAAAAAACACAAAATCTCAAACATTTCATCCTTGTTGATGTTTTGGTTTGCATTACAATTTAATGAATCTGTGGGATGTAAAGTTGTTCATATATTTCAAAATCCCTATTCGGGACGGCAACTGTTTCTCATATGGACGTCTGTAAAAATACATTTACATATCACCTCAGTGATAAAACTCATGGATTCGGTTGGTGATTTATTCACAGTGGAGGAGCAAGTTCTGTGATCCTACAACCCGGGAACGCTGTAAAAAAAAACGGTTTATAATTCACATTTTAAAGTTGCATTGCTGCTGTTGCCATAATAAAGACCCATTTAAAATGTTTACGTGCTTTTCCAACCCGATCTCACGGCAATTCGTACATATTTTTGGAGGTGGCTAATTCGTATGAATTTGTACGAATGACCTACACCTAACCCCGCCCCTAAACCTAACCGACACAGCGGTTTAGCCACCTCGTAAAATACGTACGAATTGGTCGTGAGATAGCGTTGGCTTTTCTCTTTCTGCTCCCACTTGCTGTGGTGGAGCATTTATTAAGTAGCCTATTGTTCTTTTAAATACCAGCATTTCATAAATATGCATGCAAATAACAGCGAAGTACAACAGTTAGTGTGTTCGGCAGTGGTCAAAAAGGTATTAATATTGCATTATGTTTTTCTCCTCGTAAACTCAGAGATATGGATTCGGACGGCACACAACTTTGGTGTTTGTCAAAAAACAGTAGGTAATTTGACCGGGGATTTTTACCTGGGTGGTGAGAGATAAACACTGACATTCTGTATTCAGACGCCAATAAAATCACAGACTACCCCCTGTAAATGGTGAAAATAACTTGCATCCCCATGAGAAACCGTTACCGAATAGGGCTTAAAACCTATGACCTTCTTCTACAGAGCACAAAAGACGGCATTTTGAACTTGAGTAAAGTTTGATAACATACTTTGGTTTGACAAAACTTTATCCAAAAGTTTTAAATAATGTTTTAAAGCTTGAACTTTGAAGGTTTTAGAAGTTAAGAAAAGTCAAACAGACCAATAAAAACAACATTTATATTTTCAGACCTCATTTAACATCATCAGACTGCTAAGAAACCAAATAAAAACCATTAGACCTTTAAAAAGAGTCCTCTGCTGGTTGTTGCTAGGCATTGTTAACATGTTTTTGAGAGACGTTGGTATATTTTAGCACATCACTAGCATGTTTTTATAAGTTTGCTAGCATGAGGGGGTAGAGAGGGAACACATATGTAGACCAAACTATTTCAGACAACTGTGAATGTGCACAGGGCCGAATTGTTCATTTTTGGGTGAACTTCCCAGTATCCCTAAGTAGTACGTACTTCAAAGCCCTGCAGATCAGGCAGTGCTGCCTGTGGTCGTATTGGATCCTCCTTGGTACCTTTAAGCTGGAAACACTTAATAGCTTGGATTTCGGTTGATGTGGTGATTGGTGTGATCTTGTAAATGGCACCATAATCCAAGTCGTTTCCAATCAGAAAAGTATGCACTGTTCCTGCATAGAGAGCATCAGTGATAAGAAACTACATACATAATCTATTTCCATTTAAATACTGCCTGATTTTATTATCTGATGATCACTGACCATCATGATAGTCGATTCGACTTCTGTTTCCGTCGAGGTCATACCAAGCTTCAAATGGCTCTTTTAAATCAGAATATGGCAGAGAGAGCTCACCTACATAAAAAGAGATAGTGTAAAAAAGAAGTGTACTGTACTGGGATGTACTCTGTAGTTTGACAAAAATGTACCTTTGACATGATACATCTTTCCAAAATCGGGAACTGTTCTGCCACCAACTGGTGTGGCATCTGAGGAAGAAAGCAAAGAGAAATCACACAATTAATTTAATCAACTTCTTTCTAACTAAAACACATAACCAAGCATACTTCTGCATGTTTTCATCCTGTTGTGTGCTGTTTTCTCTTTTACCTGCAGCACACACCAGCAGCACAAACCCAGCTAGAAGAAGCCACATAATGTAATCTTAAGAAACCAGACAGACATCCACTGGAGATGATGATAAGCTTTTGTCAGTCTGAAAGAAAGACCCTCCCAAAAAAACAAAAAAATTAAGAAGGGGTCGTTAGTGTTTGCACCAGCGACCAAATGTGTGTTGGGAACCATAAAAGTGGTTCCCAATATAAAACATGAAGGAGGGACTGATTTAACGTCATATTACATAAGGGGCCATCGGTGGGTGGACAAATATTTATTGAGCCAGGACAAGGTCTATGTTTGACTCCTCTCAGTAGAGACTGCAGGGGTGATTGTTGTAGGACCCCTGTAATCGGTCCATCATTCCCCCTGCTTGCAAAACCTCTGAGCAAACACACTGCAGATATGTAGCCAAGCTTTGAAAGGACAACAATACCTGCATTATTGGTTGAAATATGCAAAAGCCATAAGGAAATATAAGAATCAACTTAACTTTAAACTACCAGAATAATCTCTGAGAACAAATTGAGGATTGACAAGCTAGAGTGTTGTATTAGTTTTTAAGTTAGTAGAAAGAGACACTGTGTGTACATTACGTAAGGAACTGTTTACAATCGGCTAAAGTTCAACATGTTGAACACTGATTTACAGTGACAACAGTGATAGATCAGTCTACTTAAGAAATAGCTGATGATGAGTATATAAATACTAAATAGAATTTTGTTCTTCAAATTTATACAGATGGATCAAAGGGTCAAAAAAATTATACAAATAAATGTAATATTTTTTAAATTATATTTTCATATTTTAGATTGTAGATACTCAATTTAATCTCATTAAATGATTACAAAGATTATTAAGAAAAAGCTGAAAATACCACTTATTAAAGGACAGTTTAAGTTTACATGAGTTATGCTGTACTTGTGTTAAGAAGGAATTCTCTTTTTTTTCTTCTTTAGATTTTTATGACAATCTGTAGCAAAAAAAAGGCTTAAACTATATTATTTACATTGGCCACATACTCAGAGAAATGTGTGAGGACTATTTTGTAACATCCTTTTCCTTATTTGGAATACCTCCTGTCATCCTGGCCAGCTCTGCCTTTGACCAATCAGCGAAGTTATTGATACCGACACTATATGTAAGACCGGCTCTGTTTCTAGAGTGCACAAACCTGAGAAAGAAGATGTAAAAAGAAAGCATGCATATATTAAATCAGACACAGATTGTTTACTGCTACTATATTGCAAAGTTTGTCATTTTCCTCACCGTTGAGTATGTATAAAGTAGTTCTCACGCTCCTTGTGTTCCTTCTCACTTTTATACAGACGATTGAATTTCTGCTTAAAGGGGCCAAACAGACTGAAGCTTTTTTGTGTTGTATCATTCATCGGTGTCATCACAAATGCACACAATCACTGAACTGATGGTGAAAGACAGTGATTAATCTTCTTTTGTCTCTACATAAACATACATTTGCATAGATGGGTTAACACAATCACATGATTTTGCAAATGTAACAAATTTTTCATTAAACACCAAGTTTGCACTTGTTTAATATTTAAAATGCTTTCATTTACAAAAAGAGCCTACAACAGTAGAAATAAAGAATGAAGTAATGGTCTGTGTTTAATACAAACAGTTTTTTTTGTTCCAATGTCACATATCATAATCTCAGGTTTACTGGGTTTTACACGATTCTTTGATTCTTTTTTCTGGGTTTAAGACGTGAACTCAGAAACATTTTCACAAGTGTCCACCAAAATGACACACAACCTAATCAGTTTTTTGTATGTAAAGAAATCCGTTTATTCACAAACTTCTCACAAATTGATTATTTGACAAACGTCTCCTACTGTAACCTCAGTTCCCTACAGGGTTGTCAGGTTTTCAAAATAAAACCTGCCCAATCCCTACTCAAAACTAGCCCAATCACGTTTCGAGGGGGTCCCCAGTTAATAAATGCGTTCCAGGGGTAAAATACACATTTTTTGGGTGGTGTTCCCCTGCTAAAATTTGCATTCCAGGGGATAAATATCTTTCCTTAGTGTTAAATTAGCCCAATTCCACGGGAAAACGCTCCGGTTACTCATGTAACCTAGGTTCCTTGAGATTAGGGAACGAGAGTTGTGTATGGGGAAAACTGTTTTACTCTGTACTGAAGCCTGATTTGTTCATGTTTGTGTAGCTGCACAAACCAATGGTGCTTTAGCCCACCAGAAAAGGCAGAGCCGACGTGTATATAAGTCGGCTCGCAGCACCATTTCAACGGATCATTCAACTGAAGCAACAGTCATCGATTTGCGTGTGGCTTATAGCACGGCAAGTGACACAATGCTTGTTCCCTTATCTCAGGGAACCGAAGTTACTTCAGTAACCGGAGCATTCCCTTTCGAACATTCACTTCACATTGTGTATGGGGAATGCATCCAATCACACCGTGCTATGAGCAGATACAGGACATCCTGCTCTGCGAGCCCTGTTTTCGAGCACTAATAAGGACCCCTAAGAACCTGAGCACATTGTGCTCCAAGCTAGTAGCTGAGAAGCAACAATATAACCAGTGGAACATTAAATAGACAGAACTTGGCCTGTAAAGCAGGGACGTTTAAGTTATAAAATCTGGCAAATGTGGATAGCGACGACCAGCCGGTGGCCGCACAGATCTCACCAATAGAAATTCCGCTGGACCATGCCCAGGAGGAGGCCATCCCTCTTGTGGAATGGGCACTCACACCTATAGGGCATTGCAAGCCTTCTGAGGCATAAGCCAAGGCTATCGCATCAACAATCCAGCGAGAAAATCGCTGCATTGTGGCCGGCGGTACTTTTTGGCGGCCTCCAAAGCAAACAAAAAGCTGCATAGACTGCCTAAACAAGCTAGAGCGCTCTAGGTATACTCTCAGAGCCCATACTGGACAGAGCATGTTCGGACCCTGCTCACCATCTGTTATGGGGAGCTCCAATAGGGAGATCACCTGAACTCTGAATGGAGTTGAGAGCACTTTAGGAACATAACCATGTCTTGGTTTTACAGTCATTAGGCCCAAACTCATGACATGAGGAAACTGATTGACAGTGCGTGCAAGTCACCCACTTGCTTAACCAGCGAAGCCAAGGCAAGGAGGAGGGCTGTTCTAAGCGATAAGGGCTGCAAATTGGCCGACCAGAGTGGCTTGAAAGGGAGCCCTCTTAGGGCCCGCAGGACTACAGACAAGTCCCAAGTACGAAATGGTCTGAGGGTGAGGAGCATTCAGCCTCCATGCAAAACATAATAATCACTCAAATCTAGCTTGCGCCAACAGCTATACACAGAAGCAGTTCCGGGGGCATGACGTATGAGGTCAGCGTTGTGCATGCGCTGGTGAGATTCGTAAAAACCAAAGTTTGTTAACAGGAGCAAAGTCTGATATCAAAATCCTCCAACATTCTTCTTTACAAATCCTCGTTTTGTGCTTCTAATTCATGTTTTGTTGTTGTTTTGTTTTGAACTCTCCCCTGAGCTTCCCCATTCGTCACTTCTGAGTCGCATGACCTCATACGTCATCTGCCCGGAGCTGCTTCTGTGTACAACAGTGAGCGCAAGCTAAATTTAAGTTATTATTACGTTTTAAATATGGTTATTTTTCTTGCAAAAACGCATTGATTCGCTACAGGAGGACTTTGTTCACCCCCTGGAGCTGTGTGAGACACTTTTTATTAAGGATAGGTGCTTTTTATTTAACTTCATTTGGACTGGACTAAACTTTTGAGTAAGACCGACCATTTTAGGGTGTAAAGCCGTCTTGTAGATGGTGCTCTTGCCTCCAAAATGGTATTGCTTACTCTTCTTTGGAGCTGATTAAGCTCCCGTTGAGGCACCATACATGAAGGCTCCACAGCTCCGGCCGGGGATTCCAAATCATGCCTTTCACCTCTGAGAGAAGGTTCCTCCTCAGTGGAATGGGCCACGGGGCTGCTGCTGAGAGCTGCACTAGCTCTGGGAACCAGACATGGTTCCTCCAGAGTGGGGCCACTAGGAGGAGAGAGCACTTGGTCTCCCTGACCCGCCTGATGACCTGAGGAATCAGGGCAATCAGGGGAAATGCATAGAGGTGAGAACTGGGCCATTGGGGAGTGAGACAGAGAGAAGAACAGCAGGCAATGCGCATTCTCAATCGTCGCAAACACATCCACTTCTGCTCTGCTGTAGCAATTCCAAATCATTCAAACCGACTCGGGATGCAGCCTCCACTCTCCTTGAGGAATCCCTTCCCTCGAAAGCATGTCCACCCCGTGGTTCAGGAGACCAGGGATGTGCGCTTCTCTGATGGAGAGGAAGTGATGGTCTGCCCATAGCAGGAGATTCGCTGCCTGCTTCTACAAAGCCTTGGAGCACACACCTCCTTGGTGATTTATGTATGAAACCACAGACATGTTGTTGGTGCGAATCAGTACATGCAGCTGTTGCAGCTACACCCAAAAATCCTTTAGAGCCAAGAACACTGCTTCCAGCTCGAGGCGGTTTATGTGCCCTTTCTGTCATCAGTGTAATCAGCATGTAATCAGTTCAGTAGACAGCGCGCGCATGCTGAATGTAAACAACGCTGATTACGTTGGTTACATTCTTGGTACTCTCCAAGATGGCGTTAGACTGTAACTCGGGGAGAAGGACTGTTGAATAAATTATGTTATTATTGTTTTCTTTGCGCACAAAAAGTATTCTGGTAGTTTCGTAAAATTATAGTTGAACCCCTGATATCACATGGACTATTACACCAACGTCCTTGCTATATTTCTGTGCATTGATCTTGGGAATCATTGCTGTCTATGGAGGTTCAGAGAGCTTTCAGATTCCATCATAAATATCTTAATTTGTGTTCCGAAGAAGAAGGAAGGTTTTACAGGTTTGGAACGACATGAGGGTGAGTAATTAGACAGAATTTTAACTTTTGGGTGAACTAGCCCTTTAACTGAAGGCAAATCTCAATGATGCAATATTTTAACTTTAATCAACAAGTACAATTGACCATGACATCCTCACCTTATTCCTGAAAAGTTGCTCACCCAATGCTGAATGGAGTTTTACACCTGGAGCTCATGTGCATGAATGTTGGGGTTAAGGGGAGGGGGTTTGTCTAAACTAGTTGATGATCACACCTGATAAAGAGGTTCTTCTTCTTCTTTTAGTTTTATGGTGGATTACAGCCATGATTTTATCAGGTGCATACCGCCACCTTCTGTACCAGAGTACGTACCATGGACTATGTTTTGATTACATCACTGGTTACACTTTATTTTAAGGTGTCCTTGTTACAGTGTAATTATACATTTAAGTACTGAACAATATTAATTAACTACATATACTTACTGTATGGTTAGGGTTAGGATTAGCGTTTGGTTTAGGGTTGCTTGCATGTAATTATGCATAATTAATTGTTATTATAATAGTAATAACAAGTAATACGTGTAACGAACACCTTAAAATAGTGTTACAACATTACTTTACATAGTGATAATAAAAAAATTATCATTATTTTTTTTTTTTTTAATTCCTATAATATATCCCTATATAACCTTTGGGTATTCTACAACAGCTTTCTGTGTATCCTTAGCCTCTTCTCCTGTTGTTCCCAACACACCCTCAAGGTTTGATCAAGAGGTTGACTGGCACCAAGTATTTTGTATTTTATGTAATTTGAAAATACAAAAATACTAATCTTAAATGTATTTAAATACAAAATACATTTGATTTTTTCCAAAGGCTTTAACATATAAAATAGTATTTTGTATTTCAAATACATTTTAGATTAGTATTTTTGTATTTTCAAATTACATAAAATACAAAATACTTGGTGCAATACATATCCATACATATTTTAAATACATGGATCTGAAATACTGCCCATCCCTCCCTACACTAGATCCTCTGTTTTTAGGGACAGCCCACTGAGCTAGCTACCGAAGCATTTCAGCTACCTCATTTTAATCGGTCAAATAAATTCTATGCTTGAAGTTGACAGGCACACCCAGTAGGAAAACAAAACTAAAATGGGAGACGGGAAGTAACTGTGCAGAAATGTTTGATACAGCCATAGGCAGAAAATATATAAGCAAAGTTAAATAAATGGAATGCAATAAAATTTAACATACCTGACAATTACATAGAATGTCTCTATCATTTTATAAATCTATTTTTTAATTCATCCTAATGCAAGTAAAAATAAGCACTTTTTTCAAAACAGATTAAACAGTCTGACACAAAAATATGTACAATAATATATACTGATTTGATAGGTTTTTTTTTTTTTTTTTTGTAAAACTGATGCAATGTGAATTTAGACAAAATGTGTGGTTTTAATCAGCAGTTAGTATTTCATTACATTTATGGCTTGACCTTCAATCTCACAATGAGACCACAAGCAGAAAGATGAAAATACCATTATTCTCATAAGAGGAGAGTTAAAGTTTAACAACAAATTTTCATTCCCCTCTAGATTTGCATGACACTAGCAAATTCTAGCAAAAACACTTAATCTGACAACAAAATAAACCAAACTGTAACATATTAATTGGAAACATACTCAAAGAAATGTGTGAGGACTATTTTGTAACAAATCCACAATGCAAAATTTTTCAATTCCCCTTATAGAATTTGCTCCATTTTATAGAGGGTGATATCATTTCTGTCCTGTAGAGATTGCTACCGTGCTTGTGAATGGTGTTAAGTCAGATACATCATGTTATACACCACTAAAATACACTGTCATACACCGTGTTCTAAAATTGTCTCAAAATATAAAAACATATTTGATATCCTGTAACTGAATGGAGTCATAGTCTGAAGCTACAAACCATAGTTTGTGCCCATTAAATACTACAAAATGTTTCTGTGAAATCTGTCAACTCCAACATCCAAAAGTTGCAAACTGGCTCTGACTTTTGCCAACTAGCTTCAACTCATCCAAGCTGGGTCAAAGATTGGAGGAAAATTTGTGTGATTTATTCCAGAATGTTACACAACCAAAGTCACAGGGTGAGTAGGTTAAATAAAGTTCAATCAGAACAGAGCTGTAAATTGGTTCTGATTGGTAGACTGGTGTCCACCCAGTTGCTGGGGCTCTGAATCACACTTGACCACACACTAATCTCATCTTCTGTTGAGTCCATCCAGCAGACAGCCTGACCATAACTCACACCTGCAACATATGAACAGTCTTAACTCGCAGCTATGTATATATTCTAAGTATATTATTTTCAAATCTGAATTACCTGAGCCTGTGCTGAGTCGTACTCCACCCAGACAGCTGGAGGGATGTGGATTCCAGACCGTTATCTCTGCACAGGCCTGAATAAGGTCGCTAGACTGAAACCCGTCATAAACCATGGTGTGGTTGAACACTGGGTTGACAGATCCTCGCACCATCCGAGTCTGCTGGCCACTGATGCCACTCTCATCTGGTAATACCACACTGTACAAACACAAACCATGCTGATGTGCTCAGGAAATAACATACAAAAACAGACAGACTTCTATGAATGTGCACACACCTTTTCACATATGTACTAGGTGCGCCACGTTTAGTGGGAAGTAGACCAACAATCTCCCTCAACCAAATATGGAGCTCACCAGTCGGTGGACAACCACTTCCTAAAATAAACAAACAGATCTGTACAATAAAAATTGAAATCACAGTATGGCTTAGTGCAGCGGTTCTCAATTCCAATCCTTGCGCCCCCCGGCTCTGCATATTTTGCATGTCTCTCTTTGTTAACACACCTGATTCCGATAACCAGCTCGTTAGAAGTGAGCTCCGTGCATGAACTGCGTTCCCTATGACATGATCCCTACATAGTGTTCACTGCTCCCTACTCCCTGAGCAAGGAAAATCTGTTGAAGTTTACCTCACTTCAGAACATTCATTCACGCTTTTGCGCTGTGCACACGTACAAGTGTGACATCATATACCTCTGTAAATAAATGCAATTTAAATTCACGTCTCGCTCACTTCAATGCACTTTGAATGGAACATTTACGTTTACTTTGAACTGGAATCATGATGTGATATCCTGTGTTGTCCACTTCACAGGGCACTTACGTTCGAATAGAACAAATGTCTGAAGCCATAAGAGAGACATACAAAATGTGGCGCGAGGACTGGAATTGAGAACCGCTGGCTTAGTGAAATCACTAAAGACTGAAAGTTAGTCTGATACATATCAACATTTTTGTGGACAGTTTTCAGCATTTTATCAGATTTGTAACCAGAAGCATTTACAAATTTGTTGTCAACTAAACAACAAAGACTTTATTTTCTACTAAAATGAAAGCTTGAGGGTTTCACATTTGAAAATGAATAATTAAATGAACTTTAGTATTGCAACTGTTAATTTGTAACTTTCATTGCAATTAAAATGTTTTTTTAATGATTTTCAAATATTATTTTTTGTTCCTTTTATTAAAAATAATTTAAATAAAAATCCCATTTCTATTATATTTAACTGTGTTATTAAGCAGTAATATATTTGGTCTTTATTTTTTATATTTAAAGATAACAACAACAATAATAATAATAATAATAATAGTAATGATGATGATATAAAAACAATAAAGAATGATAATATAAAACATTCTCTCTGCCTGTTTTCAGCAACAGAATATACAACGCTTTTTTATGAGATCAAATCGCAATATGACACATTTTTGACCAAACTAAAAAAATTTATAAATAAAAAAACCACTTAATAAAAAGATTAAATATTAAATTTTTTACCTGCATTACTGTGAATCTGAGAATGCATTGTTAAATTATTAAAATATCAACATAACTCAAGGGGTGCTTCAAGTAAATATTTTATATGAAAGGGGGATACCTGATAAAAAACGTGCTTTACTACTATTTGCTCTGCTATTTAGCCTTTTATTGAGGAGTGAGCGGGCCCATGCATAATAAATTAATAATGAGCCACACATAATATATCAATGGCCCTGCATATAAATGCAAATATACTGTAGAGATTGTAAAGATGAAGTGTCTGTTCAGACTCACCCTCTGATCCTGGAGGTACAAACTTAATTGAGAACAGAATGGTTCCTCTGCTGATGATGTCATCTGGACTTAACTTAACCTACATTAAGAGAAAGACTCTCAAGATGAAAATCTGACTAACATATGTTTAATTCACTAAAGATATCAGATAATCTTTGAAATGGCTTTACTCTTGGCTGGAGGTTGTGCCAGGTTGGTTGGGTCTGGCTCCAGTCCCACTGAGCCAGCCTCACTTCCACCTCCCCCAGGAAGAGGTTTCTCCTCATTCTCTCCATGTGCCAGACTGACATACTCAGCACACGAGCCTGGAGGTCCAGTCTCCGCACTCTGTACTGGTATAGGCAACATTTCATAGTTGAGTGGAGAAATAATTAATGTAAGTTTGATCATGTATTTTAAATGCATAGGAATAATTTGTGAAATAATAAATTATTCAAACTGACTTTCACGGTTTCATCATAGACTGGATTTAATGTTTTCCTCTTCACTGCAGTTTTTTTCTTACTGCGGGATGTGTTGTCAGGGAGAAGGTAAACTTTAACGTATCTGTGTTTAAGAGAAGGATAAAGACATGATAGCAAACATATTTATAATTTTTCAAAAGATTTCTATTTCAAATAAATGCTGTTCTTTTAAACATTCTATTCATCAAAATAATCCTGAAAACATATACCACGGCTTCCACAGAAATATAAAGCACCATTGTTGTTGTCACTGTTGTTTGATGATAATACTAAATGTAGCTTCACTGCTTTTATAAATAGTTTATAGTTTTGACTGAATGAAAATGACCACAGTCAAGTATACTTACGGGTCCGATCGATTTTTACGGGCCGACGCAAGATCTTGGCAGCGTTTTATGTGCACATGAAGCTCCTCTTTCTTGATGTCATACTGCATCGAGAACTGGATCTGCCCTGATACTACAACATCTCCGAAATCGCCCACACTGTAAAGGCTCATCAAACTACCATTCATCTACCCACACAGAAACTGGACTGTTTACACCTTCCAAACTTCATTGATGCAGAAGGTCAAGTGTTGTGCATGAGAGTGCATCTTACCATATGATGGGAGGTCAAGCTGCTAACTGACCCAAACCTAGTATATACTAGTTCAGTGCAGCCAGAGTCCATGTCTCCCTCTGAGTCGATCTACCGAAACACACACACACACACATAATACAAAAGGTTTTCAGGGATGTGAGTATCTGAACAACTGGCTTTGCCAAACAGACCTGCAGAGTTGGTGATGTACTCGGCAAAATTCTCTTCTCTTCGTCCTCAGACTCTCCAACACTTTCTGAAGCATGAAGGAAAATTTAAGTAAGCAGAGTGGAGTTTAGATGCATTTATATTTTGTCAGATCATTGGCCTACCAGTATAGTTTATTTTACCTTTAAGACAATTTTCTTTTGCTGCATTTTTCTGTTCAAAGCAAGAACATTAGAAATATCTCACATGCAGTAGCACATATTTCACGAGCATATAATCTAATCTAAAATGTAAATTGACCTTTGTGATGTGTTTAGTCCTGGATTTTTGTTCAGGGGTTACCACAGGAATGCAACTAAAAAGAAAATATCACAAAATAAGACAGTGGAACATATTTAACCTAATAAATGATTGCAAGTGATATTTGCACAGAAAAAAAATAATTCAAAATGTATGATTTCAGACATATAATTAAATCATGATTGCATACTAACATGTTCATGCACATATGTGACCCTGGACCACAAAACCAGTCTTAAGTGTAAAAGTGTAAATAAATAAGCTTTCCATTGATGTATGGTTTGTTAGGATCAGACAATATTTGGCCAAGATACAACTATTCAAATATCTGGAATCTGAGGGTGCATAAAAATAAAAATACTGAGAAAATCGCCTTTAAAGTTGTCCAAATGAAGTTCTTAGCAATGCATATTACAAATCAAAAATTAAGTTTTGATATATTTACGGTAGGAAATTTTCAATATATTTTCATGGAACATGATCTGTATTTTAATATCCTAATGATTTTTGGCATAAAAGAAAAATCGATAATTTTAACCCATACAGTGTTTTTTTGGCTATTGCTAAAAATATACCCCAGAGACTTAAGACTGGTTTTGTGGTCCAGGGTCACATATGATTGCGTACAAAGCCAGTAAATGAGACCCAAAAGAGTTTTCAACTGTATTAGAGGTTTAAATAGCATTTTAATCACACATAATTGCCTGTTTCTCAATCAATAATGAAATATGACCATGCACCCTGCATGTATGGATTTGTATACTCATACTAATATACAGACTGTTTAGATCCATTCAGTTTATTCAGCCCTAAGTAGAGAGATGACACCAAAATTTGCACTAACCTTTCCCCATCTTCTTTATCTCTTTTCTTCTCTTCCTGGCCATTGTCATCCTCTCTTACACTTATATTTTCCTGCAATTCTCTCTCTGTACTTTTGTCTTCCTCTTGCTGCTCATGTAGTTGAGAAGAGTTACCTGTTTCTTCAGTAAATATTGCCGTCAAAGGTATATCTACAGAAATAAAACAACAAACAGAGTGTTGGGTGAGACAGCACACAAATACATAAACACTACACTACAGGAATGACTAAGAGATCATGTGACCTTTTCCACGCCTTTTATGGCGTATTGAGGCTTGAACAACATCAGCTCCTCCCTTCTGATATCTCTTCGCACGCTCTTCATGAAACCACGCACCTGAGAGAGAGCGCAGCCGGACAGGATCTGACACCGTCTGCTGCAGTTTCCTGAAAACAAGCATTTCATCCTGCATTGCTCATATAACTTATATTTGCCAAATAAGTCCAGTATTGTATACACACTGACCGTATTCTCCCTTCCTCTTTGTTGCGTAGTTCAGCATCTCTCTGCAGAACGCTGAAAATTACAGTCTGCTCCACCTCAGTCAGGTGACACAGATCTAGGAAAGGTTCCCCTTCCATTACAGGCACACCTCACACTGATCACACCTGGTTATTAAGATGATTTAGATGAGATTTTTGAGAAACCACACCCAACAGCTGCAGATGGAAATGGGGGAATTGAACAAGTTGTGGTAATCATGAATGCACTAACAAGAGAATAAAAAGTAAACAACTAACAATAAAAGATTTAAAGCTGCTATTTTAGTATCAGATGTATTTTTTTTAATTGCAAGAAATTATCAAATTTCTTAATGCTCCAACCTGCATTAAATGTTTATTAATGTTCTCCAGATGAAATATAGAGACAATAAATTTCCCTAAAACTACGGGGAAAACACTCAATAATACTCTTTGATGTTTTCGATCCCATAAGAACAATTAGGTACATTATTAATATCGTCAACAAAATCATTAGAAATTATGAAATTTCCAATGCTTTTTTTTTTTTTACTCCATTTAAAAACGTGAATTTTAGTTCAGCCCAAAAATGTAATCTTTAATATTACCACACATCAACTTTCTCCTACTATAACTCTCTAAATCCTACCGTAACGATATTAAATCAAGAAAATAGTAAACTAAATAGATTTGTCATTTCCAATATAAGTGTTAACGAATATCAGGAAAGTTTTGATTTAGCTGTGTGTGTG